>NW_006159912.1:2556241-2571125 GCF_000334495.1 Tupaia belangeri chinensis | reverse complement strand
ATAATAATAATAATAATAGTAATAATAATATTTAACTGTCCATGTGAAAAAATTTGACTTGTAGGACTTCAGCAAATAACTGCCCTTTTCTGCGCCCAGCAGTTGAATCCTGAGGGACTTGCAGTGAGGCAGTGGTGATTTGGGAAACAGTGTTACAGATTTGGTCAACAGTCTCTGTATTCCCATTGACCTGGGACCAGCGTTCCAAGTGTGAATGGCAACATGACAGTCACTGTGGCACACATAACACACTCATTTCTGTCTTTGCCCTCTTCAGAATATTTTTGGCTAGTTTGAGATTATTAACTCCTTAGACTCACCTGTTTTATAATCCTCACAGGTAACTTTAACACTGAGGCTTAGTTGCACTTTATATTTTCCGTCTGGGAATCTGATATGCACCTCATGAACCTGTTTCTCACTTTTTGCTATTGGGTGGGAGAAGAGCTTTCTAAAATGTGTACATGCACATGTGATGGCTCTTGTCAGGGAACTCAAGCACACGTGGAAGTCAAAAGAGTGCATGCACTTTAGTTTTGTTTTTTTTTTTTAACTGAAAGTGATGGATTTTGAATCTGTATTTCTAGACACTGTTTCCAGCAAGTTGCAAAACAACAACGTTTATACAATTGCCAAGAGGAATGTGGAAGGGCAGGACATGCTGTACCAGTCCCTGAAGCTCACTAATGGCATCTGGATTTTGGCTGAACTACGTATCCAGCCAGGAAATCCCAATTATACGGTAAGGCCTTTCTCAGAATGAATGAGATGGATTAGAGGAAAAAGGTGCTTCAGACCCAAGATACCCAAAACAAGCAGTTAATAAAGAAGTCTTTAGGTGCCTTGAGGAAAGTTCTCCTCTCTGCAGGGTCTGCCCATCCAGTGAACATGTTAGTTTGGGCCACAAGAAGTGTTTCAAATCCATCCTTCTCTGTAATACATACAGAGTTGCTCATAAAACTTGGCAAATTCATACTCAATTTAAGTTAGTACTCATCTGTCATATCTATGTACACACTACGATAACAAGATAACTCATCCCAATGCCTTTTCTGCTTGGAGTTCATGATCTAAGGGGGTGGGGGCAGGGGAGAGGCTGACTACGTGCATGTAACTTTCACATTATATTGTTATAATTGTTCAATTTTATTAGTAGTTGATTATTGTTCCTTTCTTACTGTGTCTAATTTGTAAATTAAACATTATCATAGGTAAGTTATATATAAGAAAAAGCATAGTGGGGCCAGCAGGTGGCATGGTAGTTAAGGCACTGGAATCCTAGATGGCCAACCACAGTTCAAGTCCCGGACCTAGTGGCTTGCTTTCTCACTTTCCTTCTCTCTCTAGTGAGCGTACATGCCTTATAACAAACTTAAAAATAATAATAAACAAAATTAATTTTCTTTTTTTAAAGAAAAAGCATAGTATATATAAAGTTCAGCACTATTCAGCGTCATAAATACTTGAATCTTTCTTAGCAATGTTTTGCAACATGACATACTTGTGAAAGATGACACAAAATGGAGCATACTTTTGACAGCCTGTGAGGGACTTTAGTTTGGAAAACTTCCTTTAGTACTGCATTGAACTAAAGAAAGAATTATTGAAGTACTTTGTAGGCAGAAGCAGCTTTGTGAAACATCAAAGATAGACTTCCTAAGTACTGGGCATTTGTTGTTGTTGTGAAATGTGATTCTCCAATACAATGCTGCTTATCTGCATCTTGAAAAGTAAAGGAAAAATCCTTAGGATGGGAGGAAATACCTTACTCCTTCTGTATATTCCAGTTTTTATAGGCTGTTTTGAAGGAGGAGGCAGGAAAGTGTCAGAGTGGAATAAAGTCTGATATTGATTAATTCTTAGGAAGCTCAATAGTCAGTAGGTTGAGGGAAACTTTAAACCATTTAACTGAGAAACATCTGTGACCCTATTTCATAATTTTGACAGAAAGTCTTATTAGCCGAGGGAATAGAGCCACCTAGAACCAAAAATTCAGGTGTTTTTTCTCACTAGCTTTTTTCCCTATCTGTGTGAGCCACTGAGGTAGATTTTTGCACAAACCATTCATGGGCTGGGAAACTTCAGCCTTCTTCAACAAAGTGTGCCTCCTCCTTCCTCCACCTTCTCCACCACCAATTCTCTCTTCTTTTTTTTTGGAGAGGAACCTGCATTTATACCTTGAATTTCTACCCTTTGTGCTGTTCCTAAAGGGACAGGTTTCACTATAGAATTGAGGTCCTGTGAAATGGCTCCGTTTTCTTCCCTAGAAGTTTGTTCTGTGTGTGTGTGTATGTATTTTTTTTTTCTTAGCATCTTCATACATTCTTCCATCTTGGCTAGGTTAAAGAGGCATGATTAACATCAGGTTGCAGATAAGGAAACCATGGTTAAGAATGATTAATGACTTATTAAGATCATGGAATTTGTTGGTGGGTAAATTGTGTTTAGAATTCACGGTTGTTTTTTTTTCTTTTCTTTTCTGCGTATTTTTGCTATAGCATACACGCTCGCCAGAGAGACAGACAGACAGCGAGGAATCATCCCCTGTAGCAGATGACCATACTGCAGTCCCTTCTCCTCCATTCTGCTCTTGTGATCTTGGCCACACGCACACACGTGTGAATGAGTTTTAAGCCAGATTTCGGGTTTTTTTGTTTTTTGTTTTGTTTTGTTTTGTTTTGTTTTTTAAATTATTTTTGCCATAGGGGCCATGTGCTTGCTGGAGAGAGAGAGACAGTGAGGGGAAAGTGAGAGATCACCCCCTAGGGAGATTGCCACACTGCAATCCCTTCTTCTCCTAGGATTTTGGATGCATACATGGCATGATTTTCAAACCACCAAGTCTGGGACTCAGACTGCAGGTGGCCACATGAAAGTCCGGCACCTTAACCACCACACCACTGCTGGCCAAACCATCTCCCTTTTTTCTTACTGGTTAGTGTATATAGGCCTGTGAAATCTTACCACATATGTAGATTTATGTAACCACCACCACAGTCCAGACACACAGCTATTCTATCACCACAAAAACTCCTCCATGCTGGCCCTTTATCATTAGACTCTCACCCCAGTCCTGACCCTAGATCTGTTCTCCATTACTATAATGGTGTCATTTTGAAGTGGTTATATAAATTAAATTCATATAACATGTAATCTTTCGAGTTTTTTTTTTCTTTCTTTCTTTCTATAGGGCACATGTACTCACTGGAGAGAGACAAGGGTAGGGACAGAGGGTGTAGGGAGATGAGAAATTACTCCTTGGGTGGATAGCCACATCATAATCCCTTCTCCATTCTCCTCTCAGGATTTTGAGCTTGCATGTGCACCTGGCATGTTTTTCAAGCCACCGGGTTGGGACTCAAACTGCACAGTCAACATGTGGAATTCAACCACCTTAACCTCCACACTATCTGCTGGCCTGAAATCTTTTTAATATCGATATTTAATTTGATAATTGTTACACTGAAAGAAAAGATGGTCGTAGAGGGATAGGATGGTATCAGAAGTATCTGATCTGCCTGTCAGAAGGCAGAAAGTAGAGCCAGTTGTGGCACGGTGGTTAAGATGGCTGGATTCTACGTGGCCGACTGCACAATTCAAGTTCTAAACCCAGCGGCTTGCATGTGCAAAATTTCAAAAGGAGAAATGGAGAAGGGAATTGCAGCATGACCACTCCCCACGGCAGATGCTTTCTCACTTTCCCTCTCTGTCTTTATCCAGTGAGCACATGCACCCTCTGGCACATTTTTTAAAAAGTAAAACACACAGTGTGCACATGTGTGCATGCCCAAAATGCCTGAGAAGAGAAATGCAGAAAGGATTGTGTCATGCCTGCCCCATGAGGGTGCTTTCTAACTTTCCTTCTCTTTCTTACACATATACCCTCTAGCAAACTTTAAAAACAAAAAAGTAGAAAATAAAAACAAGCTGTTGACATTAGTTGCTGTCCAGTTATACTAAGTAAATGATTGTTTGTATCCCAGCGATGGTAGTGCACGCTAGATGCTTCGATGCTTCTGTTTGGCAGGCTGAGACCACAGGAGAGGCCCAGTTCGATTTCCAGCCCACCCTAAAAAGCCAGTATGGTGGGTGCCTGTACTTCCAGGTGCTCGGAGGCTAAGGCAGGAGGAGGATGAGCTCACAGCCAGTATATGCAGCCTCGCAAGACCCTATCTGAAAGAGCACCATCCATACACACAGAATGTTTTTTTGTGTTCGTACCTTCTTCTCTTCTCAGACGTGTTTGTTGTCCTTGGGGCCTGCAGGTGGTGTGGTGGTCAGGGGCGCTGGGCTCCCATATGGCTGACTGTGGTTTGAGTGCTGGACATGGTAGCTGGCTTCTTCACTCTCCCTCTCTCTCTCTGTCCCTCTCTGGAGATAAGAGTGTGTGTGTGTGTGTGTGTATTAAAAATTATAATCGTTCTTTTAAAAAACAGTGTATATTGTCCTCACTATAATACACAAAGGATTAATACCTTGGATCTACCTAGCCTTTTTGTTGTTGTTGTTACTGTTATTTTTCAGTTTGTTATAGGTCACATATATTCACCAGAGGGGACAGGGGCAGAAAGTGAGAAAGCAAGCCACCAGGTCCAGGACTTGAACTGCAGTTGACCATGTGGGAGTCCATCACCTAAACCACTGTGCCTCCTACCAGCCCCCAGAAGTTTTCTTAAACCAAGTGCTCAGATATCTTTAGAACTAATGCCAACCTTCATGCTAATGTTTATTTTCCTTTTTTCCCTAATAGCTGTCACTGAAGTGTAGAGCTCCTGAAGTCTCTCAATACATCTATCAGGTCTACGACAGCATTTTGAAAAACTAATAAACTGATCCAGAACCCTCCATTCACCTTGTGATTGGTGCAAGACAAGAACTCTTAACTGGAAGAAATTGTATTGCTGTGTAGAATCTGAATCCAAACACACTGAGGCCACCCACCAAGGTAGTGACTAGTTGAACCTGTGCTGACATTAGGGCACAACCTGTTGGATAGTTTTAGCTTCCTGTGAACATTTGTAACCACTGCTTCAGTTACTTCCCACCCCTTGCCACCTGTTGCTGCTGTCTGTCCTTATTGTGGGCTTCTCCATGCTGTGCCAATGGCTGGCTTTTTCTACACCCTATCTTGAGTGTAGTTTGGTATTTTGTAATCGAGAGCTCATTTCAAAAGCAGAAAAAGACAACAAATATTAAAGCAAGGAAAAGTGTCACTGAAACATAAACTGCACTTTATTGTTTTATACTTTTGTACATATCAGAAATTGAGGGAGTAGTATAATCACACAGTCCTAGAGGAAGAGACGCAGTTATCTCCCCCACCCTGGGGTAGGTAACTAAGGGGTTCCTTATCTATGGCATCCTCGTCTCTGGTGGTTTGGGTTCTCGCCTTGTTTTTCCTCTCCAAACTCCTTGTGCTTGGCCAAGCCTTCATGCTACCCCTGCTCCGTATTATCATCTCACTTGATTGCCCCATCATTGGGAACGGTGGTCTTCCTTTAATGGTTCAGGCCCAGGCAGTATGGGGCCTTTCAGCACCAAAGCTGAGCACCTACTACATATCTTTCCCCTGGACTACCCCATCAGTAACACTGACTAAGGAAATTCAGCAGAGACATGAACAGGAATCAAGATGCCCTCCCTGACCCCCTTTCCTCAGGTCCAAATTCAGATCTAAATTTGTAGAATTTTAGAATTGAAACAAATTTTTAAGTAAAAACCTGTTGAGACCCATTTTTATACAAAGGAGAAAGACCAAAAGGCAAAAAGGGTGTTCTTGTTGAGGACCATGAGCCATTTTGGCAGCAGGGCTGAGGCTGGATCTCCTCAATCCCTGTCAGTGTTGTCTTCACTGCAGGGCTGTCTCGTTCTTTTCCTCAACCTTCTGCCCCTGTGCCTGTGCTGTGGCTCTTCACGTACTCCATTCTAATTGGGGTACCCCATTTACTGGCATCAGGTGGCAGCAGAATCTCTCTCAATTACTTGAAGGTAAATCCAGATGCCAGGATGATGGAGTAGCTAAGTCTCCCATATGTTCTGGGAGCTGCATTCCTAAGGCTAGCTGGTTGGGTGCAGAGAAGAAGTGAGCTCAGAGATGTCGCAGATCCTACTTACCCCTTCGGCTCTCTGATCTGCTCTTTACTCACATTACTCAGGTTCCAAGGCAAATTAAGATCATCCCAGAGGGTCAAGCTGCTCTTATCTCTCAAAAGACTGGATGATATGATGATTTGAGTATGATTACCACCTTGGGTATGATTTGTCAAAGAGTAAATGCTTTGTGCCCAGAGCACCAGCATTCTTGGCATTTGATCTGTGGCATTTGTTTCATTGCCTAGCACCCAGGATTCAAGGTCCGTGACCATAACTGGTCTTTTCAGAACCCTTGCTCAAATCAGAGGTACTTCAGGATCCGGAGGCCTCATGTGGGACCCAGATCTAACTCACTGGACTCAGAGGCGGAATTGTGGAAAATGGACAGAAACTATTCTGTCAGCCCCTTGTGTTGGAACCAAACCTGCTCCATACCAGTTGCAGTTTGGGGAGAGTGGGTCCCCCAAAGCAGTTTCATGAACCTTGAGAATCTCAAAGAATTACTAGAGTGTCCTTTGCTCCCCCCCCCCACACACACACACACACAGAGGTGTAGAAATAGCACAGTACTGTGGGGGATGGGGGTAGGTTGCTGATGTGTGGGGCGGAAAAGCAGGTTGATGAAGTTTCCCTGTTGGACCTTGTTCATGGAGTCAGTTGGGTACAAGTAGTGAAGAAAGTTCATATTACATACACAGTGTTCTCATCTCAGAGAAAACTATAGTTCCAGAAGGAAGAACACGTGTCAGGGCAAGTAAACAGAACACAATTTTCTGTCAGGATATTTCCTTCAACCCCTGAAACTAGGCTTTTCTAGCCTCCCCATCAGTGATGGAGAACAGCCACTGTTGTCAGTGGATCTGACCAAGCCAATCTGCAAACTCCCTGCTCCTCTGGCAGGCCTGGCCCGTTGCACCCCTGAGCAGAGCCGAGGAAGCATTCTCCTCATATAAAACGAACTATGCTGAAGAGACGAACCTGTCCCTCCTCTACAGCTTTCCTTGGGCCCGTCTCAGCGTGGTCAACTGGGGAAGCGGGTGGAGATGGCTCTGCATCCCCCTCTGCCTAAGTGTGTCTTGAACATCAGCTGGCGTTATACAAAGGGCAAGGGAAGCAAACACACACCCAGCACTCTTGCTGGTCAGAGATTGCCTGAGTGTCTGTCCTCGCCCAAGCCTGTTCCGTGTGTCTGTGTTGTGAAATGTGGGACTCCGGAGAGAAATGGGGAGGGGGGAGGGGGACATGTTGCCCTAAGAATGTTTCTCTTTCTTTTGTTCTTTTGGGGATCTGTTCTTGGGGAGGGTGGGAATTGGGGGAAGCTTGATCTTGTGTCTTCGTCAATAAACTCTCATTTACACAAAGTGAAGTTTGTGGTTTGTATTTTGTTCCCAGAAATGACATCCAGGACAAACCAGCTGGCCAGGGGGGGAAAGAGCATTAATAAGCCTGTATCAAAACATTTTTAACTGCCCCAGGCCTCCCAGCAATTCAGCCAGGTGAAATGAGATTGACTCAAGGAAGAACCGTATGCCTTGTGGAGACTCCTGTTGATCGTGCCACGGCCACCACCACCACCGGCGCCTCTGCAGTCAGGGAGTGCTCAGGCGAGGGAGCCTGTCTTGGCAGGCCCCTGCTGGAGCTCAGCACCTGGCAGATGCCCAGGGGTGCTAGCGAGAGCACCACAGCCTTTTTTCTGACTTGTGGGAGGTGAGTCAACCAGCAGGGGCCGGGCAGAGGAGCACAGTGGGGCTGCTCGCCCCTCAGTTTCCTGTAAGCCAGGCTGTTTCACTCATCTCTCAAGGTAGAAAAGCCTCTCAGACCTGGACACCAGACCTTCCTATCCCCACACTGCTATAAAGCGGGCTTCCAAGTTCAAGTTCGATGACCTGCCTTTGGGTTGCAAGTGCCCATGACCCAGGTGGGTCAGGACAGAGGCCCCACTCATGGTCTAGAGCCAGGGGTCCAACTCCACGATGCTCTTGACCAAGTTCCTGGACCTCCCTCACCACTAGAGTGCATTTGCGTAAGGTGCTTTGCACAGCCTTGGCATTGCGCAGGTGTTCAGAAACAGCAGCTGCCTTTATTACTCCCTACCCTGACGCCACGAATGAATTGCCTTTGACAGCTCAGATCTATTTGGTTGTCTGCAAGCTGCTGGACATCAGTTGGCCCAAGCAGTAGTAGAAATAGCACTAGGACCAGCAGATGGTGTAAGGGTTACATCGCTGGACTGCCACAGGCATAATTCACTGCGATTCAGTCCCGGACCCAGCAGCTTAAAACTCACGCAGGACATGTGTGCATGCGTGCCCAAGGTCCCAAGAAGAGAATGGAAGAGAAGGGATTGCAGCACAGCCATCCCCCCCAGGGGGTGATTTCTCTTTTTCTGTCCCTCTGTCTTTGTACCAAGAGCACATATGCACACCCTATAGGAAAAATCTCTTTAAAAAGAAAAGAAAAGAAATAGCACTTGGGGAGTGGTAAGGTCAGGGAGGATTTTTTGTTTTTGTTTTTGTTTTGTTTTATCATTGGTTTTTGCTAGGGCAGGTGCACTTGCCAGAGGGAGGGAGAGAAAAATAAATCACTCCCCAGGGGGATGACCACACCACAATCCCTTCTGCATTCTCCCCTCTGGACTTCTGGACACACACAAGCCCAACATATTTTTTCCCCCCAGAGAGATTTTTGCTATAGGGCACATTTGGTAGAGACAAAATAAGAAAACACCTCCCTGAGGGATGGCTATGCCACAGTGTCTTCATTCTCCTCTTGGGATCTTGGGCATGCATGTACATGAGGCCAGCATGAGTTTTGAGCCGCCAGGTCTTAGACTCCAACCACGGTTTACTATGTGGGAGTCCAGTGACGTAACCATTATGCCAGCTGGTTCCCCAGCATGTTTTTCAAGCTGCTGGGTCTGGGACTTTCTTTTCCTTCTTAAAATTATTTTTTATTTTATCATCATCAACTTTTTTTTTTTTTTTTTGGAGAGTTTTGCTATAGGGCACGTGCGCTCGCCAGAGACAGAGAGAGACAGAGAGACAGAAAGAGAGAAATCACCCCCCAGGGAGGATGGCCACTCTGCAATCTTTTCTCCTCCATTCTCCTTGGGATCTTGGGCACGCATGCACACGCGCCCAACATGAGTAAGCCACCGGGTCCAGGACTCGAACCACGGTCGGCTACATGAGAGTTCAGTGACATAGCCATTATGCTAACTGCTGGTCTCATCCATCATCATTATTTTTAAATTTGCTACAGGGCATGCACTCACACCATAGAGAGAGAATAAGAAAGCAAGTTGCCAGGTCCAGGACTCAAATCACAGTCAGCCATGTGAGATTCCAGCACCTTGGCCACCATGCCACCTGCTATCCCGATCAAGACTCTTAACTGCACAATCATCCATGTGGAATCTGGTTACCTTTGCCTCCATGCCACCTGCTGGCCTCAGAGTTGTCTTAATTGAGGTCCAAGGTCAAAGATAGAAAGAGGGGCCTTACTGAGAGCTGAGGGTCACCAGTTAAAAATGTCAGTTTGGGGCCAGCAGATGGCATGGTGGCTGGGGTACTGGACTCCCATGTGACTGCCTGCAGTTGGAGTCCCAGATCCAGAAGCTCGCCTTCTCATTTAAGAGAGATTTTTTGCTGTAGGGCACATGAGCTTGTCCGACAGACAGAAGGTGAGAAATCACTCCCTCTGGTGGGGGATGGCCACGCTGCAATTCTTTCTCCTTCATTCTCTCAGGCTCTTGAGAACATACGCACATACACCCAGTGCGAGTTTCAAGCTGCTGGGTCCAGGACTTGAACCACAGTTGGCTATGTGGGAGCTATGTAACCATTACACCATCTGCTGATCCCAAAGCAAACAAGAAAAAAAAAAGTCCATTTGACATAGTGCTTAAAAAACTGGACTCAGATGTTGTTGACTGTGGTTTGAGTTCTGGACCCAGCAACTTGAAACTCATGCTGGGAGTGTGTGCATGTGTGCCCAAAATCCCAAGAGGAGAATGGAAGAGAAGGGACTGTGGAGTGACCATCCCTCCTAGGGAATGATTTCTTGCTTCTGTCTCTCTGTCTCTCCAACTAGCATACACACCCTATAGCAAAAATGTCTAAAAAATATACCTTTTTTTTTTCTGTTTTGGAGAGGTTTTTGCTATTGGGCACGTGTGCTCGCCAGACAGACAGAGACAGAGAGACAGAAAGTGAGAAATCACCCCCCAGGGGGGATGGCCACGCTGCAATCCCTTGTCCTCCATTCTCCTCTCGGGATCTTGGGCACGCATGCACACGCGCCCGGCGTGAGTTTAAGCCACCGGGTCCAGGACTCGAGCCATGGTCGACTACGTGGGAGTCCAGCGACATAGCCATTACGTTAACCGCTGGCCCCTAAAAAATATACTTTAAAAACCTTCTCTTATCAAAAATTATATAATACATGGGACCTAGTGGCTTAAACTCACGCCGGGCGCGTGTGCATGCGTGCCCAAGATCCCGAGAGGAGAATGGAGGACAAGGGATTGCAGCGTGGCCATCCCCCCTGGGGGGTGATTTCTCGTTTTCTGTCTCTCTGTCTGTCTTTCTGGCAAGCGCACGCGCCCTATAGCTAAAAACAAAACAAAACAAACAAACATAAAACCTCTCCAAAAGAAAAGAAAAAAGAATGTCAGTTTGGGCAGAGAAAGTCCCGAGAGAGATGCTCTCAACTCATGGGTGAACGTTGCTATCACCTGGATAGCTTTTGAAACAACTGATGGTTCTGTGCAACCGATCTGGGGGAATAATGTGTAGTCAGCTTTAAGAATTACTGCCTGAGAAAGAGGCTCACTCGCGTTTGCCTATTTCCTCTTCCACATTAATACTTGTGTTCTTATGGCAGTTGAAAAATAGTAACACAGTTTTGTGCACACGATAGAAAAATGGTCACATACTTCTGTCCACACAATACCTGCTTACTCCCTTGCCTGTCTCACAAATTCCACATTACCCTCGTTTTCAGGTGAGGGGTAGTTAGCCATGTCTTCCGACTCCGTATGTGTGTCCTGGCTACTGAAGGCTCTGCGATGGGTCCTCCTGTCTCTGCGCTCACATGAATCCTTGATACTTCTAGACACCCTGTATATTCAGGGCGCTCTGACCCTGGACTTACGCCTGAGATCGCATTATCCTTTTCTGCCCCTAGAACAGCAACTAGGGAATACTGAAATCCCAGGTACATCGTTCCTGCGGCCAGAGAACCGCTGAGGACTCCCGGGTCTGGGCCTTCCTACTCCCACCTAATGTATTAGTAGTGCTTTTTCTGATTTTGCTTGGACCCAGATTTCTTTTCCCTGCCACCCCCAGCTCCAAGAGGCAAGAGTCTGTTTATTTTAATACCTGGTATGGCACTTGGGAAAGATCACACCTCCCCCGTTGTTACCCATTTCCATCTCCTGAACACTAATCCTAGAATCCCAACCAACCCCCAGATATGTTATTAGCAACAAGGATGTTTCTTGAAAAGTTTCCGTGTTGGCTCCAAACTTGCCATCTCGGTTTCTCATTTAGCTTTTGCCCTGCCGTTCTGGATGTTGCCAGTGAGGGGAAAGCGTATTTGGGGGTTGGTTACACCCAGAGTCCCAGAGAAGTCACTTTCAAGGACTTAATTTCCAGGAGTATTTTGAGACAAGACTGCCATCTCTAGGATCATTTCTTCTTTGGGCAGGGCCCCAACATAGGCTGAAAGAATTCCACTCACCCCACATCTCCCTCTGTGTAGGTGTTTAGAGGAGGATGTTCAAGTCTAGCCTCTGACTTTTTTTAGTTCACTCTCCAATATGGTCAGACTTCAGGATCTGCTCAAACAGCCCCTGAAGGCTCATTGGGGTCATCAGCTAAGGAGGAGTGAGGACTGAGGGAGGCAGGTTCTGACCCTTGTCCTTTCTATCCCACTTCATATTTGGGCCTCAGATGCTGCAGGTGGGCTCAAGTACTCCCCCCCAGCCCCCCAGAGCCTGAGCCTGGCCCTCAGCCCTCAGGTGTCTTTAGCTAAACCAAAGCCACCAGAAACAAGAGTCTGGCACAAGGGCAGGACCTCTCCGAGGTTCCACCGAGTTAAACCTAACAATAAAAGAGAGTAAACAGGGCCCTAGGGTTTCCGTTCTTAGCCCAGAGTGGCTCTGGGTATACCAAAACATATTTCTCTGTATCTTAAATTCAGGCAGATTTTTCCACTTGACGTGGATACTATTGCTGTTTGTTTTTTAAATAGAAATTATGCTTTAAACAACTTACTGCTAAAGGCCAGTAAGAAGCCCCATAATTAACCTGTGGCTTTGTGTTCCCCTGTATCCCTACGTTAAGCTTCAAGATGCCTGGCCCCAAGGTATGTGTGAGCATTGCGTGATTTCTCATTTCCAGTTCACCCTGGGCTGAAATTAAAGCAGAATGGAGGGCCACAGCCCAGGGGAGTAGACATAAAGTCCAGTATCCCTGGCAGGGTTAGGGTAAAAGATTTTAGACACAGTGGGGGGATATAGATAGTTGCCCTGAACGATTTAATCAAGTTAAGAAGCTCTCAGTTACCTATTGTGTTCTCACCAGGCTAGCTCAACTTGGTTTCTCCTTCAGGGGGGCCAGCAGTTAGCATAATGGCTAAGTTGCTGGACTCCCATGTAGTCGACTGAGGTTCGAGTCCCTGACCCGGTGGCTTAAACTCACACGGGGCACATGTGCGTGTGTGCCCAAGAGCCTGAGAGAATGGAGGAGAAGGGATTGCCGCGTGGCCATCGCCCCTGGGCGGTGATTTCTCACTGTCTCTCTGTCTTTCTGGCGAGCGTGCAGGAAAAACCTCTCCAAAAAAAGAAAACAAAGAAGCGGTGTTCCAGGGAGGCCATCTATCCTCAGCCCTCCACTGGCTTCGAGCTCCTGCCCTGGTCTTTCTCATACCCCATCTCTGCCCTCTGGGAACCCACCTAGAATGAATGGAAATGCTTTCCTAGGGTGGCTATGTATCTCTAAAAAGGGCAAGAAAAAAAAAAAAAAAAAAAACAATAAAGGCCACACATTGAGGCAGTGCATTGAAGACTTCACATACCTTGGCTTATCTGTACCCTGTCCACAGCAGTGAGGGACAGCTAGCCACATCTCCGTTATAAATGAGAAAGAGTTTGGAGAGTTCAACTTATCTGCCTTCAGACACATAGCACATGACAGGGTCAGGATTTAAGTCCAGATCGGACAGATTCTGAAGCCCAGGCTCATAACTACTCTACTCTCTATCTGGACAGAAAGATGAAGCTATTGGGAAGGCACTCAAAATGCAGAGCCCAAAGAGAGGAAACTGACGATGGCTTTCAGAGCTCTGTCCTCCTTCCCACCCTGGAAGCATCTGTAACCTGACCAGGTGTCACCCTGCTTCATAACCCTGCAGTGCCTTCCTGTCCAGCTAAGAGCTGGATCCGAGCTCCTTATCCTGGCAATTGGGGCCTCGGTGACCTTACCTTAACCTCTCGGCCTCTTTTTCTGACCATTTCCAGCCTCCTGGGCTCCTGTCCAGTTAGCAGACTGACTTCTGAAACCTCTGTAATCGCCCCTGACTTTTTTCCTGCAATCTGTCTTCCACAGCCTCTCTCCACCCCGCCCCCACCCCAACTCCCCCATCTCCACTTTTTCAGGTCGTTTCCTTGAAAGGTGCCTACTCTGCAGCCTTCACTGACTCCTCTGACTTGGCCCCCTCCCTCGGCCTCCCCCAGCACATTCAGTTTACAGCGCTGCACGGGTGTTTATGGACTTTGGCTCGCCCCACTCTGCTGTGAGCTCCACGGAACTCAACAGCAGCTACGCAGCTAGTGACTCAATCTTTGTAGTCCACATTGGGCATTCAAGCAACTGGATTTACTCAGCCTCTCTCAACCTCAGCTGTGTCATCTATAAAATGGGGGAAGTGCATAGACTTGTGTAGACTGAATCCGAGGAAGCAGCCAAAGCTCAGAGCACGTTATCTGGCACAAAGCAACAGGTCTTCTAGAAGTTCATGGAAAATGTGTGTTATAAAGAAAACAGAGGCATGAATTTCAAAACGTTTTGCACCAAGATAAATACATAAATTTTTAAGAACTTTCTGAATTCCCTTGAACATGTTAGCCATTGATGAAACAACGTCGGTGATGATTTAGAATAAATACATGTTGATTTTGCCATCCGGCAAATGCGGGTGTCTCCCAGTCTGGGGAGCGAGCGGCACAGCAGTTTTAGAGGTCATGCACTGGGATCAGCTTTGCTCTGCCAGCCGGGTCTGCCCTTCACGGTCACAGGGTGAAAGTGACCATCCTTTGCTCAGCTCCGGGGCATTCGACGAGAAGAGCCTGGAGGTCTCTAGCGTGCAGCACAGGGCGCACCGTGGGCGTCCGCGCAGCAACGGACTCAGTGAACTGGGAGGGATCAGAGGACAAATCTCGGCAGGAGGGCACCTGGGGTGTGGGGAGAGGGACGCGGGAGGGGCGTGTGAGCGCCGGTGTAGGAATGGAGCAAAGGCTTCAGAGCCCTTTCCGGTTACTTTCTCCTACCGGCCCGGGTTAGAGCTACATTCTTGCAGAGAGAGTCTGAAGGAAGTGAAGGTCGAGGCTAGGAATTAAGGAAGAATCCGTCTGGGGCTGGCAAGTGAATGTGTCAGGCTCAGGGACCCAGCGGAATGCCAGCTCGCACCCCCTCCCTCCTCCTCCTCCTCCTCCCTCCTTCCAGCGCGAGCGGGCGGCGCGCTCCGGAGGGAGAGCTGGGGCTGGAGGTTCCTACCCCCTCGGCGGCCC
>NW_006159912.1:2545851-2554947 GCF_000334495.1 Tupaia belangeri chinensis | reverse complement strand
GGAAGCGGCGCGGGGCTGCCACGTGAGAGCTAGAGCTGGGGGCGGGGGGTGGGGGTGCCTGCAGGGTGCTGGGGGCGGAGAGCGAGTCAGGCTTCTGCATCCCTCCCCCCAAACTCCTGTCATTCGGGTCATGGGGAACCCAGCATCCTTGGTTTACCCTCCTCCCAGCCCACGCGAACGTGGTGGGAACAAACCCGTGGACGTGTGACCTGGCCTTGGAGATCTGCAAAATCCGGCCCTCCGTCTGGGGCAGGGACCCTGGGGTCCTGGAGGAAGTGGGGGCGGGGTCAGGAACCAGGCTTTGGCCCCTGTGTGTCCCTGGTCTCTTGCTGGGCGCTGTCTGCAGACTCACTGCAGAGCTCAGGCCTTGGGGAGGGAGCACTCAGGGGCCTGGGCCCTGCTTCTGGGGATAGCCCCTTCCATGCCCACCTAGCCAGGGATGTGTGTTAATGAACGTCTAGACCAGAACCTCTCCCTGGGAGGAAAGAGGAGGCACCAATCACCCCTGAGTTGGGAACAGGGCCACACTTAGGCCTGGTGAGTTCAGGATGCTGGCCCCATCCTAGGGGCCTTTCTTGCACACCCCATCCCTGGCTCCCCGACGTGCCCTGCTTTCATTTCTCGGCTACTTCCCAGAAAAGACTGGTTTCTGTGCAGTGTGAGGTCCTGGAGAATCTGCAGATAGGATGCATCCCAGAAACCTCTAAGTTGCCACACCCGGAGAGAGGCTGAGACTCTTCTTCCACTCCTTGCCCTTTCTTCCTCCCCCAAGAATGCCCCCACCCCCACCTGCTTGTGCTGGTTATGTAATTAACCCAGCCAAGTCTCCTGCCCAGCTGCCAGTGTCCAGGGATGCCTGAGGGGCCTTGGGGCCTAAGGATGCATAGGGGTTAGGGATTCGTACTTCCCCTAGTTGGGAGCCCACAGAAGTGTCTAAACACCTGTTGGGGAAAGGACACTGCATGGGGCAGGAAGGAGATCAGGGCCTGGCATTAGGTAACAACTCAGCTGGCTGGGAGGTCTTCACTTCCCTATGTCTCTGAGGCTTGGATTTTGTTTCCTTTAATAAAATGGAAGGAATCTCTCGCATACACTATGTGAATGTGAGCCCATGCAACAGTGAATAGTAACCCCTCTTGGGATTTCTCGGAGGTCCCACTGAGTGTAGAAAACCTTAGATGAATGAAGGACCCCAATACGTAACAGTGGTCACTATTTATTGAACACCTACTCTGTGCCAGGCACTGGGCTTTACATGCCTGACCTTACACCATGCTCTGAAGTTTCTTGCCCAAGGTCATGCTTCAGGTGACTGGCAGAGCTGGCAAGCAAACGCTGGTGGTTCTCATTTGCAATCCTGCCTTTTATTTATTGTGCTGCATGGCAAACCCCATGGATTGGGTCTCTGAGCCAAGCCAGCTTGGGAGACATTCAGCTATGAATGTGCATGAGTGGAAAGAGCATGCATCCCCAGGAAAAACATGCATGCATGCTGAAAGGCATGGACCCAGCAAACCCACCTGTCCTGGACTCATTTAGCAGGCACTGGTGTCACCTTCCTAGCAACAGTCTCCAGACAGGAGGTCTCAGCAGGTGCCAGCCTGCCTGGTCAGCATCCCCAGCGGGAGGAGGAAAATGTCTTTCTGGCTAAGAGGTTTACTTGGATGTTCTCAGAAGTAGGAGCCCTCAATCCCATTTTCACGTGTGCAGAACGTGACTCAGATGGGACAGGTGACTTGCCCACTGACCCCCAGCTAGGAAATGTCAGGGCTGGGATTTGCACTTCAGCTCCTCAGTCACTGAAGCTGGGCAAGTAAAGAGCTAATGAATCCATGTCAAGGTCCCACCCCTCTCCAGCCCTTGGCCCTAGGCACCCTCTAGGTAGAGCCACTGAACTTGATCGGGAGTACTGCAGCCTTGTAGAAAGGAATAGCAGCCACTCCCAGCAGTGTGCTGTGTGCTGTCGGGGCACACTTACTCCTCAGCCTGCCCTCCCCCGTGGGAATCACAGTCCTGTCCCTCGGGACGATCGTACTGACCAGGGATAACCATGTGGGCATGCTGAAGTGTAAGTGCCCAGAGCAAAAATGATTATCTAGTGCCGTGGTTCTGGTGGTTCTCCGCTGGAGGCATTGGGAGTGGGGGTGGGGTTTGGTCATTGCAGTCAGATGCGGTGACTGGAAGCTGCTACTGGCTGTTCCAGCAAAATGCCCTGCAACGTGTGGGCAGTCCTGCACGGTAAAGAACGCCAGGAGTGCTCCCACTGAGACACACGTGCCTCATCTTCCTCTTTCAGGGTGAGACAGAGACTCAGAGGAGTTGCTGTCTTGTCCTAGGCCTGTGGACAAAAGCTACCAATTGAACAGTGCCAGTTCAATTCCAGCCTGCAGCTCTCTTTGGCTGTGGAGTCACATTCGGTGAAAAAGGCCATGGTGCAAGTCAAGAAAGATTGATACTCTGGTGGGATGGCAGGGAAATGGTTTTGGATAGGTGGAGTTTGGGGTTTGGGAAAGGGAAAGCATTCCGGGTGGCAGTAGCAGCTCCAGCAGAGTCCCCGAGGTGAAAAGGACAGGATATGCTCAGGAACGAGCTGGTGCACTAAGCCCACCTCTTGTGCCCGCAGTCCAGGTGGAGGCAGCAGAGCGCCCAGGGCAAGCAGAGGCAGCAATGGTTGGTCCTGACGTCGGCTGAGCCCCCAGGCCCTGGAATATGCAGCCCGGGGGAGCCCCAGGCAGCGGCAAGGACGCGGTGGCGGAGTGGGGCGAGAGGCATGGTCTCCACCTACCGGGTGGCCGTGCTGGGGGCGCGAGGCGTGGGCAAAAGTGCCATCGTGCGCCAGTTCTTGTACAACGAGTTCAGCGAGGTCTGCGTGCCCACCACCGCCCGCCGCCTCTATCTGCCCGCTGTCGTCATGAACGGCCATGTGCACGACCTCCAGATCCTCGACTTTCCGCCCATCAGCGCCTTCCCTGTCAACACGCTGCAGGTAGGAGGGCTATCTGGCTTTGGGCAAGTGGGGAAATCCAGGAGAGGCTGACTCCAACCTACTCCAGCTCTGGCGCTATTGCCAGGACGCACCACCGGGTTTGAGAGCTCTGCACTGCACCCGGGGCCGCCCTGCTAAGAGCTGTCCCAGGAACCTGTTCATTTGTGTGCTAGTTTATTCAACAAATATTTGATGACCGCTGAATGTGTGCCAGGTCCTGAGGTGGACAGCAGGGCAGGACAGTGAGCAGAACAGATAGGGAATTTGCTTTCAAGGAATTCCTAGTGTGAAGAAAACAGACTGATAGGTGGCTACTGGATAGTGTGATATGTGATGTGATTGGAGGAGGTCCAGGGAGCTAGGGCAGCCTTAAGGGGGTATCTAACCCACCCAGGTGTGCTGAGGTAGGATGGGGCCACAGGAGGTGATGTCTCAAGTCAGTAGGTTGTAGGCAGGTAAGGGGCAGTAGAGAGGGCAGGAGACGCAGCTGCCTGTGAGTGTTCAGTGCTCTGCCTGTCACAGCCTCAGACCCTCACTCCCCATTGTCTGCAGAAGCAACAGCACAATAGCGGGACCTGGAAAATGCGTGCTGTCGGAGACCTGGAGACCCCAGTCAGATCTCTTGCCCAAAGGTTTCTTCTGATGTGATGCTGACCCCCTGACCTCAGGACCTGCCTGCTGAATACCCTTACTGAGGGTTTGGATTTAAATGCCACCAGTGCCCTCTCTTAGGGCGCTCCTTCCCCCAGCCAGCTGGGACCAGGCCCTCTTTCTTGCTGTCTGCCTGCTGCTTGAGGGCGAGTGGAGAGCAGGGGAAACTGAGCTCGAAAAACAGGACTGCTCACTGAAGGAAGCCTCTGACCACTGCACTGAGGTTTGCAGGGAGGAAGGGGCCCAGTGGTGGAGACCCAGAAGGCTGGGGACGAGGCTTGGCCTATTGTAACTGAGCAAATCCAGCGATCTCAGGCTGGGACTTGGGGCCGACGGGAAGCTCAGTGCTGATCACACTTAGAAACACCAGGCAGGAAGGCCTTGTCCCTACCTGCCAGAGACCGGTCTCTCCCATCTCAGGTGCCCGGAGTCAGCACCAAAGACAAAAGCCGGATCCACATATCTGCCCCAGAAACTGAGGCTGAGCCAGTCAGGGCAATAGGTGTGGGGTCTGGGCCTAACAGTTGGCCTCTAAAAGCGACTACAACAGTAGCCTGAGTGGACACTCAAAGCTTGCTGCAAGCCTGCACACTGAGCTTGGTTTATTTTTTTCTCATTTAGTTGCATATGTATTTTTTTTAGAAAAAAAATTTTTGAAGAATTGTTTTTTATTTAACTTTATTTATTTTAATTTGACCAGAGAGGGACAGACAGAGAGAGAGAGAAAGAAAGCGAGCCACCAGGTCTGAGACTCGCACTGTGATTGGCCATGTGGGAGTCCAGCGCCCTTATCCACCATACCATCTGCCAGCCACACATATGTATTTTTAATATAATTTCATTTTAACTTTGCAATAGGTAAGAACAATTTAAAAGTCGAAACTTTGACCCAGAGAAATCTGGGTCTTACCCCTTCCCACTTCACCCAATTCTTATCTCACTCTCTGTAACTACTCTCACTGGATTTTTATTCTCACTTTTAGTGTTTCTTTACTCAGATAAAAAAATATATTCTTAGGGCAGGCAGGTAGCATGGTGGTTAAGGGCTCTGGGCTCCCACATGACTAATTGTGGTTCGAGTCCTGGACCTGGTGGCTTGCTTTCTCACTTTCTCTTTCCCCGTCCCCCCTCCCCACTCTCACACTGACCAAATTAAAAATAAACCAAGTTAAATAAAATAATTATTTAAAAAATGTATTCTTATTCCTCCTCCTTACATAAAAACCAAACCAAACCAAACCAAAAACCATAGTCTATATCTTGGTTTTTTTTAGGGAGGAGGGGGGATTTTTGCTATAGGGCGTGTGTGCTCACCAAAAAGAGAGACAGAAAGAGAGAAATCATTCCCCAGGGGGGATGGCCACGCCGCAGTCCCTTCTCCTCCGTTCTCCTCCTGGAATCTTGGGCATGCATGCACATGTACATGGTATGAATTTGAAGCCTCCAGGTCTAGGACTCAAACCATGGTTGGCCATGTGAAAGTCCAGCAAGGTAGCCACTACCCCATCTGCTGGTCCTTGTACCTTGTTTTTTTTTTTAACTTAATATTATAACCTGAAGATTTCCCATATCAGTATCTCAATGACTTCCTCATTTTTTTTTCATGGCTACACTGAACACCACTGAGAGGTACCATGGAGTCCCCTCTTCCTGGATAAGTGTGTGGGTTCCAATCTTGTGCTGTTTCAAACAGGGCCACAGTGTATACCTTGTACCTAAGTCACTTTGTAGATAAGTAGGTATATCTGTGGGGTCGATTCCTGGAAATGGCATTGCTGGGTCAAAGTTATGGTGAATGCGTCTGGGGTTTGGAAGGTGCCTGCAGATTCGCATCTGTAGAAGTTACGTACATTGAGCACCTGTGAGCAGTGCATGAGAGCCTGTTTCCCTAAGCTGAGTATATTGTCATCAGAGTATATTGTCAAACGTTTGGACTTTTGACAGTCTGAGAGATGAAATATGATATTCTCAATGTAGTCTTTATTTGCCTCTCTGATTATGAGTGAAGTTGAGCATCTTTTCATATGTCTAAGGGCCTTTGTGTCTCTTTCTTCTGAGAAATATGAATGTTCTCTGAGCAGAGAAATACTGAGAGGGGATCCTACAAGCCCCAAAGGCCAAATATAAAGCCCGAGGATCCAGAAGACCACCATCTAAAAATTAAATCATACATTTTTCTCCAATGCCAGATGAGATCCAGCCCGAGAGTGGCATTTCCTGGCTCTGAACCTCAGTAGTTCCTTTCACAGCACCTTCGTCCCCATCAGAGAAGGAAGCTGAGGTTAGAAGGTGTATGCAACCCGCCAAAGGACTTACCAGCCACGCCATGCTGGACAAGCCGCCCTTAGCCACTGTTTCCCTGGAACTGGACTCGGTTTCCACTGTTCCTCTCTCTGGTCTCAGCCCTGAGAGGGTCTTTGGAACCTGCGCTGAACAAGCTGCAAAGACACCCGAGCCATCTTCCTTCCTCCCTTCAGTCAAGGGGCAAAGGGACAATTGAGCCAATCAGAAGCCGCCTTCCTCTCCCATTTAGGAGCCCTCAGAGAGGAGTGGGTGGGAGACAACTCAAGGTCCCCTTGAGGAGGCTGCATGCTGGGAAGAGGTGGGGCTGTTACCCTCGAAAGCAGACAGTTGCTCCCTTCCCCAGCAGAGATCTTGAAGAGGGTGGGAGCTTGGCTTCCCTCCCGCTTCCCACTGATCACCAGTCCTCCTGTGGGGAGAGGGAGGAACCGCATACACCTCAGGTCTCAGGCTCCCGGAGGTCACCGCGTCCAACAGAATGCAGTCTTCAGTAGCCCAAGAGGAAGGCAGTCTGTGGTTTCCTACAGTTTTAGGTTTGTCCTCAGCATCTTCCCCCTGCACCAAAAATTAAAACCTCAGCACAAAGAAAAGATGCCACATCATCTCCCTGGGGAAATTCACTGCAGCATCTTCTAAGCCTTTGAGTTGGAAGTGCTATTCTGAAGTCAGACTTGACTCCACGACTGCCACCGAAGTCTCTTCCCTTTTATTCCTTCTTTGAGGTGCAGAGCCAGCTGGAGTCCTCCTTCCTGCTTAGTCCCTGCCCCAGCTCAGCTCTAGCTGGGAAAGGAGACGTGCCTCCACCTTCCAGGCTTTTGTCTGGGCCCTTGAGGAAGAAGGCCTGGATTCCCTTAGCCCTTAAAAGCCTGCTCCCCCAACCACTTCAGGGACCCCCTTCTTTCCACACACTTGCTGCCTGCAACTGCTCTTGTGATTGCCATCTGCTGGCACGTTAATTAGCTAATTAATCTCCGAGGGAACTTTCTCTTTAGCACACTGCCTTTCCAGGGGCCTGTTCATCTGGAGCAGCAGCCCCTCCCTGAGAAGTTGCCACCTTTAGGAAGTGCCATTTCCCTGGAACTGCCCTGGGGCCTTGCTCTACATCATTCTTAATCTTTTTTCTCTTTAGGCCTTCTGCCTCTTAACCCTGGGGGCAGAGTGGAGCACACGGAAGGGGCACAGCAGGTAGCAACTTAAGGGC
The DNA here is from genome assembly GCF_000334495.1 of Tupaia belangeri chinensis. Taxonomy (NCBI): domain Eukaryota; kingdom Metazoa; phylum Chordata; class Mammalia; order Scandentia; family Tupaiidae; genus Tupaia; species Tupaia belangeri. The sequence continues at coordinate 2,547,808 of NW_006159912.1, read as the reverse complement.
AAGTTAGAGGCGGGAGTTGAATGGACCCCAGTTTGAGCAGGTGAAGCAGGACCATGGAGAGCTCACAGGCCTAGGTAAAGGATTTACGGAGCATCAAGAGGCAACAGTACTGGGCACTGACTGGAGAGGAGGGAGTGTGCAAAAACAGGGCAGGCCTGGCTCTGGTCCACTCAGAAGTTCACAACTGACGTGAGCAGCTGGAAATAGAACAGCTTTAACCGAGGTATAATGAGAGGGTTGTTAGAACATGGGAGGTGGATGAAGTAGTCCCCTGGTATAGGAAGAGTAGACAATCAGGAAGGCCTCTGGGAGGAGGAGGCACTTGAGTTGAGCTTTGGAAGACAAGATTTCAACAGGTCTAACAACTAACTCAGAGCTGGGCTCTCAGAGGTACTTACTCAATAGATGTACTCGTTGAACAAAGAACTGATGGATGGATGAACTGGCGGGTAGATGGATGGATAGATGAGGAGACAAAATGCAACAAGGCAGAGCTAGCCTCCCAATGTGCACAAGACACTGCAGTGGTCTTGGAGGTCAGATGGTCGGGCCTTCCCTGTCCTGACTTAGGATGAGAAAGCTGCAGCACTGAGCTCGTGAGCTCGTCCGTCCTCCCTGGGCCTGGCCTCCTGGGGCCGGGTGGGTATGGAAGGCTGCAAGTGCAGTGGCAGGTGAGGGTGCTGTCCGTCTGGAGGGAGGTGGCTGGGAGCTAGGGGGACACCATGGTCCTCTGACCCTGGTACTGGCTGGGTTGTTGCAGGAGTGGGCAGATGCCTGCTGCAGGGGACTCCGGAGCGTCCACGCCTACATCCTGGTCTACGACATCTGCTGCTTTGACAGCTTTGAATACGTCAAGACCATCCGCCAGCAGATCCTGGAGACGAGGTGAGGGCGTAACACGACCTGGTGCCACCCGTGTGGGCGCTGCCTTGCTAGCCAGTCCCTAAGGGGACAGTGGGAGGGCACAGACGAAGCGTATGTACCCCCACGTTCCCACGCGCACACCCCGATGGGCACATGCTCACCCAGTCAGCTGTCCCTGTTTCTGCTAATTCATTCTGGGACTGTGACCATGGGGTGACTGGATTAGTAGTGACTAAGGGTGGGGACTGGGGGAACCAGGTTGCCAGGGCCACTCAGCTGCATGACTTTAAGCTCGTCTTCATTTACCTGTTTGCTTGTCTGTAAAACGGGTACACTGATACCCCGATCTCTGAATTCAATTGACTTAGGTCAGCTGTGCTTAGAGAATACGTGGGGAACTTGAAAAAAGTGTGTGGAAAAGTGAAGTACAAGTTTATATTGGCATAAAAAAATTGAAATTCATGCATACCGTTTCTCATATTCTGTATTTTCCATGAACTTTTGGAAGACCCCAGCCTAATGGCTCCAGGGCTTAGGGCTGTGCCTGTAGTTGCAGTATTGGCGCGGCCCCGCCTGCCGGTCTCCCAGTCCCGAAATGAGTCTGTAAAACGGGTACACTGATACCCCGATCTCTGAATTCAATTGACTTAGGTCAGCTGTGCTTAGAGAATACGTGGGGAACTTGAAAAAAGTGTGTGGAAAAGTGAAGTACAAGTTTATATTGGCATAAAAAAATTGAAATTCATGCATACCGTTTCTCATATTCTGTATTTTCCATGAACTTTTGGAAGACCCCAGCCTAATGGCTCCAGGGCTTAGGGCTGTGCCTGTAGTTGCAGTATTGGCGCGGCCCGCCCTGCCGGTCTCACAGTCCAGAAATGAGGCTGACAGACAAGTGGCTTTCTGCTTCCGTCACAGGGTGATTGGCACCTCGGAGACTCCCATCATCATCGTGGGCAACAAGCGGGACCTGCAGCGTGGACGCGTGATCCCACGCTGGAACGTGTCGCACCTGGTGCGCAAGACCTGGAAGTGCGGCTACGTGGAGTGCTCGGCCAAGTACAACTGGCACATCCTGCTGCTCTTCAGCGAG
>NW_006159912.1:2540981-2545827 GCF_000334495.1 Tupaia belangeri chinensis | reverse complement strand
AGGCAGGTGCACGCGGCCTTGCGCTTCCAGGGCGCGTTGCGTCGCAACCGCTGCGCCATCATGTGACGCGGCGCCCGTCCCAGCCGCTGTGGTCCCGCACTGGCCCCCACCGAGGGCAGGGCACAGCTGGGGGCAGCGGGATCGCGAGGCTGGAGCGAGAAGCGGGCCGGAATGGAACTCTAACGCCCCGGCCTGACGCGCCCCCCGGCAGCCGCGCACCTCCCGGTGAGAGGCAGAGGGCGAGAGGGAGCCTCCCCGTAACTGCTCAGTCCCCCCATTCGTCTTCCTGGGACAGCTGCCTTCAGGGCTGTAGTGAGTGCAGTACCCAGCCCGACCCGAAGGGGCGCTACAGCCTTTAGGGATTGGAGGTGGGCATGCGAAACAGTGGGTCGGGGTGGGGAGGTGCTGCCTTGGCCGGGCCCCCACCTGTATTCCCCCCAGTGTGTCTGTCTTTGCCCCGCGTCTTCCTTTTCCGTGTCTGTCTGCCCACGTGTCTGTGGGTCCTTAGCTGTCTTGGCCACCCTCGAGTCTGCTCCTCGCCCATAGCTCCGCTCACAGGGCTCTCATCCGTCTGTCCCCCTGTCGCAGATCCTGGCAGCTTCTTTGTGAGGTCAGGCCTTGTGACCTTCAGCACCACCGGCGCAGGGCAGAGAGATGCGGGGGGCCCAAGAACCACAATCAGGGGTCCCAGGGTTGAGTCCCAGATCAGTCAGGGGGAGAAGGCTGAACTCTCCCGCTTCCCGGGAGACCTCCCTGCCCAGCAGCCCCCAGAGACACAACAACCTACCTTCCAGCCTTAACTTGATGGTCCATCCCTGCCGGGTGCCCCTCACCCTCTTCCTGACCCCAAGCCAGATCACCCCTTGGGTTAAAACTATTTTTTTTTATTTATTTATTTATTTATTTATTTATTTATTTATTTATTTATTGACGGTGTAGGGGAGGGAATCTCCCAGAGCATAGATTTGTTGCCATGAGGCCAAGTTCTGTCCTATTCCCTCCAGCACTGGGTGATCCCCCACACTGGGGGAAGTGGAGTTCTGGGGGCTGGTGGTGGGCGGGGTGGTGCCAGGAGGGTTCAGGTTGTGTCGGTGAAGATCCTGCCTTCCTGTCCCACCCAGTCTGTCTCCTCAGACTCTACCTGCATCAGATCTCAGATTACCCTGATTAATCTGGGGAAGAGAGAGTGAAGAATTGTGGGGACCCCTGTGCTTAAGGGAGATATGCTGGCATCCCCACCATAGACAGAGGCCCTCAGATCTGATACTCCCAGGTCCCAACACCAGTTAGCCCTACGCCCTAACTCACTTCACCCCATCTTTCCGGCTGCCTGGCTGGGTTTCTACCTCTCGTCACCGGAGCTGATCACTGTCCGTTTTGTACCGATTTAGAAATAACAATAATAAGATCCTAGGAACGGCCTGAGGGATTGCTGGGGGGAGGCCGAAGTGCCACATGTCCCAGCCACCCCCTTTGGCCAGAGGAAGTTCCTGAGGCTGAGCCCTCAGCCCTGGCCTGGTGGGAGGATGTCAAGGCCCCTTGTTAGGGGGCAGATGCAACAACTTGGCCCCAGGCAGCTTAGCCAGCCAGGAGACCGACTGCGACTCAGGTAGCCCAGCGTGGGGTGGAGAAGAGTTGGTGGGAAGGGCCTTGGCTGGAGAGTCTGTCATGGAGATCCAGTCTGAGGGGGTGGAATCTGTGATTCTTCTGCCTCCCCAGTTGATTCCCACACCTTCCACCCACTGGGGGTAGCACAGCCCTATGGCCACTGCCCTGACCTTGGGCATCCAGTGTTCCTGGGTTCTAGTACCTGCTGTGCGGCATGACTTCGGGCAAGTGACCACCCTCTCTGAGCCTCCCTCTTAAAAAGAGGAGGTGGCTCCCCTTCCCCACATTTGAGTGGCAGGGAGGGTAAAGAAGAGGACCTGCCCCCTTTGTCCCCTGCACCTCTGCCCCCTGGTTCACCAGGGCTGATGAGGTGAAGAGTGACAACGTTCACATGCCCATCACCCCCAACAGAGGCACCTGAGGTGGGTGGGGACTTGGGCCTCTGGTAGCCCCTGGGGGAGCTGTTGGAATGTATCACCTGACGAGCCCCCTCAGCCCCTCTGCTTCACCCCAGGTATTGGATTTCAGGTCCCTGCACCCCTATTCTGAGTCTCTGTCCCCACCCTCCCTCCCAGGGTTTCCCACCACAGGGTCTGGAAGTGTGTGACGCCCATTGAGCTGTTACCGGAAGTCAGATTAAAATTCAGGGAGTGTTTCCCTTGTTTCTGTACCACGGTGTGGGCTCCTGTTTCTCACTGTGGGAGGGAAGGGCCCCAAGGGTCCTGCATGCTGAGTTCTGTGTGGAAGGAAGGCGAAGGTGTCCCTAGCTCGGCTCAACCAGGGGCTCGAAGGGCAAGAGTGGGTGGGGACTTACCTCCACTCCACCTAGTCCCGAACCACCCAGCTGATTGAAACCTTCCAGAAGGGAAGCCTAGTCTCCCCTGCTACTCTGAAATTCTCCTAGTGGGCTCACCCGCTGCTGTGCCTCGTCCTTTCCACCCAAGGCTGACCCATTGCAGCCTCCAGGCACAACTTCCGGGATGTGGCTATGCTAGGGACACTTTTAGTCACCCCGCTTGACCCTGAGGGATCTCTGGCCCCAGGCCAGAGTAAAGCTCTGAAGTCTTTGGCGGAGTTAGCTGGCAGGAGCCAGTGTAGAGGGGCGCCCCTTGTCCCTGTCCGTGGTACTGATCCTCCAGCCATGTCCAGGAAGGGCAGGGCTGAGCCTCCGTCCCTCAGCTCTCAGCTCTGAGCAAGGAGAGAACGTCTCCTCCGGTGGAGAAGCTGCATCTCTCTACACCACCAGGGCCCTAGAGTGAGGGAAGGACTCAAGGGCAGACCCACATGTGTTTAATAACAGGGCGGGTGGGCACGGCCAGGGACCAGAAGACAGGAGTTCAGGGAGCTGTTCCACGGGAAGGCAGTAAAATTCCGGTGGTTCCACCACCCCTGACCCAGCTCTGGCCTGGAGTGGGCGTGATGGGCTGCCCCCTTGCTCAGCAGAACAGATTGTGTCTGTATCTGTCCTCTGACCCTGTCCTGGCCAGGGCCCTGTATTGAAGTGAGGGGACTTTCGTTCAGTCCCTGCAACCGGAATCCAGTGGCTACATGGGCAACCTTTCTGCTCCCTTCCTCCCTCACACCCACAGCCCCTCAGACCCAGGTCTCCTCAGCGGGGAGTGGGGTTTGATCCAGTTGCTCAGGTTCCAGGCCCTCCAAAGCCTGGGGGCTGCCCTCCGGTGGGATGGTGGGCTCCTTCTCCTTTTCCTCCTCCTGCTCACCTGCTGAGACTCCATTCACACAGGATGCCCCGCCTCCCTTGCAGCCCCGCGCAGCTCTGAGCAGCCTGCTCCTGGAGGGCACATTGGCCCGACCCAGGTGGAGGTAGGCCAGTGGCTTGGGGATCCGTGAAGGCTGCTTCTCAGGCCTGTGGTCTCTCCGGGGCCGCATTCTGGGCCTCAGCTTCAGCTTGTAGATGGACGGGACCCTCTGGGGTTTGCGGAGTGTCCTCTTGCCCTTGCCCAGACGTGTCTTGGCTTTGTCACAACTGGGGTCAGAAGGCAGATGTGTGGGGGCCTCGGGGCTGGCCGATGTGGGTGGGCCCGAGCAGTCCTGCCCTCCTAGAGATGGGGCCTTGCTCATCCTGGGGCTCTTGGCCCTCGGGCTTGGCTTGGTCTTTGGCCCGCTGCTCCCTCGGGCTCCCAGCTTTCCCTGTTGGCTTCCTGTGTCTGAGGCAACCGCTGGCTTAGAGGAGCCCACGAGGGTTGCCTTCCAGGCTCTCAGGTCTACCTTAAGGAGAGGGGGAGGGCCCTGAGCCAGTTCTTGGATGACTTTGTCATAAGGACCCCCAGGCTCAGGCCACCGGCCACCCAGGCTGGGGACATAGACTCCACTGCGAGGGATGACTCCAGACCCTGTGTCCTGAGAACGGGCACCCCCCACGTCCAGCAGCTTCATGTTGGCCAAGATCTCCTCTTCCAGGCTACAGGAGACTGCTTGCTCCTCGGTCCTGCCCGGGGGCCGGGGAGTGTACTTTCCCTCCCGTTCCTGCAGGCCTGGGCCCCAGGGCTCTGCAGCCTCTCCTGGGACCTGGCCTCCCTGCCTCATTTTCGCAGAGCAGTTCACATGTCTGGACCCAGCCAGGTCCCCGGTGATGGCCCTTATTGGGACGGGGCCTCTCCCCAGTTCTGTCATGGCACTTGTCGTTGCAGTACCTGGAAAGCTTCTTCCTGGTGTGGGGGTGCGGGCCAGGGACAGCCTGACAGGGATCTTGGTGAGTCCTTTAACAGGGGATGGAGACCGGACAGTTGTTGGCTCCCCGAGCTGGCAGAAAGCGCCCTCGGCTTCACCCTGGAGTGGCAACCTGGGGCCCAGGGGCTTGGCTGGGCTAGGGGGACGAGGCAGGGAAGATGGTCCTCTTGCTGGTGTCCCTTTGGTGGTGGCCTCAGGAACTTGGAGTTTCTGGGGAGTGGGGATCCTGGTGTGGGTTTCTGGGGTGTCTGTCTGCTCAGGAACCCAGGATGTAGGAGTCCTTCCCCTGGGGCGTTCAGGGGAGCTTCTGCTCTCTCTCTTCCCTGACAAGGTACACTGTGGCTCTTGGCGCCTATAGGTGGGTGAGGGTTGAGGGCTGGGTGGACTGTCCCCAGCTGGCAGCTGCCTCCGGAGCGATGTGAGTGACCTCTCCTGGGACCTGAAAGGGAGAATTAGAGGCTGGAAAGGGAGACTAATAGGGCTGCAGGGCCACTAGTGCAGTCCCCAGCTCAGGGACGGGGCGGCCTTTCCCCAGCCAGAGCACCTA
>NW_006159912.1:2511996-2540605 GCF_000334495.1 Tupaia belangeri chinensis | reverse complement strand
ATGCGTGCTTGCTTCCCCCCAGGTCTGCCTGAAGGTGGGAACTGTGTAAATCTATCCTCCCTTGCTCCCTGGGTAGCAAATAGAAGACCTGGCCCAGGTCTGGGGTGACTTCAAGATCCTTCAAGGGATGATCCCAGACACAAAGTTGGACCAACAGGATCACCAGGCTTGCAGGGGAGCTCTTAGACTATTCTCTACCAAGAAACGGCCGAAGGCCTTGGGTCAGTCTGCTCCCTTTCTGAGCCTCAGACTCCTCGTCTGTGAAGTGGGAAGGTATGAAGTAACCAGACGACCCAAAGGTGCTGCGTGCTTGTTTGGTTCGAAACACCTGAGGCCTTGCTGGGGTGGGGCACGACTGAGGACCTGCCCTCTTATCTTGGGGTGTGGTGGCCTCTGAGAATGTGGGCTCCAGAGAATAGTGAGGCCCATCCCCGTCCCTCCCTTGTACCTCAGGAATGGTGCCATCTCTCTGAGGGCCCCTGCCCCTGCTCCCCGTTCTCTGCAGGGTCTGGGGGAGGAAGGAGTGGGGGGCCTCAGCCTTCGGCCTGAAGAAGTGTATGTCTTCCAGTCCACGGGGGGCAGTGGGCTCTGGGAGCGGCTGATGGTCATCGTAGGCTGGGGCTGCAAGGGTCCGTCTTGCACCCTCACTTCATGCTGCACCGGAGGGGCTGCGGGCTTCAGGAAGCTGCCTGGTTTGTGCGCTACCCACATAGCCCCCGAGAAAGGAAAGGTTCAGTTCCTGCCAGTGGGACCCTTTGTTTCCCTCCCCAGATGTCCCATGCCCCACATCCCACATTAAGTACAGTGGCCCTACAATGACAACACCAGTTTCCCTTTATCAGGGGCGTAGGGGACACGTCTGGCCAGAGGGCCCAGCCAGGGGAATTGTTTAAAGCTGCATTTATATTTTAGGTCCACAACTTTCCATATACTTATTTGGGGTGGTTTGAGGTGCTGATGGAGGTGATGGAAAGACTAAACAAGCCCTGATTGGGGCCATCACTCAGCCAGACCCAAGCTCTGCTCAGATGCACCCTGACCAAATGCTGATTTTGAGAGTATTCCGCACCACCTTGTGGCTATAATCAGTACTGCACTGTGACCGCCCATCTCTGTCTTGCTCCGTCTGCCCAGCACCCTTCCCAACTTTTGCCCCTGGGAATCACACCTATCTCCCCCCTCTACTTCCAACCTGCTGACCCGGAGCTCTCCAACCAGCACCACAGGGAGGGGACTCTCAGGGGACTCACAGAGGGACGTGCACCGGCAGGGATCATGCTTGTCCAGATAGTGGCCGAGCGTGTCCCAGCCGCCCCCCACACGCACCATCACGTGACTCCGGAGGATCTGAGGGGGCAAGGGTTAAGTTGAGAACAGGGCAGAGGGTGTGTCCTCTTCCTGCACCGACTTGCAATCTTGCAGCATGCACTTAGGGAGACTCCCGTTCATGTGCTCATGCACACGCAGATATGCCCTTATACACACTAGTGTGCAACCCGAGTCTCCTCCGTGACAGGCACCAGGTAACACATATTGAGGGTAGGGGCCCGGGCTGTTGAACAGGGAGCTGCTCCTCAACTGGGCAAGGGATCTCACCGGCCCGGGAGCACTCCCTCCTCTGCCCTCGCTGGAGGAGTTTGCACGTGCCAGTATCTGAAATGGGGCCCTGTGATCTCTGGCTTGGCCTCTGCGGTGTTTACGGTGTTTACGAAAGAGCCGGTGGGAGTCTCAGCCCCATTCTACTCTGGGGCAGGTCATGTAGTCTCGCTGGGCTTTTATTTTTCTTCATCAAAAAGTGGGGTCACCATTCTTTGCCCCTCCTTATTTTCCAGGGTTATTTCCTTAGAGGATGGCTCTGTTCTCAGGTGTGGTGGGCATCCAGGGAAAGACTTGGTCAAGTCCCTAGCTGCTGGCCACACCCCTGGCAAGAGACCATTTCTGGCAAGGTACAGCGGAGTATTGGGGTGAGGGAGAGGGAGAGACGCTGCAGGCCTATACAACTCTCCCTGCAGAATTGGCAGAGCCAGACATGTGACTATGGGGTGCACAGGGCTGCAGCCATATGCTGAACAGAAACTCACGGGTCAGAGGCCGCTTCTCTGAGCCTGACAGTGGAGTGGAACGGAATGGAAAGGACCCTCCTCCACTCTTCTCCATACCCCACTTCTGCTTGGGATGCCCTCTAGGCTAAGCTAAGGTGAGGTGATAGAGGCAGTGGTTTGGCTGCCCAGATGGGAAGAAGGGATAGGCTTGCCAACCCAGCCCGGAATCACCTGGAGTTCTCTGAGAGGAGACTGCCAAGGCCTGATGGCTCGGAGTGAATGATGGCTCCTGTCCCTGACCTCAGGCCTGGACAATGTCCTATAGAAGGAAACCCTATTTTGCTGGATCCAACTTACCCGGATGAAGATGAGGGTGCTGGAGTCCCCCACTCGGTACTTCCCCTCTGACACCTTGACCATGGAGAACTGCACGGGGCACCTGCAGTGGCTCACAAGGCTCTGCACCTATGGGTGGTGGACAGTGAACTCAGCCCTCCCCCTGCCCAGGTGCCCCATCCCTGCCCCATGCTAAATGGGTCCAGCTAAATGAGGAGCCTGTTGTCCCCAGAGCCGCCCCCAAAGTTTCCACTGAGCCTAGGGCTGGGGAGTAGAGAAGAGTTTAAATGACCCAGCAATAACAGGGCTGGAGCAGTCACTTACGGTCCAGTGCCCTGAGGCCATAGAGTGTGTTGGCTAAGCAGGTCAGTGTGGGGCCTGCCAGAATCCTACACCCACTGTACCACAGACCTTAGTTACAACGCTCCATGAGTTCCATTCCCCAGGACAGACATGGGCTTAATCATAAGCAGCCAGCTACCACCTGGCACTTCCTGCCAGCTGCTCCTTTAATACTCTCTGCAGTCACAGAAGGTAAGTGCAGTTCTGTCCCCATGGTACGGATAAGGGGACCCAGGCACAGAGAGGTTAAACAAGTTCCCCGAAGTCGAAGTCGAAGTCGCACAGCTGCAAATACTTGGACAAAGGTGTCAGGGATGCCTGTTTGTTTGTTTGCCATAGGGCACATGCACACATCAGAAGAGAGACAGTAGAAAGGAAAGTGAGAAATCACCCCCTGGGGTGATGGTCGGCCTCAATCCCTTCTCCAGCAACCTCTTCTCCTCCATTCTCCTCTGGGGATTTTGAGCATGCACACACATGCCTGGCAGGATTTATCAAGCTGCCTATCTGGGGAAAAGACTGTGGTTGACCACATGGAGTCTAGCACCTTAACCACCAAGCTACCTGAGGCTTGTGTCTTAAAAAGGCCCAGCAGGGAGCCGGCAGGTGGCATGGTGGAGAAAGTGCTGGACTCCCACATGGCTGACTACAGTTTGAGTCCTGGACCTGATGGCTTGCTTTCTCACTTTCCCTTTCTCTCTTTGTGTTTCTTTCTCTGGTCAAATTTTAAAAATAATAACATATAAAATGAAATAATTCTTTAAGGAAAAAAAAGGCCAGCAGGTGGCACAGTGGTTTAAGGCATTGGACCACCAACGATCAACTGCAGTTTGATCCCTGGACCAGTGATTGGCTGGCTTTCTCTCTCTCTCTCTGTCACTCTGGTGAGCACATGTGCCCTATAGTAAAATTTTTTAAAAGAATGATTTTATTTAACTTTATTATTATTTTTAAAATATCTCCAGAGAGAGAGAGACAGAAAGAGAGGAGAGACACAATGAGAAAGCAAGCCTCCAGGTCCACGACTGGGACCACAGCCAGCCATGTGGGAGTCCAGCGCCCTTAACCACCACGCCACCTGCCGGCTCCTCTAGTAAATTTTAAATGTATAATAATAATAAATAGAATTAAATCATTTTAAACAAAACCGTTCCTCCCGGCAGTTAACTGAGAGGTGTAGAGAGCTTGGTTGGTAATAAAAGCTTAACAAGCAGCTCAGCCATTACTACTGGTCGTTCAAGGTTGAGGCTCAGAGTGCACAGACTTGCGCAAAGCCACAGTAAGTGTCAGGTGGAGACCGGAGCTGAAGGAGGGAGGAGGCTGCGGGGCGGGGCCAACAAAGGGGCTGAGTGCAGAGCCGCTCACCATCTGGTCCAGGTTGCGGAAGTGGCAGGGCCGGCGCGTGGGGGGCACGGGCGGCGGGGGTTCCGGCCGGGGCAGGGCAAGCTCTTGCCGCAGCTCCTCGTCTATCTCTTCCTCCAGCTGCACGAGGGTGGGCGCCGCCACGCCGAAGCGCCAGGCCCGGCGGCCCAGCTCCAGCAAGCACAGCACCACGTTCTTCACGTTCTTGCGCAGCACCAAGTCCTCGGTCTCGAACATCAGCACTTCTGGGGGGAGTGGGGGATTGCGGGGTTGGTTTGGGAGTGGAAGGCAGTAAACCCTTTGCTGACCTCCGGAACCCTGGGGCTATTTCAGGAGGGGAGTGGCAAACTGGAAAGGTGGTTTGGGGCTCAGAATCTTGGGGTCCTGTCTGGGCAGAGTTGTTTAGATGCTAGGGACAGGCAAAGAGGCCCATCTCACCGAAGGACTGGGGTGCAAAGAGACACAGCAAAGACGATGACCCTGGAGCCCGGCTGAAGGCCGTGGGGAGGGAAGGGTTAACTCTACTTTCCCCTCTCCCCACTCAGATCCTGGATGGTCCAGGAGCAGACTGAGGTGTTCAGCTTCCCACCCATGCCTCTCTCTTCCATTCTTCACCTGGCATCTCCAACTCCACCCTGGCCCAGGTACACCAGGCAAGGTTGCAGACTTCAGAGCCAACTCCTGAGGTTGGAGGTTGGAGTCTGGAGTCCGGACTCTCCCACCCACTCTCTGTGACCTTGGGCTAGTTCCAGAGCCTCAGTTTCCTCTTCTGTAAAGTGGGGATGTAGACTGTTTCACGGGGTTGATGTGAAGATTGGCAAATAATTAAGCATTTGCCAACGAAAGCTCCCGGGAAGTGCTCCCTAAAGCACTAGCTTTTATCATTGCCTCGTCCCACCAGCTGGTAAACCCAGCCTGCCCTTTCTCACTCCACTGCCTTTGGCCTGAAGCATGGCACAACAGCCATCCTGATCCTGTTCCCGGATCCATGGCCAAAGAGATGAGAGACCCTGACACGTCACTCCCCTGAGTCCTGCAAGCCCCAGCGTGACCTGTCTCCTCCCTAACGTCCCCGCCTGCCTTCTCCCGAGTTTTCTCCCCACTCTGACCTGGTGCTGTTGCCACCCTCGGTTTCTCTCAGTCATCCAAACACAGCTTTTCTGTGCCTCTGCCCCGGTCTAGAATCACATGCCTCCAGGCTTCTATAACATTCATTTCTCAAGGTGGAGCCCAAGTCTCCTTTCTCTCCTGGGGTTCGTGGCCTCACTTCCATTTCAGCAGGTGGCTAGTTCATCCTCTGGCTCACCAGTGTGTATGAAGGGATTCAAAGAGCTTGTAGGAAAATGGAATGAAAGTACAAGTTTTGGGGGGCCAGTAGGTGGAGGTTAAGACACCGGACCCCACATAGCCAGCTATGTGATTCACGTCCCGGACCCCCAGCTTGAAAATCATGCCGAGCACATGTGTGTGCATGCCCCAAATCCCAAGAGGAGAATGGAGGAGAAGGGGTTGTTGTGTGGCCATCCCCCAGGGGTGGAGAGTGATTTTCACTCCCCTCCCCCTCACCACCTCTGGTGAGTGCATGTGTGCCATAGCAAAAACTTTTTTAAAAATTACAAGTTTAGGGACCAGCAGTTAGCGTAATGGCTATGTCACTGGTCTTCCACGTAGTCGTCGACCGTGGTTTGTGTCCCGGACCCGGTGGCTTAAAACTCACGCTGGGCGCATGTGCGTGCGTGTCTAAGATCCCGAGAGGAGAATGGAGGAGAAGGGATTGTGGCGTGGCCATCACCCCTGGGGGTGATTTCTTGCTTTCTGTCTCTCTCTGTTTGTCTGGCGAGCGCACGTGTCCTATAGCAAAAAAAAAAAAAACCCTCTCAAAAAAATTACAAGTTTATTTTGGCAGGAGCAAAAAATTTTTTTGAAATCCATGAATGGCTTTTCCATAATACGCATTTTCCATGAACTTTTCAAAGACTGCCTCATATACTTCTAGCTGTGCATTCATCGCTGGGGCCGTAATTTACACACTGACTCATCCATCTGTCTCACTAGACCGTGAATTCCTCAGACACTGAGTCTCATCCCTCTCAATCCTTGGTGCCCAGCACAATGCTCAACACAAAAGAGGTGCTCGATATGTTTGTTGAGTGAATTGTCAATAAACATGTATCGATCATCCACACAGGTATTTGTGGAGCATTTACTGTGAGATGGGGAAACTGAGGCATGAAAAGAAATGAGCTGGTCTGAGGCAAGTCTAGAAGGCCCGGATCTAGCATGGACCTCAAAGCGTGAATGGATGCCTACAAGGGAAGGGTCTGGGATAGAACAGGGTCCTCATGGTTACCTTGGATGCCCATCTCGTGGCGACACCACTGGATGAAGTTGGAGACATTGTCCCTGGCCTGGAAAGTACCCGGCTGAGCAGCCCCATTGCAGAAAACTCCAGCCCGAGGCACAAGAATCCTTTGGGCTTGAGCAGGTGCCTCAGCCAGGAAGGCCAGGGCAGCCTTGGTGACAGCGTTGGCGTGCCGGCACAGCACCAGGCCCGTCTCCAGCACCTGCAGGAAGTTGTCTGCATCAATGTCCAGCCCGTAGAGATCTCGAAGCCACTCTGCCAGGTCTTCCTTCATGGCCTCCAGGTACTGCATGCTGGACTTGAAGGGCCGGATGCTGCGCACAGGAGGCCCCAGGGACTTAGGCCTCCTGTGTCCCCTGGGCTGGGACATGGCTGACACCCGCTCTCTCCCACTGCTGCCTCTTTGCTCCCTCCACCTGCCTGGTCTTGGCCTGTTCTTCCTGATCCAGGAGTTCCCTTTCTACTCTCCCAGAGCCCAAGACTCCAACTTCAGTCTCTAGGCCCACCCAGGCCTCTACCCCGCCACATTCCTTAGTCCCTGCCAGTTCCCTGCTTGGCGGCCCTGCAGCAACCTCACTCTCTGACTCCCCAGTCCACTCAGAGTTCACCTCCCAGGATGAGTGGGGGTGAGGACGCTCCTCTCCTCTATTTCCTGGGGATGGACAGGTCAAGCTGCTGCCTCCCACCCTCCACCAGCTGGCCTGCCTGCCGGCCTGCCTGCCTGCCTGCCTGCCTGCGCTGGGCCGCTGGGCCGGCAGGCTGTCAGCCTCTGCTTTCCTCTCCTCTCCTTGGAGACAGAGGCTGCTACAAACACTCCTTGTTAACCCTTCCTGGCAGGGCACTGCCTTGCAGAGCCAGCCCTGGAGCGAAGGTGGGGAGGCTGGGCTGGCTTCTCTCATGGGGCTGCCTAGAGTAGAGGGCTTCTGGGGAGTGGGGCAGGGGCAGGAGTGGGGTGCCATGCCCCTTGCTGTTCAGAATGCTGGAGGATAGGGATGAAAGGAACACCACAGAAGAGTCCAACAGCATGAGGTTAGCTCCGAGCCCCTGTGTGACCGTCACGAGCTACCTATTCTCTCTGTGCCTGTGTCTCAGCTGTAGAATGGGAATATTGCCAACCCCTCTGAGCTGTCACAAGGGATAAAAGAATGTGCGTGAGAGTAACAGACCATTGGAAAGCATACCCACACGTCTGGGTGGGCCCAGCTCCCGGTGATTCTCACAGCTGCCCTTTCAGTGTACCATGATCCCCACTTCCTCTGGACACCCTGCTCCGTCACCTCTAACCGTGTGGTTCTTCAAGAGCAAGCTGTGATCAGAGTACCTCACCCCATGCCACACCGATGCATTCATTTTGCAATGTTTTCTGAGCACCTACTATGTGCTTGAGGATGTAGCAGTAAACAAACCAGGTCCCTGACCTCATGGAGGCTACTTACACAATACTGAGGGGTGGGTGAAAGATATGCAAATAAATCTATAGCAGGTCAGATGGTGATAAATTTCAGGGAGAAAATAAAGGAGTGAAAGAGACCAGTATGTGTGTGGACTTTTGCCTGAGGGGGTCAGAGAAGGCCTCGCTCACGTGAGCCCTGCAGGCATCTGGAGAGGAGTGCTGGCCAGAGGTGGGAGCTGCATGACATATCCCAAGATCTGCAGAGAGAAACAGTCTGAGGCAGACAGGATACGGGCTCCCAGGTCCTGCAGAGCCTTCGAGGTGATGCTAAAGACTTGGCTTTTGGGAACCAGCAGTTACCGTAATGGCTATGTCGCTGGACTCCCACGTAGTCAACCGTGGTTCGCGTCCCGGACCCAGTGGCTTAAAACTCATGCCTGGCGCGTGTGCATGCGTGCCCAAGATCCCGAGAGGAGAATGGAGGAGAAGGGATTGCAGCGTGACCATCCCCCCTGGGGAGTGATTTCTTGCTTTCTGTCTCTCTGTCTCTCTCTGTCTGTCTGGCGAGCGTACGCGCCCTACAGTGAAAATCTCTCAAAAAAAAAAAAAAAAAAGACTTGGCTTTTTTCTCTGAGTAAATGAAAAAGGCACTGGAGTGTGTGGGGCAGAGAAAGGACACGCTCTGATTCCAGCTGCTGTGTGGGGACTCCAGGGGAGCAGGTGGGTTACTGCAGTCAGCCAAGGCAGAGCAGCGGTGGTTTAAACCAGGTGGTGCCGACAGAGGTGATGATAAGAGGCCACATTCTCTTACAACTCTTGAAGAGTTCCTGGGATTGGTCCAGACACGGTTTCTCAGCTCTGGCACTTTGGATTTTTAAGGCCAGGTAATTGTTCATTGTGGAAGGGCACTCCCACCCCACTATAACAACCAAACATGTCTCTAGACATTGCTGAGTGTCGTGTGTGTGTGTGTGTGTGTGTGTGTGTGTGTGTGGTGGTGGTGGTGGGGCATCCTGTTTTTCCCCACCCACTGAGAGCCACCCATCTAGGAGGTGAGCATGTGACTCAAGCTAGTCCAAACAGAGCCCCTCACTAGGCTTTTTGAATTGGGGCTCTAGGGGCAGGTACCTTTCCCAATCAGAAGCTTAGGATTTTAGGGATGTGATTCTGGAGCCTTGCACCATTACATGGAGAAAAGCCCTGTCTGCAGCAGGCAGGAAGAAGCTGCACACGAACAGCAGAGCTGGGAGGGGCAAGGACCCCGAGGATGCCGGAACCCTTGGTTCTGCTGTCTTCAGGCCAGCCATGTTAGGGGCAGGCCAGGCTGTTACCTATAACCACAGAACCCCCAACACAGTGACTCACATGAGAGGAAAATTTCTTTTTTTCTCTCCAAGGTAGAAAAAGTAATCCAAAGTAGGCTGGAGGCTCTGCCCATGAGGCACTCCAGGGATCTGGGTTCTTTCTGTCCTCTTGCTCCCTTAGGCTATTGTCAGTGCTGGCTTCCCAGAACTTTGTGCTCTGGCAGTTTGCAGGAGTGGCGAACAGAGAAAGAGACTCAACCAGCTTCCTTTTTTTTTTTTTTGCTTTAGGGTGTGAGTACCCACTAGAGAAACAGAGACAGAGAGACAGAAAGTGAGGGATCACCCCCCATTGGGGGTAGCCATGCCACAGTCTCTTCTCCTCCACTCTCCTCTTGGGATTTTGGGCATGTATGCACATGTGCCAGGTGTGAGTTTGAAGCCACAAGGTCTGGGACTGAAACTGTGGTCGGCCACATGCAGGGTCCAGTGTGTCAACCAACATCCACCCGCTGGCCCCTCAGCTTCCTTTTCCATGAGGTGATGCGGAAGTTACACACATCACTTCTGCTCACGCATGTTTGGCCAAAGTCTAGTCATTTGGCCACACGTAGCTGCAAGGGAGGCTGGAACGTGAGCATTCCAGTTGGTGGTTATAGGCCTGTGAGTGTCCAGTATGATTCAGTAGTGAAAGGAGCACAGGAGAGCAGAGACAGGGGACACTTAATAGTCCCACGTGGATTGCCCTTCTCAGACTTGACTTTGCAGTTCTTATGAAAGGTCAGATAAATAAATACTATAGGCTTTTGAGGGCCATATATTGTCTGTATCACATTTTATTCTCTTTTTAAAAATAGCTTTTAGGGAACCAGCAGTTAGCGTAATGGCTATGTCGCTGGACTCCCACGTAGTCGACCGCGGTTCGCGTCCCGGACCCGGTGGCTTAAAACTCACGCCGGGCGCGTGTGTGTACGTGCCCAAGATCCCGAGAGGAGAATGGAGGAGAAGGGATTGCGGCGTGACCATCCCCCCTGGGGGGTGATTTCTCGCTTTCTGTCTCTATGTCTCTCTCTGTCTGTCTGGCGAGCGCACGCGCCCTATAGCGAAAAAAAACTCTCAAAAAAAATAGCTTTTAAAAAATATATGAACCATTCTTGGGATAATGGCTATGTTGGCATAATGGCTATGTCACTGGACTCAATGTAGTCAACCATGGTTCAAGTCCCAGACCCGGTGGCTTAAACTCACACTGGGCATGTGTGCATGCATGCCCAAGATCCCGAGAGGAGAATGGAGGAGAAGGGATTGCGGCGTGGCCATCCCCCCTGGAGGGTGATTTCTCACTTTCTATCTCTCTGTCTCTCTCTGTCTTTCTGGCAAGCATATGCACCCTATAGCAAAGCCTCCCCACCCCCCCAAAAAAATATATATGTACACCATTCTTACCTCAAGGGTCATACAAAAACAGACTGTGTATAGACTTGGACTATAGCTTGTCAACCCTAGGATTAAACAAATCAATACATTCCTTTTTTGGCTTTATTTTAGTTAAACATAATCTTTATTCTTTTTTCTGATCATTCTGGATAAGGGAGGAATTTAAATATACATGTTACATGAGAAAGAACCATCGGGAATTGGGTAGAGATGCCTTCCACTTGGAAGATTTAATGAGATAAATAGAATTTGAGCTGGGCTTTGAATAAGAAATGAAAAATTGTGTGTTCACACTTTAACTAGGTTAGAGAACATCTTAATTAACAGGGAGACACAGATGGAGCAGTGACAGAGAAAGGTACACCCACCCCCTTTTTTTTTTCCTAAAGCTAGTTTGAGTGAATTTGCTGTCAGTGACAGCCAAAGTGAATTTGGAAGAAAAAAGCAAATTTCTTCTGGCCTCCTGCATTTACAGACCTCGCCTGTAACCTCTACGGGGCATTTATTGATTCGGTGACCCTCATGACTATTTACAGAATTCCCCACTTGGAAGGAGTGTGGAAGGAGCTCTTGTTGTCTAGGTCATGGGGCTGTCACCTGGGTTTAATCAATCAAGCCATGCCATGACTTGGAGCCAGTGGTACCCAAAAGCAGTGAAGAATTTGTTTGGAACAACCATGGCAACATCTGCACGTGGTTTCTGGAACTGTGGGGACAGGAATAGGGCGTTTTTGTTTCATGAACCATGTCCTTGGTAGTATGTTAGCGATGGGACTGGCTCTCCTATCACCTTCATCCTACCTGTTTGGTGAGGCTACTTATTCAACCTTCTTGGTGATTCTGTGAGCTGTCCCATATCCTTGTAGAAAATCCCTTTAGTGCTCCATGTAGCAGGATTGTTTTCTGTGGCTGACAACTAAGACCCCTGCTGACACGCACACACATCCTGCAGGCCCAGGAGACTGGAATTGCTCCCTGCACTCTTTTTCTTTTTTTTTTTTTTTTGAGAGGTATTCCCCAACCTCCCCCCGCTATAGGGCGTGTGTGCTCACCAGACAGACAGAGAGAGACATAGAGACAGAAAGTGAGAAATCACCCCCCCAGGGGGGATGGTCACGCCGCAATCCCTTCTCCTCCATTCTCCTCTCGGGATTTTGGGCACGCACGCACACGCACCCGGCATGAGTTTTAAGCCACCGGGTCCGGGACGAGAACCGCGGTCGACTACATGGGAGTCCAGCGACATAGCCATTACGCTAACTGCTGGTTCCCCTCCCTGCGCCCTTTCTGACCCTCCAGTGAGGATCCACATGCTCCTCCTCCTTTCAGTTCTTATAGCTTTCCTGCTGTGCGTTCCAGGTGGAAAGGTGATTCTAGTCTAGGCACTCGGAACAGGGGCCAGATGGGGGAAGGTGACATCAGGCTGCTTCTTCCTTCTCCAGCCTAGTCGGGGCAGGGACTCCAGATCTCAGGATGAAGAACTGAGAACCAGGTGATGGTGAACAAGATCTTTGACTTTCCCAGGCTTGTTTTTCTTGTATCCTCATCCATAAAAGGGGTATAGTAACCATAGTCTTGATGCCTATAGAGGATAATGGAAACGAAATAAGTGGTGCTTTGTCAAAGATGCTGAGTTAATATGGGAGCAGCTCAGAGGTGACTGTTGAATGCACTGCAGTGCAGTAGAAGGACTGTGCTTTAGGGTCAGAGACAGCGGACCTGGTTTCAACATTCGATGCTACCTTTGAAAAGCTGAGGCTTTCTGTAAGCTGCATCTCACTTCTGCTTAACCATAAAATGGGAGTAATCATCCTACGAGGCTTTTATGAAGGATAAAGGATGAAATTCATGCTCAGTACTATTTTTTTAAAGACAACTTACTTATTTATTTAATTCTATTTGCTAATTATTATTTTTTAACTTGACCAGAGAGAGAGAGAAAGGGAAAATGAGAAAGCAAGCCACAAGGTCCAGGATGCGAACCACAGTTGGCCATATGGGAATCCAGCAGCTTTAACCACCACGCCACCAGTTGGCCCCACGCTCAGTACTATTATACTTAGTGGGTGCTTTTGAAAGGCATTGCTGGTCCTCTAGCTGTACCAGTTATCCATGGGTGCATAATAAATTACTCCAAAACGTGGCTGCTTAAAACAATAGTGAGCATGTAGTTGTCTCAGCTTCTGTGGGTCAGGAATTCAGGAACACTGGCTGGGTGGTTCTGCCTTGGGGTCTCCAGATGAGCAAGGTCTGTGTTCGTCTGAAGCCTTCGCTGGGGGTCTGAGTTGGCTCACTCGCAGGGTTGGCTAGTTGGTCTGGCGGTGGGCAGGGGGCCTCAGTTCTGCGTGTGTGTATGCATGTCCAAAATACCAAGAAGAGAATGGAGGAGAAGGGATTGCGATGTGGCCATCCCCCGGGGGGATGATTTCTCGTTTTCTGTCTCTCTGCTGAGCGCATGTGCCCTGTAGCAGAAGCATGAATATCTCCACAGGGGTGACTGTCTTCATGATGAGGCATCTGGCTTTCCCCAGGGTGAGTGATCCAAGAGGGTACAGAGGCCACAATATCTTTTATTACCTAGCCTCACACACTGGTGCTTTCTCTCTCTGTCTCCCTGTCTCTCTTTGGCAAGTGCACACACCCTCTAACAACTAAAACAAACAAACACACTGGGTGCATGTGCACGTGTGCCCCAAATCCTGATATGGTGGAAGGATGGAGGAAAAAGGATTGTGGTGTGACAATGCCTCACCAGAGGTACTTTCTCTCTCTCTGGTGAGTGCATGTGCCCTCTAAGGAAAAATAAAAATAAAAACAGAAACAGAAACAAAGCAAACACAAGTAGGGACCAGCAGGTGGCGTAATGGTTACATCGTTCAACTCCCACATAGTCGATTGCTGAGTCCCGTTCTCAGCCGTTTAGCACTCACGCCGGGCGCATGTATGTGCGTGCCCAAAATAACAAGAAGAGAATGGAGGAGGAGGGATTGCAGCATGGCCATCCTGGGGGTGGGGGGTGATTTCTCATTTTCTGTCTCTCTGGTGAGAGCATGTACCCTATAGCAAAAAGCTCTCTAAACAAAACAGAACTAACACAATTAAAAGTTCCTGTCAGTACTCCGAGATATCAAAGATGGAGCAAACAAGGAAAAGAATAAGATCATATGCAAAATTTATATAGGAATTTTCCAGAAATAGGTCACTTGACTCCCAGGCTTCCCTCCTACTTAAGGTATACAAAGAGTGGGGATATTGCAGATTAGAGGAGAACTGGTAAAACTATTCATTTCAAACATTTCTTGACATATTTTAATATTGGGTTTGAGTATGTTCACGTTAAAGAACATTATGGCTGTCCATGTGTCTGTCTTGTGGTAGGCTTCCTAATCCTGGAACCTGTAAATGGTACCTTAAACAGATCTGATTAAGTTAAGGACCTTAAGATCGAGGGTTATCCAGATCAGCTGGAAGGGCCCTAAATGCAATCACAGGTGGAGGAGATTTGACTACAGGAGGCGAGGTGCTGGCCAGAGCAGAGGCTGGAGTAACGGCACTGCAAGCCTGGAACGCCAGCAGTCTCTAGAAGTTTGAAGAACCGAGAAAGATTCTTCTGTGGAGTCTCCAAGCAGAGCCAGCCATGCTGACACATTGATTTTAGTCTCCTAAGATGTATTTGTGACTTCCAACCTGCAAAGAAATAATATGATGAAAGTCTCGTTTTGTTCTTAGTTTGCTTTGGGACGAACGAACTTGCCAGAGACTAAGGGGTGGGGGGGATGGCCAGGCTGTGGTCCCTTCTCCATTTTCCTCTCAGGACTTTTGGCACTCACGTACATGTGCCTGGCATGATTTTTCTTTTATTTTAAAATTTATTTTATTTAACTTTATTTATTTTAATTTGACCAGAGAGGGACAGAGTGAGAAAGAGAGAGAGGGCAAGTGAGAAAGCAAGCCACCAGGTCTGGGATTTGAACTTGGTCAAATATATGAAAGTCTAGCACCCTTAACCACCATGCTACCTGCTGGCCCCCAGACTGGGATTTGAACACAGTCTACCGGGGGCCAAATCCATCACCTACTTCCCTTTCTTTTTTAGAATTATTTTATTTAACTTTGTGTGTGTATATATACATTTGACTAGAGAGGGGCAGAGTAAGAGAGAGAGGGAAGGAAAATGAGAAAGCAAGCCGCTGGTCTGGGATTCAAACTGCAGTCCACCATTCGCCATGTGGTCCAGTGTCCTTAGCCACCTCGCCACCCTTTTTTTTTTTTTTTTAAAGAGAGATTGTGATATAGGGTGTATGTACTCACCAGAGAAACAGAGATTGGCATAGGGTGTATGTACTCACCAGAGAAACAGAGAGAGACAGAAAGTGAGAAATCACCCCCACCCCAGGGTTGGGGGGTGACCACACTACAATCCCTTTTTCTCGATTCTCTTAGGATTTTGGGCACTCACGCATAAGTGACCGGTGTGACTTTTAAGCCACTGGGCCTGGGACTCAAACTGCGGTTGACTATGTGGGAGTCCAGTCACATAACCATTATGCCATGTGCTGGTCCTTCTACTTCCCTTTAATACATTCTCAAGAGGGAAAGTAGGATACACTTGGGCTTTTAGTGCTTCTGGAGGCTCTGTGAAAAAACCATGTATTCCTGGATGGAGCCCTAGTGCAGGCAAGGTTCTAACTCCATCCCTTGTGACCAGACAGAAGCCCTAGTCACCAGACCAAGTTCTCTGGGTTCTGAACACCGCTCACCCCCGAGTCTCTGATCAGGGGAAGCAGGTGGCACAGCCTTGGGGAGAATGGATAAGCACGGTGAGTGGGTCTGGAGGCAGGACGGGACTGAGGACGGGACTTGCTGACCTGAGCTTGCACTAACCCGCCGTCACCATGGCAGCCCCAGAGTTGAAGTCCAGCCTTTCCTCGCTCACCCATCCACGTAGCTACCAGTGCTCTCTGCTTTCCCTCCTGAGTATTTTGACCTCTGCCCCCTCATCTCCACCTGCTCGTGTTCTGACCTTTGTCTTCCATGACCTGGGCCATCATGATGACTCCCGGGTGGATCTCCCCTCTATCCTCTCAGAGGAATCTCTCTAAAGCATAGCTCTGAGCATGTCCCTGGCTGCCCACGGCTGAGGGACAAAGTCTAAACTCCATGGTTAACTTTGCAAACTCATTTGCTATTCGCCCCCTCCTGAAATCCCCCAGAACCCCTTGCTGGGTAGGTACTAGGCCTAGCTTTACTTCTTTTTTTTTTTTTTGGGAGGGAGAGGTTTTTGCTATAGGGCATGTGCGCTCACCAGAAAGACAGAGAGAGAGAGAGAGAGACAGAAAGCGAGAAATCACCCCCCAGAGGAGATGGCCATGCCGCAATCCCTTTTCCTCCATTCTCATCTTGGGATCTTGGGCACGCACACACACGTGCTTGGTGTGAGTTTAAGCCACCAGTCTGGGACTAGAACCACAGTCGACTACATGGGAGTCCAGTGACATAGTCATTACACTAATTGCTGGTCCCCAGGCCTGACCTTTCTTAATGTATTTTCCTAAATAAAAGTGCAATGGATCCTGGTTCTCCATCTTTAGAAATTCTAAGATGTGACAGAACCTTTGAAATAATTTCTCTTTAAAGGTTTTAAAAGTTCTGAATCAAAATCAGAAGCCCCGCTGGATGCAGTGGTATGTGCTGCCTTTATTTTTTGTTGTTTGTGTGTTTGTTTTGAGAGATTTTTGCTATACGGCGCGTGCGCTCGCCAGACAGACAGAGAGAGACAGAGAGACAGAAAGCAAGAAATCACCTCCCAGGGGGGATGGTCATGCCGCAATCCCTTCTCCTTTCTCCTCTCGGGATCTTGGGCACGCATACACACGCGCCTGGCGTGTTTTAAGCCACCGGGTCTGGGATGCGAACCACGGTTGACTACATGGGAGTCCAGCGACCCAGCCATTACGCTAACTGCTGGTCCTAGTATGTGCTTTTAATTCCAGAGACTCGGGAGGCCAACACAGGAGAGCTGTGATTTTTTTTTTTTTTTTTTTGGAGAGGTTTTCGCTATAGGGTGTGTGCGCTTGCCCGACAGACAGAGAGAGACAGAGAGACAGAAAGCAAGAAATCACCTCCCAGGGGGGATGGTCATGCCGCAATCCCTTCTCCTCCATTCTCCTCTTGGGATCTTGGGCACGCACACACACGTGCCCGGTGTGAGTTTTAAGCCACCGGGTCCGGGACGTGAACCGCGGTCGACTATGTGGGAGTCCAGCGACATAGCCATTACGCTAACTGCTGTTTCCGAGCTGTCATTTTAAGGCCAGTCTGGGCAATACAACAAGACCCTTTAAAAAAAAATCAGAGGCCCCTCTACTACCCACGTCATCATCCCCCCTGAGAGGGCTGTGGAGATTAAGGGGCACCAAGTCTGAAGAGAGTTTAGCACAATGATTACATGCGGTTGGTGCTCTATGCACGTGGGTTAGTTTACAAGTTATTATCGTTCCCTTTGTTCCGTTTTTCTCAACTATTCCAGAGCAAACCCCAGGAGCCATCTCTGCCCTGCCCTCTTGTCTTCTTTTCATTCCAAGTCTAGCTATGTAGGCCCTGCAGACAGCAGGGCCCATGGTGCCAGGTGTATGCTTGCTGAATGGCCAGTGGACAGCAGAGGTGGACAGCAGAGGAGGCCAGCGTAGTTTCCATGTCAGCCCAGGAACTTCCTGCCTGCCCAGGCTTCTGCTTGGAGTGTGGAGTCTGTGCCCTGAACAAAGGCACCAACAAGGGGGACGGTGGCGGCCTGCCCATAGAGGAACCTTTTCTGATCACACAGAGACAATGTATACCCAACTCCCTGCCCACCGGCCACCAGAGATGCTGGGCTTCCTTAACGCCTTTGAAGAAGGAAATTTCATTCAGAAAATAAAATACAAACAGTCACCTATTAAAATGACACTCACTGCAATGAAAGTTTATTGACAGCCCACACAGAGATCAGGGCCTCACCCTCGAGCCAAGGGGAAGGAAGGTGGTGAGGCCCCATCATTTCCTCGAGTTAGCAGTTCTCAATCCTCTCTTGATTGCTTTCCACTCAGGTCCTGGGCTGGGTGCTTTACACAGACAGAAACTCGGGTCGGCCTCGAAACAGCCCTCGGGATAGGCACTACGTCCCCCCACTGTACGATGAGAAAATGGGGCTTGACGGGAGTGAGGTGACTTGCCCCGAATTCTCAGGCAAGAATGCTGGAGCTGGGAAATAAGTCAGCCAGGCACTCTCAGCGGCCCTGTCAGCGTCCTGCTGACCCGGGGCATCTCGCACACGCGTTTGCCTTTTGAAGGGTGGAGGTTAGGCTGTGAACAAAGTCAGGGTACCCAGACCGGTACTGGGACAGCGGGACTGCACTGACGTCCTCCCCATCTGCAGGCGCGAAGACCCCCTTGTGGAAGAAGGAACCGGAGGATCTCCGCGCCAGGGAGGCAGGGCCGGAGGAAGAGAAGGAGGCGTCGGAGGAGGAGGACGAGGGGAGGCCGGAGGAGAGCGGGGCAGAGGGCGAGGAGCCGCCCCAGCAGGCGGAGGAGGGTGAAGGCCGGGATCGGCACTCGGTGTCCTACTGCCCGCTGCGCCAGGAGTCCAGCACCCAGCAGGTGGCGCTGCTGAGGCGCGCGGACAGCGGCTTCTGGGGCTGGTTCAGCCCCTTCGCGCTGCTCGGCGGCCTGGCTGCTCCGGCCGACAGGTGAAGGCGTGATCCTCAGTCAGGCGGGAGGCACCGGGCCCGGGGCCTCAGGGAGGAGGGACTGCAGCGGGCACTGAATGTTTGAACTCCTGCCCGCAGGAAACGGAACCTCCCGGAGGAGCCGTGCGTTCTGGAGAGTCGGCCGCCGCGCCACGGGGGCTGTGCGCGCTGCGAGATCCTTTTTTGCAAGAAATGCAGGAATCTGCACAGCCACCCGGCCTACGTGGCACACTGCATTCTAGATCACCCGGATCTGGGTAAGGCGGGGGCCACCAGAGGCGTTTGAACGCCGGCCACCTGCAGCCTTCTTGCCCTCCATCTTTGCCTGACTCCAAACTCTACGAAACCTTCTCTCCCTGACTCAAAGCCCTTTCTAGCACATTCCACAGAACAGCCCCTTCTGAGAGCCGCCATTCGAGGAGCCCCTTTCAGGCAAGGAGGCCCACTGTTGATGTGGGGTTCCACCTGCCACCTAGCGCCTTCCAACGCATAACCCAGAAAAACCAAGAGTCCCACTCTTCTAATACGCCCCGGGCAGCACCCAGCGGCTGCCGCCCACCTGACTCGTGTCCCCTGGCGCAGCTCGCATGTCTCTCAGGTATTTCAGGTCCTGCTGGCTCAGCGAGCAGGAGGGTTGCCTAGAGAAGTCCCCCATATGCCCCCACCTTCATCCCTCTGAGAAACTTGTCCTTTGCCCCAAATCATTCAATAAAGCCTGCAATTGAAGTGGTAGTGCCTTGACTGGCTCCAGGTGGGAGTGCTGAAACTCGGACCCTCCTTCCTCTCTTCCCAGTCCAAGACAGAGGGAAAAGGGTGGACAGAGAGCCTCTTCCCTGGCTTCCCCAGGACCCGACAGCACAAAGTACTTGCATCCAAGGGCAGTCAAAGGCCAGTCTCTCCACCACACGGAGAAGAAAATGGAGAGGCAGGGCCAGGAATGTCCCCCAGGACCTGAGGGCTGAACCCTTGCCAGACCATTTTGCCCTGGCCTGGAAGCGGGTGCTGGCAGAGGTCAGTGTGTGTGCAGATGAGGCACTGGCCTGGGAGGTGTGGGGAGGACTGGAGAGCCAGGTGCTGAAATCAATGCTGCGACTGGCTGAGACAGAAGACCGGAGGCTGGGGTGGGTTCCTTCTCCAGGAATCCCAGCTATTCTTGGCCAGACAGCAGGAGCGTGGGGAATGCTGCATGTGTGGCCTGGAGAATGGGGCCATTGTGAGCCCAGACCTACCCCAACATGCACGATGTAGCCCCCCAGGGATGCCCCCTGACCTCTCCTGCTGCAGTGGTTCTCCAGCTGCCTGGGGGCAGGAGTGGAGGCAGGCACAATCTGCTTTTTGAAGAGGAGCAGGGCTCCTGTCCTATCACAATCTCACACACACACACACACACACACACACACACACACACAGCTGGCTTAGACAGCAGTTTGGTCCGGGCCTCCCCAGCCTCCATGCCTACCTTCTCTCACTGGAAAGAACGGAAGAACCAGCCCAAGGAAGGCTACCTGCCTCCAGGCCCACCATCTGGGGGTGAGGTGGGTGTGGGTGTGCACCTTTTTATTCCAGTCCCAGGAAGAAAGCTGGGACCAGCAGACCTGCACTGGTCTGTCTCCACCTCCATGTCCTGAGACCTCTCATCCCCAGCCAGGCGTTCTGATGGTGAGGCCTCTGATGAAATAAGACAGATCTGCAAGAACTGAGCCGGGAGGCCCTAAGACTCCGGTATCTCTGTTGAGTTCTGCGTCCTCCCTGGTTGGATGTCACCTCCCAGAAGGAACTGCACCTTTAGAATAAACAAAATCCCCAAGGCCTGGGGAGGAAGGAGGTCCTTGGGGGGCCCTTTTTTGCTTCTCCCTGGATTGATCCCTCCCCCCCTACCACCTCCATGCAGCAGGAACAGCATGAAGGCAATGCCACCTTCAGGCAACAAGGGGCAGGGTGCAGACTCCTGTCCTAGGGGAGGCTTCGCTGCCCAGCCTTCTGCAGGGAGACTTGGAGGCTTCCAAGAAAGATTCTGCCTTTGGACCAGAGGAAAGCTCATTCAGTGCTGAGGTGCCTTCAGAACAGGGTGCCCCCAGAGTTGGCATGCCAGCAGCCCATCCAGGGCAGCTCCGTGGTCCAGCGGCCTGAGGCTGTCGTTCGCAGTTTGGCCTGGTCGAGGCGCCAGTAACGATCGTCTCTGAAGAAGATGATGGAGCCGTCAGGTCTTGGCAGGGCGCCGCTCACCTCCTCAGGGAGGCCGCCCCAGTCCTGCAGACCGCGGGGATAGTAGGGCTCCACCTGCAGTCCCCCTCGACCCAGCATGTAGTAGCGGGCGCCCTTGAAGATGATGAGGCGGCGCAGAGGAGGGAAGAAAAGGGCCGCGTCGGGATGGCGGGGCAGGCCCCTTGCCCGGCACAGCTGTGGGAAACCCCACACTGGCTGGGACCCCCGGAACCTCCAGCATCGACTCCCTGTGGGGCATCAGGAGAGCAGCGTGAGCTGGAGGCTCTCACCCACTGTTCCTCCACCCCACTCTGTCCCCCCAGACTCCTGCTCCTCTCAAGTTGGAGCCCATGGCTGTTGGGATCTGTGACAGCCAAAACGGATTATACTACTCATTACAGCCGCCTCCCTTTATCCTCAATTTCGCCTGCTGCAGCTTCAGTCTCCCCTGGTCAACTGTGGTCCTAAAATAGGTGAGTACAACACAGTAAGATTATTTCAATAGAGTGATATTTGAATATGTATTTAAGAATCACCCACATGACTTTTATTACAGTATATTGTTAAAATTCTTTTCTAGAGGGTGCATGTGCTCACCAGAGACCCAGAGACACAGAGAGAGTGGAAGAAAGCACATCCCCTGGGGATGGTCATGCCATAATCTCTTCTCTTCCAGTTCTCCTTCTGGGATTTTGGACACACATGCATATATGCCTGGTGTGTTTCTCAAGCTACTGGGTCCAGGACTCAAATCACCTGGCTGGCTATGTGAGATCCAGTTGCCTTAACCACCAGGCCAAAGAGCCCAGTATATTGTTACACTTATTTTATTATTAGTTATTGCTGTTAATCTTTTTTTTTTTAAATCAGTGGTTTTAAAAAATAAACTAATTTTTGGGGGGAGGTTTTTGCTATAGGGCACATGTACTTGCCAGAAAGACAGAGAGAGACAGAGACAGAAAGCAAGAAATCACCCCCCGGGGGGGTTGGCCACACTGCAATCCCTTCTCCCTTCTCCTCTTGGGATCTTGGGCATGCACACACACGTGCCCAGTGTGAGTTTAAGCCGCTGAGTCCGGGTCTGGGACTCGAACCAGGGTTGAATACATGGGAGTCCAGCAATATAGCCATTATGCCAACTGCTGATCCCAACTGATTCATTTTTTGAAAGGTTTTTGCCATAGGACACGTGCATTTGCTTGACACAGAGAGAGTGAGAGGGAAAGTAATAAATCACACCCCAGGGAGATAGCCATTCCACAATCCCTTCTCTGCCATTCTTTTCCTGGGATTCTGGGCATGGATGCACACATGCCTGGCATGATTTTCAAGTCACTTGGTCTGGGACTCAAACTGCGATCAGCCACATGGGAGTCCAACGCCTTAATCACTACACCACCTGCTGGCCCCACTGCCAACTCTTTACTGTGCCTAATTTATAAATGAAACTTTATCACAAGTATGTATATGAAAAAAACATAGTATATATAGGGCTTGGTACTATCTATAATTTCAGGGATTCACTAGGGGTCTTGGAACACAGCCTCTGCAGATAATAGGGGACTACGGCAGTTTCGACCCTTAGGGGATGTGGTAGGGGAAGGACTGTGATGATATAGACTTCCAGCAGGTGTCAGCAGAGGGCAGATAGCTGTGAATGAACCTATCAGGCAGGTGGTTGGAAGGGAGGTTGGGACACTTCCCTGGGTGAGGGAAAACCCTGAAAGGCCAGAGCTTTCTGCACTTCCATGACTACTAACGATTCTAGGAGGGCAACGCCTCCAATCATCCTAGTGCATAGAAAGCACTCAGTATTGCATCAATGAATGATTACCATTTACTGAAGTATTACCAATTACCTAGTAATACACTACACACTTTTCAGTCAATATTTTAATACTTCCTTCCCAACAAGCTTGGGGTGGTATAGTACAAGTTCCAAAAGGTAAGCACCACTCCCAACCTCACACAGCCAGTTTCCCTGTCAAACTGCAGGGCTTAAGAGCAGAACTCTGCTCCCCTCTAGACTCTTCTCTGAAACTCTGCCTGGACAACCTTGACACCTGCTATTCCCCACTCTGTCACTGAAAGGAATCTCCTGGTAGAACTTTCCCTAAGTCACAGGTTCAAACCGGAATAGAGACTCCATCATGGATTCACTGAATGAAAACCCTCTTCTCTTTTGACCTTGGGTAGGACACCTCCTCCCCTCTCTGCCTCTATTTTCCCAGCTGTCCCAGGGCTGGTACCTTTGAAAAAGTAGAAGTCTCCATCCTCCCATGACACAGCTGCAGCCTCGATGTTGGGGGGCAGCCCAGCCCACCTTTCCTGGAGTGGGCGAGGCTCTGAGACATTGCCATCAGGTTCCACCTCCCAGTAGTGGCTCCCTTTAAAGACGTACACCTGCTGTTGCCTGTCTGCCCGGAGACAATAGAATAGGGGGATGTCCATCAGCCTCCTGCTGTCTCTTCAGGGAGAGTCCTAGAACTCTTCCCCAACGGACAAGCAGAGGATGTGCCATGCACAGCGGGCACTGTTTTGTTTTGGCGAATGCTGTAGCCTAGGATTTCTGGACTTTGTAATCCATTCCTGCCCCTTGCACTCCAGCTCTGGAGACCCCAGGAGATATGAGAAAGGAGGGAAGAAAGAAGTGAGGCACAGGGGACACTGTCTTACCTATGGTGATAGCATCGAAAGAAGAGTGGCAGTACTTAGGGCCCTGGGTCTCAGTGCGCCTGCCCTGGGAGTTGCGGGGTTCCCAGGCCTCAAAGTCAGTGAACAGCTTTCCTGGTTGCTGGAATGCCACTGAGCCCCTCAGGGGCTTCCCTTTATGGGAAGGAGAAAAGAGTGAGAAAACATATAAAGTGGGGGGGTATGCAGAGGGCTCAGGACCACTTTCGGCTCCTTTTGTGATAACGTAATATGAGGGGCAAGGAAGAGTGGGAGTGGGGGCTAAGAGTTGCCTCTGGGTGTTAGTGTTACTCACAGCACTAACCCAAGTCTTCCCTCCTACCCACCGGCCGGGGAAAGAAGGACTTACTAAGATATAATTGGAGTAGGGGCCCAAGCAATGGCTGGGAAACTAAGGGCAGAGGGTCCTCCTCCCTGGGTCCTGGGTTACACCAGTAACATGAGGGCAGAGTTCCAGGACCCAGGCTGTGAGAATTGCAGCAATTTTAATAATTACATTATTGTCCTTCACTTATGAGAGGAGCGAGGCAGAGTCCAACGAACTTGGAATTTGGCACCTGCTCCTGAATCCTGGTCTGCAACTTCATAGCTGTGTGACCTTGGGCAAGTTCCTAGCCTCTCTGAGCATGATTCTCCTGATCTACAGACAAAAAGATACTTAACTCATGGGCGTGGTGAATACGTTTATGAAACAGCAGCTGTTACTATTACATTCAGGTAGGTTTCTCAGATTAGTAGGCAGAGTCATACCCACCAACACAAGATCCTGTGAGATAAGCAGGGTCTCGGTGATAGGTGATACTCGTTTGTAAAGAAGGTAAAACTGAGGGCTCTCAAAGGGACATGGTTTGCCCAAGAGCAACTGCTAGTGAAGGATAAGTGACTTGAACCCAGATCTCCTGGCTCTGTCCACCGCACCACGCACGGCTTGGGGTACGGAGGAAATACTATCTGGGACGCCAATTCCCAGGGCTGGAGGTCCAGGGGGCAGGAGTGGAACCAGTGGGCCTCACCGCTGTGGGGTGGGGACAGCTCACCATACAGGCTCTGCACCGCCAGCACGTCGTCCCAGCTGAGGAGCGAGTCTCGTCCCAGCTTCTTGTAGTAGGGCGCCATGAGCGCGCGCGGCGCGGGCGAGTGGGTGAGGCCGAGCGTGTGACCGATCTCGTGCGCCAGCACCACGAACAGGTTGCGTCCGCGGCGGCGGCGGCTCAAGGACCAGCGCTCGTCTAGGTCGAAGTGCGCTTCGCCCCGGCGGGGCAGAAAGGCGTGCGCCAGGGCGCCCCCTGCAGGCGGCGCTCAGGATCAGGGAAAGCCGAGGCCGAAGTCGCCGCTCCCCTCCCTCACCGGAATATCCACCATCCAGCCAACCACCGCCCAGCAAAACTGCCATGAGAGTGTGTGTGAGTATTTTCTGATGCATAATTTTCCTCCTTAGTAAAAGTCTGGCAGAAGCTGAAGTGTGGAGTGTGAGTGGAGCGGTGAGCAGATGACTTGGTGTAAATGCACTAGGGAGCCAAACTGCCTACCTAGGTGACAATCCTAGTTTTACCAATTACTAGCTGTGTGACTTTGGGCAGGTAGCTTAATCTCTCTGTGCCTTAGCTCCTGCTATGAAAATGGGAATTATGATAATGAGCTGCTTCTTCACAGGGTTGTTCTGAAGAGTGTGTGTGTGTACACCCACGCTACAACAGCGCTACATAAGAATTATTTTCAAAAAAGATCTTGGAGTACATATAGTTAAAATTACCCTAGAAGTGGGCATGATGGGACCTTCTGTTCTGATTCTTGATCTTGGTGTTGGGTATGTTCAATGTGTAAAAGTTTATCAAACTACAAACTTATGGTATGATGCACTTCATTTAAAAATGTTTTTTAGTTTGCTGTAGGGCACGGTTGCTCACCAGACAGAGGCAGAGATAGAGAAGGAAGGTGAGAAATTACCACCCCCCGCCCCGAGGGGATGGTCATACACCAATCCCTTTTCTTCCATTCCCTCTTGGAGATTAGGGCATGTACACACATATGCCCAGTGTTTTTCTTTTTTTAAGAGGTTTTTGCTATAGGGCGCGTGCGCTTGCCAGACAGAGACAAAGAGACAGAAAGCGAGAAATCACCCCCCAGGGGGGATGGCCATGTTGCAATCCCTTCTCCTCCGTTCTCCTCTCGGGATCTTGGGCACGCATGCACACGCGCCTGGCATGAGTTTTAAGCCACCGGGTCCAGGACGTGAACCGTGGTTGACTACATGAGAGTCCAGCGTCATAGCCATTATGCTAACTGCTGGTCCCTGCCCAGTGTTTTTCAAGCCTCTGGATCTGGGACTTGAACTGTGTAGTCAGCCATGTGGGATCCAGCCGCCTTAACCTCATGCCCTCTGTTGGCCCTATATAGTGCGCTTGTATGTGACTGTATGTTTTCCCTAATAAACAGAATATATATGCTTGCATTCTTGCCTTCTCTGTGCCAGGGCTCCTCTGTGGGCCTCAGTCTCCCTGCTTGTAACACAAGTGAGCAGAAGCAATTAGGCTGAGTTAGCGATTCTCAAGGTTTTGGTGTGCCCAGATGGAGCTTATTAAATATGCAGTTTCTGGGGGGCCTAGAAACTCATCTTTGTAGGTGCAGGCAACCTTGACTAAGTGGTCAGCAAACCACATGGTGACAATGTGGGCCTAGAAGCTTACTGAGAGTCCTTCCAGTTTGGGCTTCTTGCAGCCTATGCTGACTAGAATAGACTAGTTCAGGCTGGTGGTTAAGGTGCTGGACTCCTAGGTGATCAACTGTGAGTTTCAGGTATGGTGGCTTGAAATTCACGCCAGGCATGTGTGTTGGCATGCCCCAAATCCAAGGAGAACAGAGGAGAAGTGATTGTGGCATGGCTAACCCCCTTGGGAGGGGGGGGTGATTTTTATCACTTTTCCTCTCTCTCTCTGGAGAGTGCATGAGTTTTGGCAAAAACCTGAAAACCAAACAAAAACAGTAAGAGGAGAGCCTCATTAGGGCAGGGAGTCGGCCACGTGTAGGAGGAATACCTATATTCTAATGTACTACTGACCTCTATTCAGTCTGTTGGGCTAGGCCTAAACCACCACCTGAAGGAATCCAATCAGGTTTCCTTTCCCCATTAAGAGAGAGATGTGCGAACAGCCCATGTTCAGGCTCTGAAGGCAGACAGGAGGACCGCAGTTTAACTTGAGCCGGA
The DNA here is from genome assembly GCF_000334495.1 of Tupaia belangeri chinensis. Classification (NCBI taxonomy): domain Eukaryota; kingdom Metazoa; phylum Chordata; class Mammalia; order Scandentia; family Tupaiidae; genus Tupaia; species Tupaia belangeri. The sequence goes on along the minus strand of NW_006159912.1, from coordinate 2,514,205 downwards.
AGCCTTCGGGTTGGGGACAAATCGAACTATCTGTATGTGAAATGGCTGTCAAAGGGTAGAATGCCTGGACCAGCAGATGGTGCAATGGTTATGTCACTGGACTCCCACATGGCCAACCACAGTTTGAGCCCTGGGCCCAGCAGCTTGAAACTCACACCAGGCACATGTGTGTGCATGTGTGCACCAAATCCCAAGACAGTGGAAGAGAAGGGATTATGTCGTGGCTATCCCCCCTGGGGACTGATTTCTTACTTCCTGTCTCTCCAGTGAACACACATGCCCTATAGGAAAAATCTAAAAAAAAAAAAAAAGGTAGAATGCCTCTTGCCCATGGCAGTGATTGTGTGGGTGTGTGGGTGTGGCATGGTGTGCAGGGAGCTGGAGTGGGGCCATGGTAGCCTCTGGTCTGGAGAATATGTGCTCTTGGAAAACGAGAGAAGCACAAGCCTGTGTGGAGGTAGGGGATGGATGATGAGAACTCAGAAGATGCCCCCAGGAGAAATAGCACTCTTTCAGTTTGGAAAGCACTAAGCAGAAGCCCACCTAGCCACCCCTTCAGACGTGTGGCACGTAGTAGGCAGGGAACACTGTTCCCACTTTACAGGTAAAGAGGCTGAGGGAGAGTGAATGCCAAGAGAGGCTGAACGCAGCACCTGGGCCATCAAAGGCGTTGCCCAGCCCATCATTGTGGTCCCCTTGGAAGAAGGTGAGGCGGATGTCAGCAGGACCCGTGGCTGGGGCCTCCCAGAACTCCAACGCTGAGACGTTGCTCCACAGCTGGAAGGCGGCTCGCACAGCCCCCCGAACTGCCGGCTCGGGCAGGCGCTCAGGCCAGTTCACCAGGCGGTAGGAGAGGTGCTGCTTGTACCACTTGTTGCCTGTCACCCAGAAAGACTGTGTCAGTCCCACCTGCTGCAGAGCCCGAGTCTGGTCCCTGTGGACCCAGTGCAATGGGGAGGTAGGCCTTCCTCCAAGAACCCTGCTCTGATGGGGGAAGACTCAACCCTAGCCTGGGAGCTGCTGTCACTGCTGAGGGGAACCCTCAGGCTAAGAGGACTGCTCTTGGCATAGAGAGTCCACTGGAGGCGATGAAGCTTTTTTTGGGGGGGACACCCTGGCCTGAAGGAATCTTTCTGAAGCCGTGGCTTGGGGGTCTTACTCTCCCCTGCAGCCTGGGCCAAGCCTGAAAAACTTCCACCTCTTGTTGCCATCAGATCTTGGTCCTTGCCTGCAGCATCTGGGACAAGGAGAGGTGGAGTCCTTCAGGCCACAGCTGTGACTGCCCCCGCCCCTGCCCTCTGTTACCTCCTGGAGGCTGCCCTCTGCCCTCTCCAGGGCCTCGGGCCTGTGGCAGGCCAGCAGCCACAAACCCCACTCATTTCAGGTCCTTCCCTGCCCCTTGTTCCCTTGCTTCCTCAGGGACTCCAGAGAGCTCCAAGGCAAAAACAAAGTAAGAACAAAGGGTGTGTTTTGTCACTGACCAAGAGAAACTTTTCCATCTCTGCTTAGTTAAGAGTTTCTCTCCCTTTGCCCCAAACTGCAGTTCCTCCCTGAGGGCTGAGATTCTGGCCTCTTGCCCCAGCCCAGGTCAGCTGAGTCTGAGTCCCTCCGCAGCTCCCCGTGCATCCAATGGTTTCCAAGCCCTGCAAATTCAGGGCTCAGACTGTGACCTCAGGTGGAAGAGTCGCACCTCAGAGGCAGGGCTCCTGGACCCAGGAAGAGGTAATGAGACCGGAGAAGGGTCTGTCCAGGGCATGGAGTGAGTGAGTGGCTGAGCTGGACCTTGGCCCTAATCCAGAGCTCATTCCCTTTTACCTCATAGATAAGCAGGCACATTTGCTCAGACCTCGAGCTTATAAATCTGCCTGAGCATCAGTCCTGAGGGTCAAAGCAGGGGCTCTGTGTGAGCTGAAACTCTCCAGATGGAAGGGAGGGTCTTAGAGAGCAGAGGACTGGACTCCCTTCCCCTCCCCACCCATGGCAGCGGGGGAGGGGGTGTCCCTCCTCCCACCCCTGAGCCAAGCTCCATTCAAGGCAATGCTGTCTCCCTGGGCCTGTTTGGCCTGGCAGCCGCCCAGCTCTGCCTCCTAGCCAGGGACCAGCCCTCAGGGAGGGAAGAGGGAAAGATCTAAGGAAAAGAAGCAGACAAAGGAGGCAGAGGGAAGGCTTGGGGTCCAGAGTCACCATTGAGGGTTCATTATGTTCAATG
>NW_006159912.1:2494830-2511965 GCF_000334495.1 Tupaia belangeri chinensis | reverse complement strand
ATTCCTGCTAATCACACTGTCAGTCTTCACTGCTCACCAGACGGGCTGGCGCTGAGCTCTTCCATACCCTCCTGTGGGTAACTGACTCCTGGACGCTTCCTGTCCCCTCAGAAACTTTAAATCTTCTAGCAAAATGAGGTGGCTTCTTTGGCATCTTTATAGCTAGTGAGGGCCCTTGCTCCAGGGGCAGGGCAGGAAAGGGGGAAGGTGGACAATTCTCTCATTTTAGGTAGCCAGTGAAGGAGGCAGGTCTCAGGATAGAAATCTTGTTTGAAACTCTGTTTGGGGTGTTGTGTGTGTGCAAAGGATGGGAAGATTAACAGAATGGAAAGAGGACTTAAGAGAAAATGACTATTTCTGTGGTCGGCAGGTGGCATGGTGGTTAAGGTGGCTGGACTCCCACATGGCTGACCATGGTTTGAGTCCTGAACCTGGCAGCTTGCTTTCTCACTTTCCTTCTCTCTTTTTGTCTCTCTCTGGTCAACTTCAAAAAAATAAAAAAATAAAATAATGACAATGAATAAAATTAAATAAAAAATAATTCTTAAAAAAATAAAAAGAAAATGACTGTTTTCCTTGGGAGGGGACTCAGTGGGGAAGTGGCTGGCTGGTTTGCCTGCCAGGAAGGAAGGAGCTGGCGGGGGCCTGCAGCCCAAGCCCCCTCCCATCCTCCTCACATTTGCTGGCTTGGAGAAGCCTGGCCTACCTCAGGCCTCAGGCCAAACTCTTGGCTGGGCAGTGCTGGTTTTCACGGTGACCTCCAGGCACCTGGCACCCTGCGCTAACGTCTGAAAAGGAAGAGGAAAGGAAAAGGAGCTGGGGAGGAGAATGGGAGCTAGGTGCTTTGCCTATGAAGGTCCCTGGAGCCCTGATTCTCAGCAGACAACAGATATTGTGGAAAGGACATGGGTTGGAATCCCACCCTCCAACAGTGGAGGCGAGTTGCCCACTATTTCCTTATGGATCAGCTAAGAAATGAAAAAGGCCATGTGTCTTCTGTCCTGTTCAAAAGGAATATTGTCCATAAAAGGACAGTAGTTAACACAAAAGTGACAGTTGTGGGGCTGGCAGATGGCATAGTGGTTATGGTGCTGGACTCCCACATGGCTGACCGCAGTTCGAGTCCCGGACCTGGTGGTTTAAAACTCATGCCGGGCACATGTGCATGGAAGCTCAAGATCCCCGAAGAAGATTGAAAGAGAAGGGTTTATGGAGTGGCCATCCCTTGGGGGGATGATTTCTCAATTTCCCTCTCACTGTTTCTCTCCAGCGAATGCACATGCCCTAAAGCCAAAATTCTTAAAAAAATTAAAAATGGCAATTGCTTAAAATGCTCACAGTAAATTTAATTATAGATGGGACCAGCAGATGGCATAATGGTTCTGTTGCTGGACTCCCAATAGTTGACCAAGGTTCGAGTCCCAGACCCAGTGGCTTGGAACTCACACTGGGCACATGTGTGTCCAAAGTCCTGAGAGGAGAACAGAGGAGAAGGGATTATGGCATGGCCATCCCCCGCTGTGTGTGTGGGGGTGGTTTCTTGCTTTCTGTCTCTCTGTCTCTGCAAAGAGCACATGCACCCTATAGCAAAAAAAAAAATCTCTTAAAAAAAGTTAATTATAGGAGCCAGCAGGTGGCATGGTGGTTAAGGGCGCTGGACTCCCACATGGCTGACTGCAGTTCAAGTCCTGGACCTGGTGGCTTACTTTCTCACTTTCTGTCTCTCTCACTCTGTCCCTCTCTGATCAAATTAAAATAAATAAAATAAAATAATTCTTTTTTTTTTTAAAGTTAATTATAGATGAAAACCTGACTGGAAAAAGCCTATCATATTGGAAATCATAAAAACTGCAGAAGTTAATTAGAGAAAATTAAACTTATTAAAGGCAATCAAGATGCTAAAATTACATATAGCGAGGCTTGTTATTTGTGAAAAATTGACAAAGGAATCAAATCTTCTTTATTAATATTATATCTATGCCATTTAACCCTGAAAGATTGGATTTAGCAACAAGAAAAGAAAGCTATGAGAGGAAACTCACAACAGCAGAAACTGTAATATGTAAAATGTGTTGTAATAAAATGTTCAGAATAGGCAAAGCCATAGAGACAGAGAACTGACTAGTGGTTGCCAGGGGGCAGAGGGAGGATGGGAGGTGACTGCTAACAGGCGTGGGATTTCTTTTGGGGTAATGAAAACATTCTGGACTTAGATTGTGGTAATGGCCGCATAGTTCTGTGAATATAATAAAAACCACTAAATTGCATACTTTAAATGAGTAAATTGCATGGTATGTGAATTATATCTCAAGAAACCTGTTAAAAATGTGTTGGGCGGGACCAGCAGAGGGCGAAACAGTTACATCGCTGGGGTCCCATGTAGTCGACTGCAGTTTGAGTCCTGGATCCAGCAGCTTAAACTTGCACTGGGCACGTGTGTGTGTGTGTGTGTGTGTGTGTGCCCCCAAGATCCCGAGAGGAGAATGGAAGAGAAGGGATTGTGGCTTGGCCATCTCCGCGGGGGTGGGGTGGGGTGGGTGATTTCTCGCTTTCTGTCTCTCTGTCTCTCTGGTGAGCACATGCACCCCTATAGCAAAAACCTCTCAAAAAATGTGTTTAGGGATAAAATAAAACAGATCAATGAATCACATCTTTGTTGAATAACTGTATCCACAAAAACTGATTCTGATGATAAAAATAACTTTAGTAAAATATAAATGAAAAATATTGGAAACAATTTAATTGCCCCATGTAGAAAACTGGTCAAGGTGGAACCAGCAGATGGGGTAATGGTTACATAATTGGACTCCCACATGGTGGACTGTAGTTCAAGTCCCGGACCTGGTGGCCTGAGACACACTGGGCATGTGTGTGTGCATGCCCAAAATCCCAAGAGGAGAATGGAGAAGAAGGGATTGCAGCATGGCCATCCCCCTGGAAGGTAATTTCTTGGTTTCTGTTTCTCTGTTTCTCTGGTGAGTGCATGTGCCCTATAGCAAAAATCTCTCTCTAAAAAAAAAGAAAGGAAGGAAGAAGAGGAAAACTGGTCAAGGAATTAAGTAGGCTCGATGGGGTTCAACCTGGAAAATAATGAAAACCTATTAATGTAGGTATAATTCAATTATGGTCCTCAAGTCAAGAGATCCTATTTTTTTTTAAAAAATAAAACTATAGGGCATGTGCACTCGCCAGACAAACAGAGAGATACAGAGAGACAGACAGCGAGAAATCACCCCCCAGGGGGGATGGCCACGCCGCAATCCCTTCTCCTCCATTCTCCTCTTGGGATCTTGGGCACACATGGGCCCGGCGTGAGTTTTAAGCCACCGGGTCCAGGATGTGAACCGCGGTCAACTACATGAGAGTCCAGCGACATCGCCATTATGCTAACTGCTGGTCCCAAGAGATCCTATTCATCCAGCCCTCTCCTGCCATATGAAAAAAAGGTTACTGGCAAAACCCAGTCCCAGGTGAACCAACTTTCTGGCCAGGGGGCTGAGGATATTGGGAAATCCCAGCTCAGCTGGATTTTCTTTAAAGAATCACTTAATTTTATTAGTTATTATTATTATCCGATTTGACCAGAGAGAGACAGGGAGAGAGAGAAGGAAAGTGAGAAAGCAAGCTGCCAGGTCCAGGACTAGAACCACAGTCAGCCATGTGAGAGTCCAGTGCCTCAACCACCATGCCACCTGCTGGCCCCAAGCTCAGCTGGATTTTAACAGGCTCACCTTGCTTTGAAAAGCGTTTCTTACGCCTCAGTTTTGCCTGGCGTCCAGCGAAAAGGGCACTGATCCTCTCAGTCCAGGCTGCATGGCTGTCAGTATCTGCAACGCCACAGCGGGGACGAGCCATCTGGTGCAGGGTGGTGCGGTCCAATACACCACTGATGGGCAGCTGGGACACCCACTGGAACTCTCTGGCAGGAGAAATCAAAGTAAATGATCACAAAGGGAGGGTGGATGGTAGGGGTGAGGGCAGGGAGGCCTGCCTTCCTGGCGGTTAGCTATCTAGCCTCCTAGGAGGAGTGAGGAAAAGAGAAGAGACTCTAGAGCTTTGCATCCCAGCACCCTCAAGTCGCCACTTCCCTCCATCCTACCTGATGGCATTGTTGAATTGAGCAGAGGTGGGGGCTTTGGGCACCTGGTCACTGAGATATCCGTACTTCTCCAGGAAAGCCTGAGGGAGAAGAAATACCAGTTTTTCCTCCCATGCAACATCCTTTCCCCTCCCTTGGCCTCTAAGAGCCCATGGCACGATCATCCTGCCTAGTCTCACCTCCTGTCCCAAGAGAGTCTGTAAACGACAGTAGATTGAGTTCTGAGGATTAAGTCCAAAGGACCTGGACTCTGATCATTCCAGGCCTCCACAGACGAGCTGGCTGATCATAGGCAAGACACTCAATATTTCCGAACGTAAGCTTCCTTAGCTGGAACACAGTTGAAGTGCTTACCCTGCTCATCCCACGGCATCGTTAGAAATCTATCAGTGCAGCTGGCAGCTGTGGTGCAGGACTGTGATCCCTGCAACTCAGGGGGCTAAGGCAGGAGCATTGCGAGTTCAAGACTGGTCTAGGCAACATAGGAGACCCTGTCTCTAGGAAAAGAAAGACATCTGGCGAAGTATGCAGGACAGCAAAATTACAGGCTCTGGGATCAGTCTGGCCTGAATTTGAGTTCCAGCTAGAAAGTTACTTCTCTTTTTTTTTTTTTTGAGAGAGAGAGATTTTTGCTATAGGGTGTGTGTGTTCACCAGAGAGACAGAGAGACAGAAAGCAAGAAATCATCCCCTGGGGGGATGGCCACACTTTTCCATTCTCCTCTTGGGATTTTGGGCATGCACACACACATACTCGGTGTGAGTTTTAAGCTGCTGGGTCGGGAGTTAAACTGCGCCGAACTATGTGGGAGTCCAGCAACATAACCATTACACCATCTGCTGGTCCCAAAAGTTACTTCTCTAAACCACACATTTCTCAACTGTAAAGTGGGCTAATAATATTGGGTCATTGGAAAAGTCTTGATGCATTTTTGCATAGAAAAATATGTCATGACTTTTCCAATGACCCAATAGTACTTACCTTAAACAAGTTTTTTTTTTCTGTAAATGTAGTCAAAACGGTTCTTACAAAGTATTTAACATAGTACCTGTCACATAGGAGAGACTCCATGCAGAGTAGCTATTATTTGTTACACAAATTTATAATATTCATATGCATCAAATTTCCTCCTAAGACATCTGGGACCAGCAACTGGCCTAATGGCTATGTTGCTGGACTCCCATATAGTTGACTGCGGTTCGCATCCCAGACCTGGTGGCTTAAACTCACGCTGGGCACATGTGTGTGCATGCTCAAGATCCCGAGAGGAGAATGGAGGAGAAGGAACTGCGGCGTGGTCATCCCCCTGGGGGATGATTTCTCGCTTTCTGTCTCTCGTGTCTCTTTCTGTCTTTCTGGCAAGCGTATGGACCCTATAGCAAAAACCTCTCCCCCCAAGAAAAAGACTTCTAATCTCTAGAAAATCTCATACTGGTCAGGAGCTGATCATGTGCTGGCTTTTCCATGCCTGGGCTGGGAATTGTTTATCTAATTCTGGTTTCTTCCTAAACAATTTTCCTCTCCCAGAATATCTATTTAAGGTTGTATGATCAACAAATGCATTTACCCTCAACCTTATAATTGATGTAAAAACTTGACTCTTTTTCTTTTTTCCTTTTTTTTAGAGAGATTTTTTGCTATAGGGCACGTGTACTTGCCCGACAGACAGAGAAAGACAGAGAGACAGAAAGCGAGAAATCACACCCTCCCCGGGGGAGGATGTCCACGCTATAATCCCTTCTCCATTCTCCTCTTGGGATCTTGGGGATGCACGCACATGCCCCCAGGTGAGTTTTAGGCTGCTGAACTGAGACTTGAACCACGGTCAACTATGTGGGAGTCCAGTCACATAACCATTACGTCATCTGCTGGCCCCCGACTCTTTAGAGATGAAGTAGATGAATTTTTTAAATTGCCAGATGTTATATGTGCTCACTAAAGAGAGACACAAAGACACACACACACACACACACACACACACACACACACACACACACAGAGAGAGAGAGAGAGAGAGAGGGAGAGGGAGAGGGAGAGGGAGAAAGCACCCCACAATGCAGTGTGGTCATAGTGCAGTCCCTTCTCCATTTCTCTGTCCTTGTTAGTATTTTGGGTATGCACGTATACACACCCAGTGTGTTTTTCAAGTTGCTGGGGCTGGGATTCAAACCACAAATCTATCTCCCTTAACTACTAGCCCATGGACTTGTCCTAGAGATACATTTTTCGAATTTTGAAACATGCAACTTTCTCCTTTATTCATTCATTTTTTAATTTATGCAATGTACTAGGTTCTCTGTTAGGGGCAATGGTAAATAAAAATCCCTAACGGGGGGCTGGCAAGTGGCGTGGTGGTTAAGGGCGCTGGACTCCCACATGGCCGACTACGGTTCGAGTCCTGGACCTGGTGGCTTGCTTTCTCACTTTCTCTCTCCCTGTCCCTCTCTGGTCAAATTAAAATAAATAAATAAAGTTAAATAAAATAATTCTTTTTTAAGAAAAGAATTCCTAACAGAGCTTACTAAGTGGAGACAGGCAATAGAAACATGGGTAACAAGTAAATAAACGAGACGGCACTATGAAGAAGAGGAATCAAGCGATGTGACTGAGGATAACCTAGAGAGAAACTGCACCGGGAGGTTAGGAAGGACTCTCCGAGGAGCTGACGTTCGCTCTGAGTCCTAAAGAACTAGAAGTCGCAAGCTCTGCAGTGAGTTGGGAAATGGTGCTCCAGACAGAGGGAACAGCACATGCAGAATCCCTGAGCTGGAGGTGATGTTGACATGTTTAAGGAACAGAGGGAAGGTTGGAGTACAGTGAGTGAAAAGCAGGGCACAAGAGACTCAGGGGGAGAGAGGCAGGGCTGCCTGCCAGGGTCAGGAGTGCAGGTTTACGTTAGTCTTGCTGATGAACTGATTGTGGGGAATGAAAGAAAGAGGAATCTGGGTGGCTCCTAAGTTTTTGCCTTGGAAGGTGGTGCCCTTGACTTCGAAAGAGAAGGTCTAAAGGAGGAACAGACAGGGGGTGCGTGGGAGTAAGATTCATGGGATGATATCAAAGTGGCACTGCGTGTGTGATCCTAGAAATCCGCGCACAGCCAGAATCTACCCACATGTGGATGATGTAAAGCCGCGAACCTGGATGAGGTTGTTTGGGGAAATTAGTAAAATCAGAGAACATCCCGTGGTTGAGATGCCTCTCACCCACCAGTGCCCTCACATACCTGGAAGCTGCTTTCCTGGCAGTGAGTTCTCTGAGGCCAGTGGAGAGGAGTGTGGGCCTCATTATCCTTACTTCTTACCAGCTCTACCCTTTGGGAAAAGAACGCATGCAGCTGCCTGCTCGCCTGTCTCACTGATAAAGCCCCATAAATGTCACTTTATATTTGGGTTGTCAGAAAAGTCATGATGCATTTTTGCATAGAAAAACAGAAAAAAAAATCATAACTTTTCTGACAACTCAATATTAAAAATGTCACCTCAGCTTATTTTTTTGAGGGGTGGGGTGTATATCTTTCATTGCCAGAGGGATGTGTGCTTGCTCACTAGAGAAAGAGAAAGTGTTCCCCAATGGGGCATGGTCATGCCCAGTCCCTTTTCTTCCACTCCTCCATCCCATCAGGGTTTGAAACATACACAAACAAGCGCCCAATGTGCTTCTCTAGCTACTGGAGCTGGGATTTGTGCATGTGGAAAACACACTGTGCATGTGCCCTGGATCCTGCAGAATGGAAACTTGGGGGTGGGGGGAGGACTATGGCATGACCAGGCCCCGTTGGGGAGTGTTTCTTCTAGTTCTCTCATGCATGCAACTTCTGACACTGCTATCTCAAGGAGAAGGCACAAGTTGTAGAAGAAACTAGACACTGCCATCCAGGATGGCAAGCCCTCAGTCTGCAAGCATCTATCCTCCTCAGGGAACTGGCAGGTGGTGTGCTGGTTAAGGGCACTGGACTCTCACACAGTCAACTGTGGTTCAAATCCTGGACCTGGTGGCTTGCTTTCTCACTTTCCCTCTCTCTTTCTCTCTCTCACTCTGTCCATTTCTGATCAAATTAAAAATGAATAAAGTTGAATAAAATAATTCTTTAAAAAAAAATCTATCCTCCTCATTGTGGATGCTATGTACTTCCATCTCCAGTCATCTCCACAGCCTCTTCTCAATAAAGCCACTTTCCATAATGGATTCTCATTCCAGACAACAGAGCACTTTTAAAGTCCATATCCTTGTTTTTCTGTATTAATTTATTATATTTTAGCAGTACTGTTTTCTTTTTTTCCCCTCCTTTTGCAAATACACACTATTTTTGGATGCAGAATGGATTAATGAAGTTCCATCACTGGGATTTGGGCCACAGTCAGCCATGTGGAATCTGGATCCAGTGGTTTACTAAGGAAAACTATGTACTGCTCAAAACAGTGCAGCATCTTGCAATAGCCACTGAGCGTGGGCTGGAGAATCTGTTTGCAGCCCTGACTCTCCTGGGTGGCCATGGGCAAACTACTTACCCTCTCCAAGTCTCTTTCTTTCCTTGCCATGTAAGAATAAGATTGACCGCACAGGGGCTGGCTCTGTGGCACAGTCACAATGAGCTGCTCAAGCGGAGCTGGGTCCCATGTCTGACCACGTTTCAAATCCCCGGCCTGGTCAGCCTGAAGTGCACCGTGCACCTGCCCAGGATCCAATGGGTTGGAAGACTGAAGGAAGGGGTTTATAGGGGACCAGCCCTGTGAAGGGTGCACCTCTCTCTCTGTCTCACACGTGCGTGCATGTGCCCTATCGTGAATAAAGAAAGAACACAACCTCATGGGTTCTGAGGACTCCATAACGTAATGCACATCTAGCACAACGCCTGGTATATAGCCCACGCTCAGTGCCAGGGGATCGAGGAGATTCGCCTTACATGGTAACTAACAGGAGACTTTGGGAAGGGCACTTGTCTGTGAAATGGGAACTGCTGTGAACAAGGCAGTTACACCTCTGTTCTTGCCTTTCTTCCTTGCCTCCTCCCTCTTTTCTGGCAAGTTGGACAGAGAGCTTTCTAATGGAAGTCAGGGAATTAATGTTTCCTTAGAGGCAGTTTTGCAGGGCGAGTGACTCGGGAGAGACCCACAGGTCACCATGGCTGGCACTCCCTGTGCCTCTCCCCATGAACCCGCCCAGTACTTATCACGGAGTTGGCTCCCGTTCTGAAACTACGAAGCCTTGGACAGAGGGGAGGAGGAAGGGGAAATTGGCAGCGTCTCCTGTTTCCTGGCTGGGCTGCAGGGCCTGGTGCTCTTGGCAGGCAAGGTGGGGTGGAGGGCAGGACAGGGGTTGGGGCCTTTTTCAGGGGCCCAACAGGGGGAAGTTTGGGGCCTTTCTTCCTGACTTGTCTCTGGGACACTGTAGGTTGCAAGGCAGAGTTGAATTTCCAATACGCAGAATGAGCACATGCCCAGGACACCAGCTAAGCAGAGGCACCAAAAGAAAGAGAAAACAATTTTAAGAATTTGACATTTTATATTTTCATAAAAGCACTGAAGTATCATAATGGGACTTTTCAGGATTTATGGGCTCCTTTTTATTTGTTTTATGCTCCATATGAATATATTTTTACTATGTTATGGTGGTGGTACAGTGGTAACACAACTGGACCCACATGAGAAAGATCTTGGGTTCAGGTCCCAGGATGTCCTTGTGCATGATGGACACAGGCCATGCACACCTTAGCTGAGGCTGGGGTGATCATGGTGTGAAGACCTTGTGGAGGGGTGTCTGTCCTTTCTCTCCAACTTTCTCTCATGGAAGAAATAAATTAACATAGTTGAAAATTTTTTCAAAATTAGATACAGGACTACTTGATACTGCCGGTGCTAAGTGCACTGAAGTTCTGTTGCGTGGAGGCAGACCCACATCCCTGGGTGAGGAAGGGGCAGGGTGGAGTCTCCCTCTGCTCCCGGAGCTGTTTCTAAAGATAGTCTGTGCCTCAGTTTCTCCCTGAGGTGAGAGAAACTCCCCTCTCTGTGAGGGAGAAAGAGTAGGCGTGGAGGGCAGGTGTGGAGGGTAGCAGCATGACGAAGGGATCCCAGGAGAAGACACAGGACTGGGAGGTGTAATTCTAGTTCTCATATTCCAGCTTGACCACGAATCCCCTTGGGGAGTCTTTCCCCTTCTAAGCCTCCGCTTTCCTGGAGATTTGTCCTGTGTTCTCTTAGGGACTCTTTGAGCTCCCTCTGGGCGTCTTCCCATCCCACTTCATGGAGGCCACTCTCCCCTGCCTTGAAGTTCAAGCACTAGATTTTCTCTCTTCACTGTCCTCTGCCTGTCCTCTCTCCTGGGGAGTTCAAGGGTTGAGCTGAATCAAGAGGAAGCTGGAGGGCTGTGCCCTTAGGTGAGTCACTCTGCTCTGCCCTAAAAGCTTGTGCCAACATGCCTCACCCACTAGGTTCGGGCTCAGGCCACTTTCCTGGGAGTTGCTGTGGTGTCTGGGTAAATGAAGATGATTCCCCTGGGACCCAGCCAGCTGGGTGGAATCACAGCTGTGGGGGTTCTGGTCCTGTGTTCGTCTTGACTCGTTGTGGGAGGGAGCACAGAGTCCAGCCCATTTTGTGCCCAACAGAATGGGAAATTGGTCATTTCTGTGCAGGGCAATACTTAGCAATGAGATGTAACAAAATGAATCCCAGGCGTGAGTCAAGAACTTGGAGTCACTGTCTGGCAGGGCAAGACCACTGGACTGAGATCCTGAGTTGTACTCCTGGTGCTATGTAACTGTCCTTAGGCAAGTCTCGTGCCTCTCTGGGCCTCAGTTTCCTCTCCTATAAAACGAATTAGTTAAATGAGTGCTCTAAGATGCACTCCAGCTCCGTCTGTTAGTACAGCCTTGCTTCTGCGACTGCCTAGCTGTGTCAACTATGACAAAGTTACTGAATTCTCTGTGCCCCAACATATAAAATGGGGGCATATTGCTTTTCAGGACAGCAGATAGCATAATGGTTACATGTCTGGACTCCCATGTAGTCAACCGTAGTTCGAGTCCCAGTGGCTTAAGACTCACCCTGGGCGCATGTGCATGCGTGCTCAAAATCACAAGAGGAGAATGGAGGAGAAGGGATTGTGGCATGGCCATCTCCCTGGGGGGAGATTTCTCACTTTGTAGTTCTCTGTCTCTCCAGTGAGTGCACATGTCCTATAGAAAAAAATCTCTCTTAAAAAATATTGCTTTTCCTTTCTCACAGGGGCATCTTGAAAATCCAGTGAGAAGCTGTTTTGGAGAAGCTTTGTGACAGTTGTGCCATTAAAATGTTACTTTGGGGCCAGCAGGTAGTGTAGTAGTTAAGGTGCTGGACTCCCACATGGCCGACTGTGGTTTAAGTCCCAGACTTGGCAGCTTGAAATCACTTTGGGCACATGTGCTCACATGCCCAAAATCCCAGGAAGAGACTGGAAGAGAAGGGGCTGTGGCGTGGTCATTTCCCCTGGGGGTGATTTCTCACTGTCTCTCTCCTGCTAGCACATGCTCCTTATGGCAGAAACCTCAAAACAAAACAAAAACTCATGAAAAAATGTTTCCTGGCAATCAGGAGCACAATAAGCTTTGACAACTTTGAGCTTCTAAAAGGTATTATACCTCCCTGTAACCTCACAATCACCTTGAAAAAAAAAAACACAAGACAAGGGTTATTCCCATTTTAGAGATGAGGAAATTAAGTCTTAGGGGAGAGTATAGTGTCTTGTTAAAGTGTTTGAGTGAATGACAGAACCAGTACTGAATCCAAACTCTCTGACATCTAACCCAGGATGTTTTATTTCACATTTAAAGAGTGATTCATAAGCTTTAAAGCCAAAGGAGCCAGAGCCAAAATGCTCTCTCCACTGGGAAGCTCTCAACTAAGAAAAAAGTAAAACTGAGGTGGGTTTTTTGTTTGTTTGTTGAGAGAGTTTTTTGCTACAGGGCACATGTGCTCACCAGAGAGACAGTGAGAAATCACCCCCCAGGGGGATAGTCATGCTGTGATCCCTTCTCTTCCATTCTCCTCTTGGGATTTTGGGCATGCCCAGTGTAAGGTGTTTTTTTTTTTTTTTTGGAGAGGTTTTTGCTATAGGGCGCGTGCGCTTGCCAGACAGACAGAAACAGAGGGACAGAAAGCGAGAAATCAGCCCCCAGGGGGGATGGCCACGCCGCAATCCCTTCTCCTCTATTCTCCTCTCGGGATCTTGGGCATGCACGCACACACACCCGGCATGAGTTTAAGTCATTGGGTCCAAGACTCGAACCACGGTTGACCACATGGGAGTCCAGCGACATAGCCATTATGCTAACTGCTGGTCCCGCCCAGTGTGAGTTTTAAGCCATCAGGTTCGGGACTTGAACCGTGGTCGACTAAGTGGGAGTCTAGCAATGTAATCGATATGCCATCTGATGATCCTAAAATTAGGGTGTTTCTAGCAGAATCTTTTTTGCCTTTCTTGCAGGAAGGTGCAGGGGCAGAGAAGAGTGAAGACGTTGCTCTAGCAGTGGGCTCTGGCTTTCACATAGAGGCTGGGATTGCGTCTCCCATCATGCCCCAAACAGGTCATGTGACAAGCCACAGGTACTCAGCAGAACTGAAGAGTGTTCCTTCCAACAAACTTCTGCTTCCAGGATGCTCTGCTGGCTCTGGGGCTAGTGTAGGCCCAGCCAAACTCCTTTCCTGTATTTTGGGCCAAGACTTCCCCTTCTTTTCTGCTTGATTCCCTTTCTCTTCTCTTTTGTCCATTGACCCTAGTCTCATATTCACAAGGCTCTGTCTGGGTGTAACCTAGATACCTCTTGCTGTAATCCTTGCCCCTTCTTTGTTTTCTGTCCTTAAGGAAGGTGGGAGCCACCCACATGGGAAAGGTCCTGGGTTCATGTCCCAAGACTGCCCTAGGCACCCCAGGTGTATGCATGTGCCGGTAATGTAAGCAGGCTGAGACTGGAGGCAGAGCATGGCTTGAGGACCCTGTTGGCAGTGATTGTCTCTTGGTCACCCTCTCTCTCTCTTTCTCTCATGGAAGAAATAATAAATAAATAAATTTTAAAAGCAGGGGGTGGGGAGATAGCATGTAGCATGATGGTTAAGGTGTCTGGATCTCATATGGCCAACAGCATGATTTGAGTCCATACTAGTGGCTTGAAAAATATACCAGGTGCATTTGATTGTCTGCCCAAAATCCTGAAAGAAGGGAGAGATGGGAAAAGGGACTATGGCATGACTATCCTCCCTAAGGGGTGCTTTCTCCCTTTCCTCCTCTCTCTCTCTGTCTTTGTCTCTCTCCATTGAGCTCACACGTCCTGTGACAATTTTTTTTAACAATTAAAAAAAAGGGAGGGACCAACAGATGGTGTAAAGGTTATATCGCTGGACTCCCATGTAGTTGACCGCAGATCAAGTCCCAGACCTGGTGGCTTAAAACTCACGCCGGGCATGTGTGATGTGTGCTCAAAATCCCAAGAGGAGAATGGAAAAGAGATTGCAGTGAGGGGATGATTTTTGGTTTTCTGTCTTTCTCTGTCTCTCTGGTGAGCGCATGCACCCTGTAACAAAAATCTCTTTAAGAAAAACAGGGAGGGCTAGCTTCTTGATGCTGCAGTAATGCACTCCTCAAAAGAAGCTGGATCTCATGGTTCAAATCCCTGGCCTGGTCAGCCTGAAATACACTGGGCATGTGTGTGAGTGTACAAGACCTGACCAGCTGGAGAGCTGAAAGAGGCAGATGCTGTGTAGGGTGCTCATCTCTCTCGTTCTTACATGCGCATGCCGACACTCTATTGTCAATGTTTTTTAATTAAAAAACGGAGGAAGATGGAAAGAGTTGGTGAGCCAGTCTTCACCTAGAGCCTATCTTGTTCCATACTGTTTTCTTTTTTCTTAAGAGCTTTTTTCTTTTTTGCCCCTTAGGGCACACACGCTTCCCAGGAAGAGAGAGAGAGACAGTGAGAGGGAAAGTGAGAAATCACCCCCAGGGGGGATGGCCATGCCACAATCCTTTCTCCTCCTTTCTCCTCCTGGGATCTTGAGATACACCTGGCTTGATTTTTTTTTTTTTTTTGAGAGGTTTTTGCTGTAGGGCACGTGTGCTTGCCAGAAAGACAGAGAGAGACAGAGAGACAGAAAGTGAGAGATCACCCCCCAAGGGGGAGGGCCACGCTGCAATCCCTTCTCCTCCATTCTCCTCTCAGGATCTTGGGCATGTGTCTGGTGTGAGTTTAAGCCATGGGGTCTGGGACTCCAACCACGGTTGGCTACATGGGAGTCCAGCGACATAGTCATTATGCCAACTGCTGGTCCGAGCGTCTGGCTTAATTTGAAGCAACCAGGTTCAGGACTTGAAACGTGACTAACCATGTGGGAGTCCAGCAATGTAACTGCTACACTACCTGCTTGTCCCACCATACTCTTTTTCTAATGCCAACTAACTGTACTGTATGGACTTATGGTCCTCAGTAGGACTGGGGGATAAGTCAGGGCACAAAATAATGCCCTAACCAAGGATGGGTTTAGGGAGAAGTTACCCAGCTGTCTCTCCCTGCTATGTTCCTTCTTTCACTACTCAGCCTCTGTTAGACGTCCTCATTTTTCAAAGTGACTTGACAAATGCTTTTCCACCTACTCAGGATCTTTTGGGATGCTTCAGAGTCTCTTTTGCACTACTATTCACTCTGTACCCATGAGTCACTGAGCTGAGCTCTGAGCAGAGCTCTTGGGAAAGGTTTCACACCCAGGCTTCTGGGCTTCTGACTCACAAAAAGCCAAATGAATGGCTCTAGGGTATGAGAAACAGACATTGCATCTAGGAGTAGATACTGCACAGAAGCTCCTATGTCTTCCTGGAGAAATAAACTATCCAGCGCCTGTATACAGGCTCCCTGGGAAAAGCTGAACAGATATGGGTAGGCCACAGGGTTGAAGGTAGGTCTTAGACTTACTGCCTCTGGTTGTTCTAAAGAAGGTCCAACCAAAGCCAATGGTAGCTGGATCCCATGGGACAGTTTGTGTTACCCAAGCAAAGGGTAACACAAACAGGGCCTGGCTGGAAATGGGAGGGGTCCAGGGCAATGATGTCATTCATTAACTCTTAATCTTGCAACTCAGCAGTTTCCTCTCTTCCTACTTAGTAATGTAGTGAGCAGTTTGGATTTCCTAAGTGGGCAACAATGAGCTTGTTCATAATGGGGCTTTGTAAGCAGTAAGTCTCCTCCCTGGCAAAGCCCACTCCAGAAAGCTCTCAGCTTTATTATTAATACTTGCGTGTACACAGGGGACATGTTGAGCCATGCACACAGAGTGGGGGGATACACACGGGGACATGAGAATACATACACAATGGACGCATTGCAGATGATATGTACAAACATATACATGCACATATACATGTACAGAGGCATACAAACACTGGAAAGCCAAACAATGTTAGAGTGAGAGGGAGTCTTAGAAGTCATTTAAGGGGCCAGACCTGTGGCCTGGTGGTTAGGGGAGCTGGATCCAATATGATCAACCACATGGTTCAAACACTGCATGCCCCACATCCCAATTGGAGGGAGGGGGGTGCTTTCCTCTCTCCTCCTCTCTCTCTCACTGGCCAACACACACACCTTCTGGCAAATAAAATAAAAGTAATTTAAGAATGACCTCTCCCCTTTTTTTAACAAAGGAAGAAATGCCTGCCCAGGGAAGTAAAGGGACTAGTCTATGATCACACAGCTTGTTTTCATTATTTCTTTCCTTTTATGCTTTTTGGGCTTAATCTCTTCTGATCAAAAAGCTTCCCCTCCCCCCTTAACAGGCATTTAAAGCTGTAAATTTTATTCTAAGCACTTTCTTAGCTGCATCCCACAAATGTTATTATGAATGTTATGTTTTCCATTTCTGACCTAGGAACTCTGTTGCCGGAAGCCTCAGTCCCCAGCCAGTTACTCTCATGGTAATATTATTGATCTATAACTCATCTTGTGTGGTGTTCCATGCTGTAGTCCCTGCAGTGCTAGCCATATGCAGAGTTCTGGTTTGTTTTGTTTGTTTTTCTCTTAAAATCTGTTATAGTTTCCTTTTTTGGAAAAAGAAAAAAATCAGAACTCTGTTTTTCATTCCATAATTCCTGGCATCATTTCAAGTTTTATAGTAATATTAAGGTGTATATATATATTTTTTTTTATTGGCTTAGTTTTTAAACTATATCAGTCCAAAAAAATGTAGCCTCTCCTATGGGGAACCAAGTGAAGCTGGTTCAGAGCAGACATTCTGGGTTTTATTTAGAGAGTTTTGCTATAGGGTGCATGTGCTCACCAGAGAGACAGTAAGTGAGAAATCACTCCCCAGGGGTGATAGCCACACCACAATCCCTTCTCCTCCATTCTCCTCTTGGGATTTTGGGCACACATGCATATGCACCCAGTATAAGTCCAGGATTTGAACCAAGGTCAACTATGTGTGAGTCCAGCGACATAACCATTATACCATCTGCTGGTCCTCAGATATTCTATTTTTATTCCATGATCTTAGTAAAGAACTTGTTTAACTTCTAAGGTTTCTCATTAGTGTGTCTTTGTCTGAGAATTTCTCCCAAGAGACTTCATAATCTCACTGGTTTGGTTGAGCTACAGAGCTGCCATTATAAAAAAACAATAATGCTACAGTAGATGGCTTATTGTTCAGTATGCCTGTAGATTGGGTACAGACTGGATCTACAATGAGATATTGTCACTGGACCAAGTGGGTATTGAAGTAACCCACCAAAATGTGCTCCACGGTGACCCTGCTTACCTCCAGGTCAATAACTGGAGTCTGTGTATGATGTACTGGCATGGCACGTGGCAAGCCTTCTGCATGCGAGAGGGAGATTTACTGATCTGTACTAAGACTGAGAAGGATAGAACATGAGCTGATTTCTTCTTGCTGTTGTTGTTTTGGTCAAGCCTCCTTTCTAGAATTTGGTTTGGTTTTGTTTTTTGTCTTTTTTTTTTTTTTTTTTTGAGATTTTTTTTTTTTTTTTTGAGAGTTCCTTTTTTTTTTCTTTTTCTTTTTTTTTTTTT
>NW_006159912.1:2475684-2494540 GCF_000334495.1 Tupaia belangeri chinensis | reverse complement strand
TATATATATATATATATATATACTGCAAGACTTAAACTTTTTTTTTTAAGTTTAAGTTTTCGGGATGGAGAGAGAGACAGTGAGAGGGAAAGTGAGAAATCACCTCCCAGGGAGATAGTTACACTGCAATCCCTTCTCTTCTTTTCTCCTCCACTCTCTTGGGATCTTGGGCATACATGTACACATGTCTAGTGTGATTCTGAAGCACTGTGTCTAGGTCAAACTACAGTCAGTCATGTGAGAGTCTAGAGACATGATCCCCATTGGGAGAAGGGTGGTAAAATCTCCAACTATCTGGTCACAAAGATCTCATGTTATATGATGCTATTTATGTGGAATGTCTATGATATGCAAATATATAGAAATTAGTCTGCAGAGCTTGTCAAGGCTTGTTCTTAAGTTGTTTGGTTTGAGTGTATGTGTGTGTGAGACTTTCTGATCTAAGTGCATCCTTAACCTATCGTAGTGCACTTAGAGAAAATATTATACCAATAGTATAACACTTTACCAATAGTGCCACAATATTATATCAATGGTACAACATACTTTCCACTTCCCACTTGACACGTCACACTTCCTACTTCACACCTGACACTTTCATTTCACAAAACTGTTCATTTTAGAACAGCAGAATGTCATTTACCTGTCTCCTCATCCCTGGTGCTGTTGTTGTAACTTTTACACACGTTATACAGTCCAACTTACAACGTTATTTTGCTTTAAGCAGTTTTTTGTCTTTCAAATAAATTATGACAAAGGAAAAAAGTAGTTTATGTTCACCCACTTGTAAGTTTTGTTTGAGGTCTTGCTCTAGATCATGGTCCTTACTCCTAAAGCAAGATAAGGCAGGTGCTTCAGATGGGCACCGAGGGTCTTATAGAAAGAAGTCTGCAGTCTGCATTTTGGCTGGGCCAGACCTCCAACATCTTTCAGAGTTGCTCAACTTCTAGATAATTTTCTGTTCTCCATGACAGGGCAGCTATACTTTGGTAAGCCTTGCATAGTCTCAACCTGCACATTCCGGCACAGCCCTTGGGTGAGGACTTGCGGCAAACCCCACACAGACTTATGGGAACCCCCTTCAATGTAGCTCCCTCCTCTCTCCTCTGACACTGCTCCAAGGATTCCAGTTGCTTCAGCAACCCTGAACTCTGACCTTTGCAATGAGGACTGCCTGGGGTCTAGCTCCTTACACTGCAGTCAGGGAATTGTCCCTGAGCAAAGACTTGGGGGAGATCTTGGGGATCCCTTTGTGAATTTCCCTTCCATGGGTGACTATCATTCCCTACATAACCATATCGATATTCCCCATTCCCAGGATGGTCTTACAATGTGGCTTCAACACTCCTCCTACCATTATGAGGTCTATGTTCCCTCCCCTTGAACTTGAGTAGGGGCCATGACTACTCTAGCCAATGGGACTACAACAGAAGTGACACTATGCACCGTCTGAGTCCAGGTCACAAAAAGGATACAAGTTTCATTTGCTCTCTCTCTCAATCTCTCTCTCTCTCAGAATACTCATTCTCAGGATCCAGCCACCCTATTGTGAAGAAGCCCAAAGTAGCCCACACGGGAGATTGTCTAGATAGGTCCACATGGAGAACTGAGGCCTCAAGCAGATAGCCAGCATCAACTGCCAGATACCTGAGTAAACAGCCTTCAGATGACTCCAGCCTCAGACACTGAAAAGCAGAGATCAGCTGTCTTAATGCACCCTATTTGAAATTCTGACCCACAGTATCTGTACATATAATAAGTAGTTGTTTTACTTCAGTAAGTTTTGGGATAATTTATAATGTAACCATAGTAACTGCAACACCATCTCTTAGGACTTACAGCGCTGTGTGCCTGTTGTCCAATGCTGAAAATAGTTGCTTTGCATATTTTGTCTTGTGTTATTGTTGTGGAGAGTTAAAGTCCCCAAGCCAGGACTTTAATCTGTACCTCTGTTCTCTAAAATAATGTTAAAGATAATAATAACGGGCCAGCCCATGGCATGGTGGTTAGAGTGGCTGGATCCCACATGGCTGACTGTGTGTGGTTTGAGTCCCAGACTTAACAGCTTGAAAAACACACTGGGTGTGTGTATGTGCATGCCCACTGGGAGAGAATGGAGAGAAGGGATTGCTACATGACCATCCCCAATGGGGGGTGCTTTCTTACTTTCTCTCTCTCTCCCCCCGTCTCCCTCTCCCTCTAGTGGTAACATGTGCCCTCTAGCAAATTAAAAAAATAATAATAACAGTAATGTCAATAACAACATTGAGCACCATTTTCAGTCATAGACTGATTTCTATGTATTAGGCACGGTACTAGGCATTTTACACTGATCATCTCCATGAAACCACAAGACAGTCTTGTAAAACAGGCATTGTTAACCCTCCTTGGCTAGAGAAGAAAACCAAGGTTCACAAAGGTTAAATGATTAACCCACAGTTAGCACACAGATCTGAAGCCATACAATTAATCATCTATAGAAACATGTATAGACACATATAAACATACACACATGACTGTATATATATATATATATATATATGTATGTATATATATATATACACACACACATATGCACATGCAGAGGCATACAAAGACATAGACATACAAACCTATACATTTCCAGGGCTTTTATGCTTTAACATATTTATTGTTCTTGGAGTTAAAAATCACCTCAAATAGACTGAAAGAGATTCAATATGCTAGATATTAAGTTTCCTAAGCATACCGTAAGATGAAAGTCTCTACATCTGGGGCCATCATAAGCATGGGCAACAGAAATATTGTCTGTGCTCCCTTGCTTGAGATCCGGACTTGTTGGGGTGAGAGATGGAACTCTTAAAAAAATAAAATAAAATAATGTACAAAGGTTGTGTGCATTAGCCAAAGAGCAGAGACAGAGAGGGAGGGAAAGAAAGCACCCCCCCCCCGTGGGGTGTGGCCATGCCCAAATCCCTTCTCCACTTCTCACTCCAGCCAGAACTTTGGGCATGCACACACATGTACCTGGTGTGGTTTTCAAGCCACAGGGGATGGGATTTGAACTGTGTTGGCCATGTGGGATTTGGCTCCCTTAACCACTAGGCCACTGACAGTCAAAGTGAGGCTCTTAACAAGATTAGGCTTGGTAGACAGAAACCTTCTCCTAGGGTCACCAGGACTCTGCACTTGGTGTTGTAAATTCTAAATTCAAAGAAACAATGTGATTCCTGAATATGGAAAAGTAGAGAGCACAGAGCAAGAGCCCATCTCTTAGAAGGAAAGGGGCTGAAGGAGTTGGAGTGGGAAGGCCCTTATTGAGGTGGGGTCATTTTCGACTATTCTGAAACAATGGCAGGAGGCTGACGAGTGGAAGCAATTGGCCTTCAAAGAAGCTGCTCCTCATCCTGCAGATTACTCAGATGGCCAACTATGCAGGTTCAAGTCCTGGACCTGGTGGCTTGAAAAGCATGGTGGGTGTCTGTGGGTGTGTGACCAAAATCCTTAAAGGAGAGAGAAATGGAGAAGAGATTGTGGCGTGGCCATCCCCCATGAGAGATGCTTTCTCACTTTCTGTGTTCTTCTCTGTCTCTAATGAGTGCACATGCCCTCTGGCCAATCAATCAGTCAATCAATATAAATAAATAATGCAGGGGCCAGCAGATGATCTGGTGGTAAAGGTGCTGGATTCCCACATGGCCTGACCCCTATTTGAGTCCCAGACCCGGAAGCTTGAAAATCACACTGCGCGTGTGCACGAGTGAGCAAAATCCCAGGAGGAGACTGGAGAAGGGATTGTGGCATGGCCATCGCCCCAAGGGTGTGTGTGTGTGTGTGGTGGTGGTGGTGATTTCTCACTTCCTTCTCTCCCCCCTCTCTCTCTGGCGAGTGCATGCACCCTATGGCAAAAACCTAAAAACAAACAAACAAAGAATGCATGGGGCCACTGGGTGGCTTAGTGGTTAAGGTGCTGGATTCCCACATGGCCAACTGCAGTTAGAGTCCTAGACCCAGAGGCCTGAAACTCATGGGCACATGTGTGTGTGTGTGTGTGTGTGTGTGTGTGTGCCCAAAATCCTCAGAGGAGAATAAAGAAGAAAGAATTGTGGAGAGGCCATATCCTCACCCCCATCCCTCTAAAATAATAATAATAATAATAATAATAATAATAATAATAATAATAATAATAAAGTAACGCAGACCTCAATCCTATTCTTGAGAAGAGACAAAGACACAAACAGAAATCCTTCCTTCGGGGAGACAAACAAATGATACTGTTGTGTTATTTCAATCACTATTATCTAGAAAACGTCCAAAAAATAGTCTCTTGTGCAACCTACAGTAAGAAGTGAATTCAAAATAACTTGGAAAGAGAAACCTCTAAGGTTGCTCTCCACCTCCCATCTCTCTTTTCCTAAGTTCAGTCCCAAGCATGGTTTAAAACTTCGTGGAAGCAACTCTTCAGAACATGCTCTTCTAACCCGTTTTATAGATGAAGAAACTGGCTTTGAGCAGTTGGAATGGCTCTCCCAGGCTGTGGGCAGCGGCAGCGCCGGGCCAGGAGGTCAGGAGGCCAGGGCTGGGTCAGCATCCTGGCGTCGGCAACCATCTGGGAGCTTCCACTGCCGAGGGGGGTGTCTGGTGAGTAAACTTCAAGCCTCCCCAGGTTAGACGGTGAGGGACAGTGGCTCCGTTCCACACTAGGGTGTGCGTGGGGGCTTGCCTCTCAGCTCTTGCCTCTCTGTCGAGTCTCTGTCACTGTCCCTGTCCCAGCCAGCCCGGGACAATCAGTGCGGATCCCTGTGTGGTGCAGACACTCTCGTGAGGCAGAGCGCCGCCGGGCTCTTTGTGTGCAAGTATAAATGGGGCAGAGGACAGGGGAGGGTAGTGCACAGTCGGCTCAGCGCGGACCGCCGGGTGGCCTGCCTGCTAAGTTCTGGTAGGTCTCGAGCACGCGGACCCTTCTCGCCAGGCACACGCCCCGTACCTCCGCCTCCTCGCGCAGCTCCCGGCCTACGCGCTCCGCAGGCTCGGCGTCCAGCCTCTCCCACAGCAGCAGCGGCAGGGCGCGCAGCAGGAAGCTGACACGCGCGACCATCTCGTCGCTGCCCCTGCCGCGGGGCGCGCGGGGAACCTGGAGTCGGCCAGCGGTGCCCGGGCCACCCGGGATGCGCCAGCTCTGCGCCGACGCAGCGCGGGGAGGGAAGGTCCCCGGAGCTCGCCGGTGCCTGGCTTCGAGCGCCGAGCAGCTCCTGCGCAGCGTTTCGCCCGCAGCCGGCCGGAGGTCGTCCAGACTCAGCAGTGCCTGCCGGCTGGTCTGTCCGCCCCAGACCGAGGGAGGGAGGAAGGAAGGGAGGAGAAGGAGGCGGGAGCCCGGCCTCCCGCCCCACCCACCCCGCAGCTGGAACGCGCGACGGTCCGGGAGCCTTTTCCGCCGGTCCTATGGCCTCGCCCTGCTCCCGCCGCCGCCTTTGCATACCTGATCTCTCACCTGCCACCTCCAGTTGATCCGGATCTCTCCTGGGAGGGCTGGAAAGAAAGATTCTCTCCTGAGAGTTGCGGCCACCCAGGGCGTTGGTGAAGAGAGCTCCTGGCCTGCCTGAGGGTCGTTGACTGTTTCAGCCAGGCGGGGACTGAAGCTAGCAGTGTGTGACTGAAAGAGCCTTGAACTGGGGGCAGTAATACCAGATATGAGTCCCAGATCGAACTGTTGCTTTATAAATCGCCTCTCGGCCACCTGCTGGCTGTGCGGTCTTGGGCGGGTCACTCATCCACTCTGAACCCACTTTTCTCATCAGTAAATGGAATAAAAATACCCGCCAAAGGACCAGTATATGGCATAATGGTTATGTCGTGGGACTCCCACGAAGTGGACCACGGTTGGAACCCTGGGCCCAAGATCTCAAGAGGAGAATGAAGGAGTAGGGATTGCCCGGTTACCATTCCCTCTGGGGGTGATTTCTCATTTCTCTCTCCAGCAAGCATGCACGCCCTATAGCAAAAATCTCTCTCCGAAAAAAAAAAAAACACCCACCCATATCATGTGATGTTGGCCGTTGGGAGGATTTGATGACATTATAATGCCCGTAGGACTATAGCGCAGTGCTAATACAACTGAACACTCTGAACCAGATCTGGGGTTTGCAGTCCAGACCTCCCTGAGCAAGGGCGGCAGGAGCCTGAGCCCCTGAGCCCATAGGTGGACAATGGCATGAAGACTCGGTTGGGATGCCTCTCTCTCTCTCAGGAAAAAAAATGAATAAACTTAAGAAAATAATGCCAGTAAATAACTGAGCAGGATGCCTGGCATCATGGGTATACACTTAATAAATAGTAGGCTGCAGCTGTGTGTCCTTTGGCAAAGAATTTAACTACTTTGAGTGTCAGTTTCCTCCTCAATAAAATGAGAACATATGCTATTTAGTTTTCACAGGTGCATGAAGATGGAAAGAAAAAGAGCACCTGGTTTTATATATCTCATACAATCAGAAAAAATAAAGTAAAAGCAAAAAGGTATTTGTTTTCTTTTACTTTTATTAAAAAATTATTTTATTTATTTATTTATTTTTAATTTGACCAGAGAGGGACAGAGAGAGAGAGAGAGAGAGAGAAAGAAAGCAAAGTAAGAAAGCAAGCCACCAGGTCTGATACTCAAGACACGATCTGCCATGATCTGCCATGTGGGAGTGCAGCATCCTCAAGCATCATGCTGCCTGCCAGCCCCTTGTTTTTACGTGAAAGCCTTTGCTGAATTCCTACTGAGTATAAACAAAACAAAACAAAACAAAATTGTTTTTACTATCTGCCTTTTTTTTTTTTTTTTTGAGAGGTTTTTGCTGTAGGGAGTCTGCGTTCGCCAGACAGAGAAACAGAAAGCAAGAAATCACCCCCCGGGGGGATGGCCATGCTGCAATCCCTTTTCCTCCATTCTCCTCTCAGGATCCTGGGCACGCACGCACATGCGCCCTGTGTGAGTTTTAAGCCACCGGGTCCGGGACTTGAACCGCGGTCAACTACATGGGAGTCTAGTAAC
Organism: Tupaia belangeri chinensis; assembly: GCF_000334495.1. NCBI lineage: Eukaryota > Metazoa > Chordata > Mammalia > Scandentia > Tupaiidae > Tupaia > Tupaia belangeri. The sequence goes on along the minus strand of NW_006159912.1, from coordinate 2,487,528 downwards.
ATAGTCATTATGCTAACTGCTGGTCCCATTATCTGCCTTTTTAACTGAGAGCAGGTTTTATCTCTTTTCTGGCCTGAAATCACTAATCTGTCAAATGTAAATGAACAATGACACCAACCTCTGGGCATCATTGTGGGATTAGATGAGTTAATGTGTGTAAAAATAATTTGGAGTTTATAAAATGATAAACAAAAGTAATGCAATGTTTTAATCCTAAGGCTCAGGGCCTCAGAAGCACACAATGTTTTTGTGCTATTTAGAAAAAAAATGTCAGTTGGGTGGAGGAATTGGAAAAAGTTCTTTGAATAGACATCTTAGAAACAGGCATTCTTTTGGGGAGGTTAATTGGAAACAGGCCCCCCTTGCCTTCCAATCAACCAATGAAAAAGAAGCACCCACCCTGGGTGAACCAATTAGACATAGGCACTCCTCTCGGCAGACCAATGAGAAAAAGGCATCCTTCTATAGTGAAGCCATCCTCAGTCCAGGAATCTGATGGGAGTGTACAGTTGAGGATGGATTTCGTTGCCCCTCCATACACTCTCCCTTGTGCACATCTGTAAGAAACATCCCTGCCTGACGAGGTGCCCCAGAGGTGGTGGAGGTGGCCTGGGCCTTGCTCTCAGAGAGCTTCCAGCCTAGCTTGGCATACTAGACCCTTTCTCAGCTAAGGGCAGAATGGATTAATATGGCTGCTGTTTCAAGCATGGTCTTGCAGGACCTGGGGGAGGGTGATTCTGAAGGGGAGTGAGATAGGGTTGCTAGATTAGGTAATAAAAATATAAGATGCCCCGGTTAAACTTGAATATCAGATTAATAATGAATAATTTATTTTCTTTCTTTCTTTTAGTTTTATTTATTTATTTTTGTCATAGGACATATATACTCACAGGAAGAAAGTGAAAAATCCCCCTCTCCTCCTAGGAATGACCACACGGTAACCCCCTTGGGATTTTGGGCATACATGCACATGTACCTGGCATGAGTTTTAAGACACTGGGTCTGGGACTCAAACCGTGATCAACCATGTGGGAGTCCAGTGCCTTAACCACTATACCAACTGCTGGCCCCTAGCATCTTAGTTTTAGTTTTAGTTTTTATTTTTTAGAGAGATTTTTGCTATAGGGTGCATTCTATAGCAAAGAAGAAATGGAGACAGATAAAGTGAGAAATCACTTCCCATGGGGGATGGCTGTGCTACAATCCCTTCTCCTCCATTCTCCTCTTGAGATTTTGGGCACATGTGCACACACACACCAGCTGTGAGATCCAAGCCACTGGTCCAGGATTGAACCAGGGTCGACTGTGTGAGAGCCCACGGACATAACCATTATGCCATCTGCTCATCCCAGCATCTCACTTTAAAAAAATATATACATATTTATTTATCCATTCATTTATTTATTTATTTTTAATTTGACCAGAGTTAGACACACACACACACAGAGGGAAAGTGAGAAAGCGAGCCACCAGGTCCAGGACTTGAACCGTGGTCGGCCATGTGGGAGTGTCCAACTCCTTAACCACCATGCCACCTGCTGGTCCCAGCATCTCAGTTTTTTAAAAGTTTATTTATTTTCTGTGAATGAGTGAGAGAGAGGGACAGTACTCCAACAGGGTCCTGATACCATGATCTACCAACAGCTTCAGTCAGCCCTGGATCGTGAGCTGCACATGTCCAGTATACTCAAAGAGGTCTCTGGTTGTGAACCTGGAACTTTCTCATGTGAGTCAGCCTTGGAGAGCTTGGTGTTTTACTGCTGTACCAGCCTCAGCATCCTTATTTTAAAGATGGGAAATTGAAGTACAGAGAGATTATATCATTTGTCCAAGATTACAAATTTAGTAATGGAGCCAGTAAGGCAAACCTGGGTAGTACAGCTCCAGATCTTGGGACCTTAAACACTGCACTATCTTGCCTCAAGGGAAATTTATAAAATATGTTTCTTGAGTCACCTGCATTGAATCACCTGAAGATATTTGTTAAAAATTCAGATACTAGGGACCAGCAGATGGTGTAGTCGTTACGTTGCTGAACTCCTATATGGCCAACTGTGGTTCGAGGCCCAGACCTGATGACTTGAAACTCATGCTGGGCATGTGTTCGTGTGTGCCCAAGATCTCAGCAGGAGAATGGAGAAGAGATTGTGGTGTGGGAATTCCCTCAGAGGGTGATTTCTCACTTTTCCTCTCATCGTCTCTGTCTCTCTCCAGTGAGTGCATGTCCCCTAAGGCAAAAGCCTCTACCAAAAAAAAAAAAAAAAAAAAAAAATTCAGGTAGTAGGCCAGCAGGTATTGTGGCAGTTAAGGTGGCTGGATCCTACATGGCTGACTATGCTGTTTGAGTCCTAGTTGTGGTAGCTTAAAAAATCACATGGGGAGGCAGGTGGTGTGGTGTTTAAGGTGCTAGATTCCTATATAGGTGATTGTGGTTCAAATCCCAGACCTGGCAGCTTGCATTCTCTCTGTCTCTCTTTCTGTTTCTCTCTGGTCAAATAGAATAAGAAGGAAGAGGAGAAGAGATGAAATAAAATAAATAATTCTTAAAAAAATAGGGACCAGCAGATGGCGTAATGGTTACATTGCCATTGCTGGATTCCAATGTAGTTGACTGCGGTTCGAGTCCCAGACCCAGTGACTTAAACTCATTCTGGGCGCCTGTGCGTGTGTGCCCAAGATCCTGAGAGGAAAATGGAGGAGAAGGGATTGTGGCTTGGCCATCTCCCCTGGGGAGGTGATTTCTCGCTTTCTGTTTCTCTCTCTCTGTCTTTCTGGCAAGTGCATGTGCCCTATAGCAAAACTTCTAAAACAAACAAAAAAACACACTTGGGGGGGCCAGCAGGTGGTGTGGTTGTTAGAGGAGGAGAAGAGATGAAATAAAATAAATATTTTTAAAAATTACACTGGGGATCCAGCAGAGGTTGTGATGGTTAAAGCACTTATTTATTTTAATTTGACCAGAGAGGGAGGGAGAGAGAGAGAAAGCGAGAAAACAAGCTGCCATGTCCAGGACTTGAATTGTGGTTGGCCATGTGGGAGTTCAGCGTCCTTTACCACCATGCCACCTGCCAGCCCTGACTGACCATGGTTTGAGTCTCAGAACTGGCAGCTTGATTTTTCTCTCTCTCTCTGGTCAAATAAAATAATAATACATTAAATTAAATTAAATAATTATTTTTTAAAAATCACACTGGGCATGTGTGCATGCATGTCCAAAATCCCGAGAGAATGGAGAAGGGACTGCAGTATGGCTACTCCTTTGGTGGTGTGGGGGTGTGATTTTTCACTTTCTTCCTCTCTCTCTCTGTCTGGCGAGCACATGTGCTCTGTAGCAAAAACAAAAATAGTTCAGATCCTGTTCAGGCTTGGTGGTAAGGTGGTAGGGTGCTGCTGAAGCTATAGGGGAAGGCCTGGGGTTCAGATCCTGGTTTACCTGAACATGCTGGGTATCCCAGTGATCCTAGCTGACTGAACGGCTGCAGGGAGGATCACAGCATGGCAAGACCCTGTCTGGGGTCCCTGTCTCTCTCATTAAACAAATGCATTTTTAAAAAACATTCAGTTTCCTGAGCCCTACTGAAGACCTACTGGATCGCTAAGTAGGAAATAACGATGCAGACAGAAAGACAGCTCTCGGTTTTCCCAGGGCCTGGTTCTTTCCTTTCCTCCCTTCCCATCTTGGCTGAGCAGGTTCTGACCCAGCTTGGCTAGCAGACCTCTCCACACCTCCTCTTCAAAGAGAGCTGCTCCTCTCTCCCTCCTTCTCTCCACACTGGGGCTCAGCTCAGACTCTCAGTGACCTCCAGAGTGGACAGGACTTTGAGGAACTCATGCTGGGGCCTGGGCATGTTGCCTTTCTGACAGTAGGCACCAGTGGGATACCCTAACTGTGCACCTGGACAAAGCTGCTCTGGGCCTCAGTTTCTCTCTTCATAATATGAGAACAATCGGCTTTGGCTCTGTCCCTTCCTCCTCCCCAGGAAGTGTGCAGAACACAAAGCAGATTTTATCAGAAGGAATTCTGAACTTCGGAGAAAGGTACTCATGGAATGACTGACCTCGAGAAGCCACAATAATAGAACTAATAGGAATAATGAAAACACAAGGTTGGCTTGGGAGAGCAGAAGAAAAGCTTTCCCCAGAGTTGTGAGACTCTAGCTGCGATCATTCGGATTCATTATTGGCCATAGCTTCTGCTTTTTTAGCTGCGATTCAATTCCGGAAGCTCTGGCTTTCTAGTAACCATTTCTGCTGTTAGAAAATAAATTTTCTCTCTCTTTTTTTGAAGAGGTTTTCGCTATAGGGCATGTGTGCTCGCCAGCCAGACAGAGAGAGACATAGAGACAGAAAGCGAGAAATCACCCTCCAGGGGGGATGGTCATGCCACAATCCCTTCTCCTCCATTCTCCTCTTGGGATCTTGGGCACGCACGCACACGCGCCCGCCGTGAATTTTAAGCCACTGGGTCTGGGATGCGAACTGCGGTCGACTACGTGGGTGTCCAGCGACATAGCCATTACGCTAACTGCTGGTTCCCAGAAATTTTCTCTTTAGCACATGAAGATGTAAGCTCCACTGTCTGGGTCACATTGGTTCACCCATCTTTCTACCTCGAGGTACATAAACACATATGCATATGCTCACACACAGGACTGGAAGAGGCAAGACACTTGGAGAAAGATAGGTCTGGGTTTATCAACTAACATCTCTGAGTTTCCTCCATTTTGAAACAGGAGAAAAATAATTCTTGCCCTTTCTACCACCCTTATGTGCTATGGGGAGCAAACCAGACAATTAGTTATTGCTAAATCCTATAAAGTGCTGGATATGGGAAGCACAGACAGAAGTGTACACTCATATATTCTGTGCATAGGCTTATACTCTCACACGTTCACACCTCGTTGACACACACGAGCCTGTCCCAGGACAATCATGCCAGCACCTTCTTCCCAGACAATGCTCTCTGGCTCAGAGCAGCCCTGCCTCCCCTAACTCTCATCATAGTTAGGAGGGTTTAGCAGTGTATCAGTCTCTTCTGGTTTGTTTATTACCCACACCAGGACTCAGGGGACTTGCAAGAAGCACAACACAGGCCTGGCCAGTCTGGCGCCGTGCCCCACTTCCCTTCCACATAAAGGCTAACCGCCAGGCATCTGGCCTGACAGCCTGGGCCAGGACCTGCTCAGCATCTGCTGCTTTGCTTAAAAGACCTGCTAACCGGAAAGTGTCTGGTTCCTTTCCACCCCAAACAGGAAGCCCTACCACCTCTGGGATAGCCCAGCTACTTCCAAGGAGTCTCCTCCTGCAACACTGGATCCTCACAGTGATCATTCTGGGAGGCCTGCTCTCTAGGAAGGTCAGAGGAGCGGGGCTTCAGGGACACCTCTGCTGGGGTGGGGGTGGGTGGTGACAATGGCTACACACTGCCGGTGGCATCTGGCACTAAGTGGCTTTCATTCTTTGAACAAACACTCTCTAAACACTTACTCTGTGCCTCATGGGAGAAATAGGAAGGTCCCAGATAAGGTCTTTGAGTTTGAAGAGTTTACAGACAAGCCGAAAGAGAAGTCATAATCTTTTTTTTTTTTTTTTTTCTCATTTATTCACTTATTGAATACATGTTTCCTTTTTCTTTTTAAAAAATGCCTACTGTTTTGGGGCTGGCAGGTAGTGTGGTGGTTGGGGCATTGGACTCCCACCTGGTTGACCACGGTTCAAGTCCCGGGCCTGGTGACTTTCTTTCTCACTTTCTCTCTCTCTCTCTCTCTCTGTGTATGTGTGTGTGTGTGTCTCTCTCTCTCTGGTGAGCATGCATGGCCTGTAGCAAATAAAAAAAAAGATAAATAAAATGGAATAAATAACTTTTTAAAAAGGTCTGTTTCAAGCACTGTGCTGGATTCAGAGTAGAATTATGCCATCCAACCATTAAGTGAATCAACAAGGTACATAAGCCTTGAATTATGTGATACAGCTGTGAGTTTCACAGGATTTCAGAAGGGGGAAATGACTTTTGTGGTCTGGTTAGTGCTCTAGTTGAAATAACCTCTCCCTGCTTACTCTCTTGCCCCCTGCAGTCTATTCTTTAAACTGCAGCAGAGTCATCCCCATCAAACAGGTCAGATCATGCTGGGCCTTGCTGTTCAAATGACTCCCTCTAATGGATTCCAGTCACAGTCCTTACAAGGTTCTCACTAGGCCCTCACCATGATAGGAGAGTTGGGAAAGGCAAGCAAGGGATGGAGGAAACTCAGAGATCATGAAGAGTAACCAAACCTATCAGCTATAGGTTGGAGGGACACAAGGAGGAGGTAGATTATTCTTTTTTTTGAGAGGTTTTTGCACAGGACGCATGCGCTCACCAGACAGAGAGAGACAGAGAGACAGAAAGTGAAAAATTACCCCCCAGGGGGGATGGCCATGCCACAATCCTTTCTCTTCCATTCTCCTCTCGGGATCTTGTGCATGCACGCACACACACCCAGCGTGAGTTTAAGCCACCGGATCTGGGACTTGAAATGCAGTCGATTACATGGGCGTCCAGCGACATAGCCATTATGCTAACTGCTGGTCCCCGTGTAGTAAATTTTAAAATAAGAATAATGATAAACAAAATTAAATAAATAATTCTTTTAAAAAAGAATAATTGCAGCGTGGCCATTCCCCCTGGGGGGTGATTTCTCACTTTCTGTCTCTCTGTCTCTCTCTGGCGAGCACACGTGCCCTTTAGCAAAAACCTCTCCAAAAAATAAAAAAGAAATTCATTATAGGGCATATGCGCTTACGAGAGGGGGAGAGAGAGAGAGAGAGAGAGAGAGAGAGAGAGAGAGGAAAGAAAGTGAGAAAACAAGCCACCAGGTCTGGGTCTTGAACTGTGGTTGGCCATGTGGGAGTACAGTGCCTTAACCACCATGCCACCTGCTGGCTCCAAGGAGGTAGATTATTGGAGTCAGGAAGCTAGGGTCACCAATGGACAAGACACCCTAAGGCAGAGAAAGAGGGGGGAGAAATAATCTTTACTCCTCTTTACTCCTTCCTTTTCTTCCTTTTCCTGTTGTCCAGTTTCCACCAGGTCTTACGTTGGACAATTCTAGCTAGAAGCCACTGTCTGAGGGAATTTCTGAAACTAAAACAAGGCAGGTGAGATCCCCCTGTGAGAAGATGGTAAATGGATCAGGATCTAACAGATCCAGCACCGAGACTTTCATTGATACTCTCTACTAAAGCTGATGTGTAAAATGTACCTGCCAATTGCTCTAAATATATATTTAGGGGACCAGCAGGTGGCATGGTGATTAAGGGCACTGGATTCTGGCTGACTGCAGTTTAAGGCCCAGACCTGGTGGCTTGCTTTCTCACTTTCTTTCTCTCTCAGTTCCTCTCTGGCCAAAATTAAAAATAAATAAATAAAGTTAAATAAATAATTATTTTGCATATATATGTATATATATATATATTTAGATCTGAGCCAGGAGAGCAGAGGGAATAGAACCTTGCAATGTGAATGGCTGGGTGAAGAGTAAAGTTGTTGCAGGTAATGATCCCCACGCAGAAGCCTGGAAGGCAAGAGCATGACTTATTTTCCTGGCTTGTTTGTAAACTCGTTGAGTTCATAGACTTTATCTAGGACTTTCCTGTTTGTCTAAGTGGGCACAGAGTGTGGAAGGAAAGCCACTTTGTACCAAGTTCTGTAGGCAGTGTGTGACCATTGTCACTACCCCACCCCCAGTCCAGGAGTCAATCTGTGGTTAAAAAAAAGAACTCTTGGGGGGGCCAGCAGGTGGCATGCTGGTTGAGACACTAGACTCCCACATGGCTGGTCGCGGTTCAAGTCCTGGATCTGGTGGCTTGCTTTCTCACTTTCTCTCTTCTCTGTCTCTGTCTCTCTCTGGTGAGTACACGTGCCAATAACAAATTAAAATAATAATTACTCTTTTTTTCTTTGGAGAGGTTTTTGCACAGGGTGCATGCGCTCACCAGAGAGAGACAGAGAGACAGAAAGCAAAAAATCACCCCCCCCCCCACGGGGGATGGGCACGCGCGCATCTCTTTTTCCTCCATTCTCCTCTCAGGATCTTGGGCATGCACACACACACACCCGGCTTGAGTTTAAGCCACCAGGTCTAGGACTCAAACCATGGTTGACTACATGAGAGTCCAGTGACATAGTCATTATGCCAACTTCTGGTCCCCAAAATAATAATTATTATTAAAATTAAATAATAAAAAAGAAGGACTCTTGGGAAGAAACCCTGGAGCAGTGCAGACCTGGCAGGAACTCTTTGCTTCAAGTCTGGGGGATCAAAGACACTGTGAAAAGAATACTGAACTTGGGGGCTGACAGGTGGCATTGTTAAGTTGTTGGACTCCCACATGACTGGCCATGATTTGAGTCTTGGACCTAGTGGCTTGCTTTCTAGCTCTCCCTCTCCCTCTGTCTCTGGTCAAACTGAATAATAACAAGTAAAATTAAAAATAATTCTTTAAAAAAAATACTGAGCTTGGTCCAAAGGTTTGAGTGTGAGTTTTTCTTATGTGTGAACTTACTCAAGATTTTCTCCTTCTTAAGCTTCAGTGTTCTCATCTACAAAATGTGAATAACAGCAATATCTATTTCACAGACCTGTCTAGAAGATTAAAGGGGATAATGGATATAGAAGATTAAATGCCACTTCTTTGATTAAATTCCTCAGAATCCCCTCCATTGTTTTTAATGTTCAGACTCCTCCACCAGAAATATAAGACTCTTTAGGATGTGGCTTCTGCCTACTTATAAAATATCAGTTCATTTTTATTTTTGCCATAGGGCACACATGCTCAGTAGAGAGACAACGAAAGTGAGAAAGCAATACCCCCAGGGGAAGGTCATGCCACAATTCCTTCTTCTCCATTTTCCTCTTGCGATTTTGGGCATGTACACATACACATGCGCTTGGCATATTTTTATTTTTTTGAGACAGAGAGAAACAGAAAGTGAGAAATCACCCCTAGTGGGGGGCAGGGAATGACCACACTGCAACTCCTCCTATGTCCTCCTCTTTGGATTTTGGGCATGCACACACACACGCCCAGCATGTTTTAAACCTCTGAGTCTGGAACTCAAACCGTGATCTGCCATGTGGGAGTCCAGTGACATAACCGGTATGCCATCTGCAGTTCCCATCTTGGTATGTTTTTCAAGACACTGGATTTGAGACTTGAAGTACGCAGTCAGCCATGTGGGATCCAGTGCCTTACCCACTATGCCACCTATTGGTCCTTGCCTACTTCTTCTTTTTAATATATTCTTTTTTATTCTTTCTTTCTTTTTTATTTTTTTTAACTTCTATTACTCTGTTTGTCACTAGTCAGACTGACACACTGCAATTACTAGAACTTTGCTCTCTCCTGGGCTTCACAAATATAGCTCATTCTGTCTGGAGCATGCTGTTTCTGGTATACCCTCCCTGGCTAATTCCTGTCCTTTCTTCAAAGCTCAGTTTATGGGGCACTTACAGGAAGCCTTGGTACTGTCACTCTTATGTGGGCAAGGGGTCCTTTCTTGTTTTCAGGGCATCCTCTGTATCCTTCAATCCTAGCACCTTCAGCAGGGGATTGGAACCACAGACTCATACTGTCTTTGTTATGAGATTGCAGATCTTGCAGGGCGGGGGCCTTCCTATTTTTCTGTCTCTAGAGTCTTTCAGGGCCTGATATACAGTTGACCTCCAGAGATGGCAGCTGAGTGAAGAGTGAATGAATGAATGGTGGTGCAAACTTAAGGGGTCCATGATGAGGAACACTTTCTGTATTTTCTTCGTTAAGGATAAACATTCTTTAAAAAATTTAATATATCTGTCATCTCACAGTTCTACTATAGTAATTATTTTACTATAGATGTATCTTATAATATTGTATACTGTGCCTTAAATGTACACAATAGGGCCAGCTGGTGGCATCATTAAGACAGATGTACCCCACATGGGTGACTATGTTGTTCAAGTCTAGTACCCAGTGACCTGAAAAACACCAGGGCACAAGGGCATGCATGTCCAAAATTATGAAAAGAAGAGAGAGATGGAGAAGGGATTGCAGGATGACTATTCCCCACAGGAGGTACCTTTTCACTTTCCTTCTCTCTATGTCTTTGGTGAGTGTACATGCCTTCCAGCAAATTTAAAAATATATACATAATAAAATTTATTTAAAAATAAAACAAAAACTGGTGCCAGCCAGTGGTATGGGGGTTAAAGTGACTGGATCCCATATGGTCAACTGTGCAGTTCAAGTCCAGGATCCAGAGGCTTAAAAAACACACTAGGCGTATGTGTGTGTATGCCCCAAATCTTAAGAGCAGAATGGAAGGGAAGGGATTGTGGTGTAGACATCTCCCTGGGGGTGGGATGGGGTGCTTCTTACTTTCTCTCTGTTGGAGAGGCACATGTGCCCTACAGTGAATTTAAAAATAAAAAAAATTTAAAAAAAAGAAAACCAATCTAGAGCTCCTTCCTTTTCCCCTAGCACATTTTTCTGCTATTGCATATGTTCATTTCCTCTGGGTTGCATGCCTTGGTATATATGATAAACTATCAAATGCTTTTGTCATGAAAGAATTTTTTATTCCCTTAGCATTGCTTGTTTTGACCCCTTTAAAGGGTTCTGTGACCCTCTCTATCTTGAATGAGGGCACAGTTATTGTAGGTACAATGAGGAGGTATGATCTCATGCCTTTTTTCCCCTCTGATCTGAAGCTGTTGATCCCAATCTGCTCTTCCTCTGATTCCTGATCACAGTGAATGACATCACCATGAGACCACTTGTCTAAGCAGGAAACTTAGAATCCACTCCAGACTTTTCTCTCTGCTAGCCTGTCCCACTCAAATTGATTACCAGCTCTTGTCCAGACTACCCCTAAGTATCTCTAGGATCTCTTCACTTACTTACATCTCATGTCCAGGGCATTATGATTGCTCACCAGAATGATTGCATTGGACACCTAATTGGTCTCCCTGCTTTAGGCACTCTTATTTTCATGTATTCTTGATTCAGCAGCTGGAAAATATGTGCGAATATGACCTTACTCCTCTCTTTTAAAGTCTTCCTTGCGTGGTTCTGGCTTCATTCAACATAAAGCCCAAACTCTAACGTATTGTATTTTAGTCCCTTACTTTTCTGGGGTCATCTCTTACCACTCTGTCATTGAGGATCTATTCCAAACACTGCATTACTTGTCCTACAACCAGTCTGGAAAGCACTTTAGCTCTTCATCACTAGGTCAACTTCTCACCAACTACAGATTGGCTCAGATGTCGTGCCCTCCAGGAAGGTGTTACTGCTGGCTCTCGCACCTTTCCCAGCCCCTTCTGCTACTTAGGCCTCTTTAGGCCATACAGCATTAGGTTAAACCACTGTTGGGTTACCAGATTTCGAATTCTACATTGGTCATTAGCTATATGGCCTAGAGTAGTGACTTCTGTCTTCTCAGCTGCAACATAGGGAAAATATTTCATCAGTCTGCAGTGAAAATTAAATGAGGTGATGTAATGTACTTGATAATTAAGAGTTAGCTGTTACTTTAATACTAAACAGTAAAATTCTATTTTCCCGCCCCACTATATTCTAGGGTCAGGATTATGCGTGACTTCGTTTTAGTGCACCTTCCGCCCGCCCCCCCCCCTCACCTCCCCCCCCCCCCCCCCCCCCTGGTATGACTGTTTTCTAGGCGGCAAGGTAGCCCTAACAAATCAGAAGGCGATCAGGTACCAAGGCTCGTCACGACTTTCAGCCCGGCGCTCACCAACTCCGAACGCCCCCAGGTGGCTCAATCTCTCTGCGGCAAAAGCGAAGCAAACTAGGTCATACCATTCC
>NW_006159912.1:2475223-2475654 GCF_000334495.1 Tupaia belangeri chinensis | reverse complement strand
AGGGAAAGAAAGTCTTTTTTAACCTCATAGTCTATGACTATGATGTTCCTCCTCTTTTTGTTTCCTAACCTCGAATTCTATCTGGCCCAATAAAGTAAGAAATAGGATCATAAAAGGACGGAGGGAGTAGCTCCAGATTCCTCCCCCCATCCAGATAGCTGCATTGGTACTTTCACTTCTCAATTCCCTCTCAATAATGGTACCGTCCGAGGAGGGGAGAACGGAGAAGAACCCTGAAGTCCTCAGAGTTCAGAGGCCGGTTCCCGTGTAGAACCACCCCTCTTGTCTTGGCCCTATGGTATCACCCGCTCTCTGCTGATTGGCTGCCGGGGCCCCGCAGTCGGCCTCAGCCCGCCGCGCCGCCCTCAGTACAGCTCCGGCCGCCGCGCCGCCTGGCTCTGGTATTCCTTGTTCTCGGCGGGGCCCGGGGG
>NW_006159912.1:2449281-2475169 GCF_000334495.1 Tupaia belangeri chinensis | reverse complement strand
GCCAGAAAGTGCCTTGCGTGGGCGGGCGATCTTCCCGCGCACCGGAGGGCCCCAAGGGAAAGCCTGCGGCCCTGAGGGAGGCTTGGGGTGGGGGGGCGGCGGTGGCCGCCGCCATGTTGGACTGGAGGCACGCACGCTCCCAACGCTCCCAGGCTGCAATCGCGGCGGGAGCTCCTCGGACTCTCTGTCTTTTCGACCCTGTCCTTGGAACCTGAGGAGATTTACGCTCTACTGGGAGGGTGTGTGTGAATCGGGGGGCGGAGGCCGTCTACGCCATCGTAGGGGCGGGGGGAGCCGAGATTAGCGCATCAGCCTGAGAGAATCGGTGCCTCTGGTTCTCCGCTCCGCCTCACGTCTTTCAGCGAGGCCTTGGGCCAGTCATCTCGCCGCCTCGCACCTCAGTTTCCCATCTGTGAAGTGGAGCTGGGCCCTCCTGACTCACCTATTCATCAGGTGGGGGCCTTTACACTCTGGGAGCCTTTTCAAAGGACTTTTCCTTACACAAAATCGTATTTATCATTATTTCCTCTGTAGAAATTACCCGGTTTTGAATTGGGGGTGTTTGCATGTAATTGAGCTTTTTCTCCCATTCTTCTCTTCAACTCTCTCCCAAGAGAGAGCTTGAAAGTAAGCCTCATCTATTATTGATAAGCTCCTGTAGTATACGAGGCATTTTCCTTTAAGCATACAGACCAAAGGAAAAACAGTCTTACACGAAGCAGTTAAAATGACTGAGGCTCCCTGTTGTGTGGCAAGAAAAAGAGACGTTAGTCTCTTCAGGACAGCCAGTTTGTATCCTGCTAACCCAGGATAAAAAGTCTGGACCATAGTTGTCCTCTTGATTTAGCAGTCCTAACTGATCACTGAGGTCCTTTTTGTTGGGTTACATTACAGACTGCTGCGAAGACCCTGGTATCCACTTGCTAGAAACCAAATTGAGAGATTATCACTTTTCTGAAGCCATGTGTTTGGGGGAGACATATGGCCTATGGCTTTTCACGAGTATGTTACATTTTTATTAAGGCCCAACCTGTTTTATTTATTTATTTATTTTTTTAAATCCAGTAGCTCAGGGGATGGAAGTGTGTGACCAAAAGGAGGCAGTAGTCTGAGAAGAGTCCAGTTAGCAAGAAACAGGAGAGAGACTTCTCTTAGATTAAATTCGGTATTAAGGAACCAAAATATCACCCTTTTTGAGGGGAAACGGTCTCTTTGATAGAAGAGACTATAAACTGCACTGAATTTACCTTTTTGAATTTCTTAGTGTGCTCAAACAAGGAATAATTCTGAAGTAGATAATTGGTATGTCTTTTACCAAGTACATAATTTGGGAAGCATTCTGATAGTTCCATAGAAGGACATGGAAGTACACCTTCAGGAGGGTGCAGGTGGTTTAGTCATGGTTTAAACAATTTAAATCCTGTTGGGTAGGAGCCAGCAGGTGGCATGGTGGTTAAGGCACTGGATTTCTACAGGGCTGCAGTTTGAGTCTTGAACCAGGTGGCCTGAAAATCACAACAAATAAGTAAATAACTAAATAAAATGTTAAAAAAAATTCTGTTGGGTGTTGGGAAAGTCATTGTGCATTTTTGTACTGAAAAACATAGAAAAATATGTTATGACTTTCTCAACGACTTAATACTAAGTTTCAGTGGATATAGTGGTTATCAAAAATTTTACTGTGCCTTGGGAACCAGCAGTTAGCGTAATGGCTGTGTCGCTGGATTCCCATGTAGTCCACCGCGGTTCGCGTCCTGGACCCGGTGGCTTAGAACTCATGCCGGGTGTGCGTGCACGTGCGTGCCCAAGATCCCAGGAGGAGAATGGAGGAGAAGGGATTGTGGCGTGACCATTCCCCCATGGGGGGTGATTTCTCGCTTTCTATCTCTATGTCTCTCTCTGTCTTTCTGGCGAGTGCACGCACCCTTTAGGAAAAACCTCCCAAAAAAAAAATTTTTTTTTTCTGTGCCTTGACTTTTTTTTTTTTTTTTTTTTTAGTTTGCTATGGGACACTTGCACTCACCTGGGGAAGAGAGGAAAGAGAGAAAATGAGAAATCACTTTTGGAGAAATGTCCATGCTGTCATCTTTTCTGTTTTCGCCCGGGACTTTGGCATGCATGCACACTGAGTATGTTTTTCAAGCCAATGGGTTCAGGATTTGAGCTTCATAGTCAACCATGTGGGATCCAGCTACTTTAATCATCATGCCTCTGCCTTGATTTTTAACATAATTATTATGAGACATGACTTACTTTTCTAGAACTAGGTAGGTTTTCTTTTTTTTATTTAAAAAATTTGGTCTGGGACCAGCAGATGGTGTAATGGTTACGTTTCTGGACTCCCATGCAGTTAAAGGTGGTTGAGTCCTGGACCTAGCAGCTTAAAACTCACGCCAGGCATGGGTGGGTGCATGCCCAAGATTCTGAGAGGAGAATGGAGGGCAAGGGATTGCAGCATGGCCATCCCCCAGGGGAGTGATTTCTTGCTTTCTGTCTGTCTGTCTCTCTGGCGAATGTACGTGCCCCATAGCAAAAAATGTCTCTCTCAAAAAAATTTAAAAATGATGGGATTTTGGGGACATGTGCTTGCTGGGGATACTTAAGTTGTGTGGTGTGGGACTGAACCACCACCAGCTGCCACTGGCAAACCTAGAATTGGGTAGTAGTTTTTCTGGATAAGTAAAGTTTAAGGATTTGCCATTTGTAATATTCAGACATTTTAGTGTGTTGTAATAGTATATGAACTGGTTTACCCATTAATACTGATATTTAAATTTCTCAGGGTACTCTGATATTTGTCACTTTGGTAATTTCCGTTTTTTTTTTTTTTCTTTGGGGGGTTTTTCATGTGCGCTCACCAGCCAGACAGAGAGAAACATAGAGACAGAAGTCAAGAAATCACCCCCCAGGGGGGATGGTCACACCGCAATCCCTTCTCCTCCATTCTCCTCTCGGGATCTTGGGCACTCACGCACATGCGCCCAGTGTGAGTTTTAAGCCACCGGGTCCGGGACGTGAACTGCGGTCGACTACGTGGGAGTCCAACGACATAGCCATTATGCTAACTGCTGGTTCCAGTTTTTTTTTTTTTTTAAGAGGTTTTTGCTGTAGGGCTCGTGCGCTTGCCAGAAAGACAGAGACAGAGAGACAGAAAGTGAGAAATCACCCCCCAGGGGGAATGGCCACGCTACAGTCCTTTCTCCTCCATTCTCCCCTTGGGATCTTGGGCATATACACTCATGTGCCCAGTGTGAATTTAAGCCACCAGGTCCGGGACTCAACCGTGGTTGACTATATGAGAGTCCAGCAACATAGCCATTATGCTAACTGGTGGTTCCTTAATTTCAGTTTTTAAAAAAATAAGTATGGCTTCATGTGTGAAGATGATTATTTCTAAATTAACATTAGTTAAAACTAGAATACTATTTGTATTTTATAATATGTGTGTAAAAATAATGCTTTTGATATTGTATGAAAACAATGCTTTTGACGTGATTGTTGTTGAATGTTTTAATAAATTTAACAGATTAAACTCTCCCTAAAGAACTAATGCTATTAACAAGTCTTTTAAACATTCCAGACTCTATTTGTAAATTTAATCTGTTGAATTGACTCAACCATTTCTAATAGCTAATAGGGCAGACTTAAAAACTTATTAAAATATAAGCCCTTAAGTAATCAGTAAATCAAAATTGTAAATATTATGCCAGAGTCTGATATTCAAAACTGTTTACTTATAAATGCAAACTAACTGGCATATTTTAACTTAAAATCACAAATTATATCAGTTATATATATAAAAATTACAAAGTCAAGATACTTCTCACTCTGGCAATATGGAATACGAAGACAATGTTAAAATCCTCTATTTTGGAAACACAAAAAAATGCAAAAACTTAACAAAAAAGAAAGAGCAGGTCTTCACTGCCAAAAATGTAGAAGCCAGCATGGTAGGGATAACTTGGTAGCTAACCTGAAGAGGAGAGTGTAGGTCTCATCATTTGGAGGTATGCGTTTTTTTGTTGTTTGTTTTTGCCATAGGTTGCAAGTGCTTGCCAGAGAGAGAGAGAGACAGGGAAAGTGAGAAATCACCCTCCAGAGAGAATGGCCTTGCCGCAGTCGTTTCTCCATTCTCTCAGGATTCTGAGCAGGCATATAGGCCCAGTGTGTTTTTCAAGCTGCTGAGTCTGGAACTTGAACTGTGGTTGACCATTTGGGAGTCCAATGCCTTAACCACCTCGCCATCTGCTGGCCCCTGAGGCATGGATTTTATTGCCCAACTTAATGTCAGGACAGGAGATGAAACCTTGAAACTATTAGAGCCAGGTAGTGGGAAGTGAGACCTATAACCAAATTGTGGACTTCAGGATTCAAAGGACTGTGTCTTCAGTGAAGGAATGAACTAGAAAAAAACTTTCCAGCAGCGTAAGTGATAAAAAGAAAGACTGGATGTTGAGTGTGAAGTTCTTCCTGAGAATTTGCAACGTGGGACTTGTGCTTCACACAATTTGAGTGTTTAGGTTTTTGGCTGGTAATATTCTTAGTGTTCCTGGTTAAAACAAACGAAAGACCTTTTTTTTTGAAGAACCTTTCATAGCTTAGAGCACAAGGAATCACAGGAGAAAGGAGCCTGATGAAAGATTTCACAGTAAAAAACCCCAGAACTTTAGGAAATAATTCACCAAAATAAGAGTTAATGATAACTAGGAGTAGCAACCTTAATAGGTAAATCCAAAAAAGTACCATATGTTTAACTTATTAAAAACTCAAAAGGAATCAATTCTTGAGTATTATTATTAATATTAGCAATGTTATGGAAAACCACATGTACTTTAAAATGAACCAGGTATAACTTTCAGAATTGAAAAAAGCAAGTCAACTGAATAGCAAACCTAGCAGAAGAAAGTTATAAATATGATAGATCTGTTTCTGGATAGGTAGATGTAGAAGATAGGTGTGATCTACTAGAATTTGATTCAGAAAGAGAAAAAGATGCACGATTAAGAAACATGAGAAATAGGTTGAGGAGTCAAGTCATTTAAGGTGAGGAAAAAATCAGTAAAAAGATAGTTGAGAATTTTGCAAAATGTAATGTTTAGAATCAAGAAGCACTAGTCTGGAACGTGAGCTATAGAAATAAATTCACACTGGATATGTTGATGTGAAACTGCAGATAATAAACTACCAGTCACAAACTTACCAGAGATAGTAGAAGCAGTAAGATTGAGAACCCAGGGGCTAGTAGGTGGCATGGTGGTTAAGGTTGTTGGACTCCCACATGACCAACTATGGGTCGGGTCCCAGATCTGGTGGCTTGCTTTCTTACTTTTCCTCTCTCTCACTCTGTCCTCCTCTGGTTAAATTAAAATAAATAAAAGTTAAATAATAATTTTAAAAATTGATAAGACATTTAAAACTTTTTAAAAAAGTTATTTGATTTTATTATTATTATTTAAATGTGACCAGAGAGTGACAAAGTGAGAAGAAAAGAAAACAGGCCGTTAGGTCTGGGACTTGAGCTGCGGTTGGCCATGCGGAAGACCAGTGCCATAACCGCATTGAAACTTGGCCAGACCCACAGGCTTAAAATTTTTAAGAAACTGGAGGGACCAGCAGTTAGCGTAATGGCTATGTCGCTGAACTCCCATGTAGCTGACCGCTGTTCAAGTCCAGGACTCGGTGGCTTAAACTCACAGGGTGCGTGTGTGTGCATGCCTAAGATCCCGAGAGGAGAATGGAGGAGAAGGGATTGCGGCGTGACCACACGCGCCTTGTTGTAAAAACCTCTCCACAAAACTTTTTTTTTAAAGAAGCTGCAAATAATGAAATCCTCAGAGTTTAGAGGAGAAATAACTATTGCCCTTGAATTTTCTACCCAAATCAACATCATAAACAGGTATCTCAAAAACTTAAGAATACTACTTCAGGCTATTAACTGAAAGAACTACTAGAGGATATTAAATCCGGAAAGGAGGAGTAGGATGCAGAAAACCCCCTAGCAGAAGGAAACATGAGAAAAAGGAGGGTCAGCCACTTGTTAGGCAGCTGAATTCATATGACTGGTTGCACAGTTTGAGTCCTAGACCCTGGGGCTTGAGAAGGAAACAAACACACTGTGTATACTGTGCATTTGCCCCAAATCCCTAGGGACAAGATTGCAGAGTAACCATTCCCCAGGGAGTACTTTCTCTCAACTTGATGAGCCCATGTACCCTCTGGCAAATTAAAAAAAGAGGGAAGGGGCAAATAATTGAGCCACCCAGTGTCCTGGTGATAGTTAAGGGAGCTAGATCTCACATGACCAAGTATGTGGTTCAAGTCCTGGATATGGTGGCTTGAGACAGGTGTGCGCCCAAAATCTTGAAAGGGAAATGTAGAAAGGAATGTGGTGTGGCCATTCCCCTGAAGGAGATGCTTTCTCACTTTACCTTTAGTCTCTTGTCTTTTTTTTTTTTCAAAGAATTACTTACTTTTATTCATTGTCATTATTTTTATTTTTTGGAAGCTGATCAGAGAGAGACAGAAGGAAAGTGAGAAAGCAAGTGGTCAGGTCTGGGACTTGAACTGTTGTTAGCCATGTGGTAGTCCAGCTGCCTTAACCACCATGCCACTTGTCAGCCCCAGTCTCTGTCTTTGGTGAGTTTACTCACCTTGTAGCAAAACAAACCAAACAACAAGAATCCCTATTGGGGAAAAATGGTCTAGAAATATACTATTCAGAAAAAATATACCTGAAACAACAAATATTTGAAGATGTAAAAAGATTAACAAGGCAAATACCACCACCCTCCTTTTTTCTTTTTTTAAAGAGAGAGTTTTGCTATAGAGTGTGTGTGCTTGCCAGAGAGAGAGACAAAGTGAGTAATCAACCCCCTGGGGGGTGCATTGCCATGCCATAGTCCCTTCTCATCCATTCTCCTCTTGGGATTTTGGGCACACATGCACATATGCCCAGTGTGTCTTAGCAGCTGGGTCTGGGACCCGAACTGCCTTAGTCTACGTGAGAATTCAGCAACGTAACCATTATGCCATCTACTGGTACACCAACCCTTTTTGTTTGTAATGTTACCAAAGTTTAGATTTTTTAGGGTAAAGAATTATTTATTTAATTTTGTTATAAATTTTAAATTTGACCCGAGAGAGACAGAGAGAAAGGGAAAGTGAGAAAGTGAGCTGCTAGGTCCAGGACTCAGACTGTGGTCAGGTCTGTGGGAGTCCAGTGCCTTAACCCCCACACCACCTGCCAGCTCCCAGTTTGGATATTTTTAGTACTAGTCTAAATGTAATGTTAAAAGGGAATTTCCCTGGGAAGATGCATCTGTACTTCTATGCACCTAGCATTATATCCTTAAAATACAGGTGTGTGTGTGTGGGTTGGGGGGGAGTTACCAGACACTGACAAACTTACAGTTAAATGGGATGTTTTTAAAACATACCTCTCTTTTTTTTTTTTCTTTTCTTTTTTTGGAGAGGTTTATGCCACAGGGTGCGTGCACTCGCCAGACAGATACATAGAGACAGAGAGAAATCACCCCCCAGGGGGGATGGTCACGCCGCAATCCTTTCTCCTCCATTCTCCTCTCGGGATCTTGGGCACGCACGCACACGCACCCGCCATGAGTTTTAAACCACCGGGCCCAGGACGCGAACCGCGGTCGACTACGTGGGAGTCCAGCGACATAGCCATTACGCTAACTGCTGGTTCCCAAAACATACCTCTTTGGGGGCCAACAGGTGGTGTGATGGTTAATGGCGCTGGACTCCCACATGGCCAACTGCAGTTCAAGTCCTGGACCTGATGACTTGCTTTCTCATTTTCCCTCTCGCTCTGTCTTTCTCTAGTCAAGTTAAAATGAATGAATAAATAAATAAAGTTAAATAAAATCTTAAAAGAAAAAACATACCTCTCTGTGTAAGTAATAGGTCAAGTAAACAGTATGACCATACATTATAGAATATGAATGATACAACTGGTGAGCATAATTTTACAGACTGATAGAATTCACTTAAAATTTAGAAAATACTTAGAATTCTGGGCCAACTGGTGGCATGGTAGTTAAAGCTGCTCTATTCCCGTGTGACTGACTGATTCCAGTCCCAGACCTGGTGGCTTGAAAAACATACCATCTTTGTGGGTGTTGTGCTCAGAATCCTTAGAGGAGAATGGAGAAGGCATTGCCATATGGCCATTTCCCCAGGGGGTGCTTTCTCACTTTATCTCTTTTTCTCTTGAGCAGGCACACATTCCCTATATTAAAAAATGATAATAATAAAGAAAGTGTGTAATTTTTTTCCATTCTTTCAGTTTTATTTTCTCCCTTCAACGATAATAATATGATACCAGATTTTGTCTTAATTGCTGAGTCTATAAACACAGGCTTATCCATCCTACTGACAGGCATGGCAAATGCTCATCTTTAAATGGTCCCACCATGGGCCCTCTGGTCATCCAACCCAAGTCAACTCCTTGCCTGGCTTTTATCTTCACTAAATTGTGTAGCCATTTCATTGAATCTCATTCTAGACTTTCACTTTTCCTTGGCTTCTATAATTTTGCCGTGTTTTTTACATAGAATGTGTCTGACCTTTATTGCTTTGCCAACATCTTTGGGACTCTGAGCCTTCTTGTTAGCACTATCACTCTCAAATGCTGCTCCCTCTTTACACCTGTTTCCAGAACCACTTTTTCCTTTGGGTAGCATCTTTCAGACATGCCGATGAACAAATAATATATTTTCAACTGCTCTGGTCGAAAATAATATAATTTTTTACAAGTACATAGGGTCATGTGCTAAGTGGAGAAAAACAAAACAGCAAATCCTAATGAATACCAAGAATTAATAAGGAAAATAACTTTTTTCACTAATGGAATATTAGAAAAGACACTCCACATTTGGAAATTCAAAACCTCTCAATAATTCATGGGCCCAGTCACAAGACTCAAGTGTCAAGTAATTGTTATGAGAAGTTTGAAAGCTTAAAAATGTTTATAAACTTTCTTTGGCTCGCTCGCTTGGTCTCTCGCTTTTTTTTTTTTTTCTTTTTTAAATTGCCAGAGAATGGTTGCCAGAGATGGAGAGGGTGAGAGAGAAAGGGAGAAAGAACTCCACAGTGGAGTTTGGTCATGCTTCAATTCCTTCTCTAATTCTCCATCCTCTTGGGATTTTGGGCAGGTACACCTGATATGTTTTTCAGTTGCCAGGCCAGGAATCAAACCACAGTTGACTGTGTAGGATCTGGCTTCCTTAACTACTGGGTCACGACCTTAGTTTTTCTTTTTTTAAAAATTTTTTATTTGCTATAGGGCACATAAGCTGGCTGGGGAGGGAAGGGAGAAAGAAAGAAAAATCACTTGGGGATACCCATTCAACAGTCTCAAGATATTGGACATGCTGGGGCTGGCAGGTGCTGTGGTGGTTAAGGGCACTGGACTCCCATATGGCCTACCACTGTTAAAGTCCCAGACCTGGCAGCTTGCTTTCTCTCTCTCTCTCTGTCCTTTTCTGATCAAATTATAAATAAATAAATAAGCAAATAAAGTTAAGTAATAATAAAAAAAAGATTTTGGACATGCATACATGTGTGCCCAGTGTGTTACTCATGCCACTGGGTTCATATAACTGTATAGTTATATGAGATCCAGTTGCCGTAACCACCTTGCCACTTGACTGGCCCTAGCCCTGGCCCTGGTTTTCTTCGATGAATACAAAACATCTGGGGACCAGCAGTTAGCGTAATGGCTATGTCGTTGGACTCCCATGTAGTTGACCACGGTTCGCGTCCCGGACCTGGTGTCGTAAAACTCACACCAGGCACATGTGCGTGTGTGCCCAAGATCCCGAGAGGAGAATAGAGGAGAAGGGATTGCGGTGTGGCCATCCCGCTGGGGGTGATTTCTTGCTTTCTATCTCTCTGTCTCTGGCAAGCGCATGTGCCCTATAGCAAGAAAAACAAAACAAAACAAAACAAAACCCTCCCCTCAAAGAAAAAAAATCTGTATTTATCACTCAGATATTTATATTAATGGCCACGTGTATTGGTCAGTTTGCTTATTTCTTTATCTTCGATTTTTGAAATTTTTGCTATAGGTTGTGTGCACTCAGAGAGATGGAGACAGAAAATTATAAAACAACACCCCCCACCCCCTGGGGAGGGGTGGGCATGGTGCAGTCCTTCCTCTCCATTCTCCTATCTGCATTTTGGGCACTCGTGCACATGCACCCGGTATGGTATGTGCCTGGAGTGTTTTTGAAGCTGGTAGGTTTGGGGTTCTCACTGCAGTTGGCCAGTGTGTGATTCAGCTGCCTTAACCTCTCCATCTGCTGACACTATTATCGGAGTTTTAAAGTCAACTAGCTACAGAAGTCATTTACAGCTTAAAAGGACTGAAGTGACAATATTAAAGTTAAGGACCTTAATACTTACTGTTGGGTTGTTGGAAAAGTCATGATGTGTTTTTGGATAGAAAAACGCATCATGACTTTTCCAACGAACCAGTATATATTTTTTTAGATAGAATCACATTGTGCCAGCAGATGGTGTAATGGTTATGTTACTGGAGTCCCACATGGCTGACTGGTTCAAGTCCCGGATCTGGCAGCTTTAAACTCGATGCCGCTGTGTGCGTGCCCAAAATCCCAAGAGGAGAATGAAGGAGAAGGGATTGTGGCATGGCCACAAACCTGGGGGGTGATGTCTTGCTTTCTGTCTCTCTCTGGTGAGCGCATGTGCCCTATAGCAAAAATCTCTCTTAAAAAAAAAAAAAGGAATCCCATGACCAAGTGCTGTATACTTTAGTTTTACCTGAGCTAAAAGGAAATACGCTGGAATTTTAGACAAGGCTCTGTCACTGAGAGAAACTATCTACGTTCATGGCTTGGGATATAATTTAACTAAGGATTCATACATCCCAGATGTCTTAAGTTTTATTAATTTTTCCTCATAACCCTTTTCAGTCTCTATTTTGGGTGAAGCTAATTTCTTTTGCATCATTGACATGGCATTTATGTACAATTTTATTTCAGGTAGGCTTGTTTTCTCCACATTCATAGAAAAAGTTTGTTAGGATTTAATATTTATTTATTTATTTATTTTTGCTTTAGGATGTGTGTACTTGCCAGAGAGAGAGAATGAACAAAAGAGAAAGGACTCAGGAGAGATGACCACACAGCAGTCCCTTCTCCATTCTCCTCTTAGGATTTTAGGCATATACGCACATGTACCTGGTGTGTTTCGCAAGCTGCCATATCTTGGATTTAGTAGTACAGTGAGATCTGGCTGCATTGACCATTGTACCACCAGCTAGTCCCTTATATTTAATGTTTTTAAAATTAAAAGATGAAGAAAAACCTTCTAAGTGGAAAGACAAGTGGAAAATTTGACGTTAAATACAAATGGGGGCAATGTTTTAATATTGTAGCTTTATATAAATTGAATGGAAAATATTACTACTCTTGCTTGATTTTTGGTGGGTTTCAGAACTGTTTGACATAAATGATTTTGTTTCATATGGAGTGAGGTTGAGGCTAATGGTCAGCAGTTTGAGATGTGGAGTTTTTTTTTTTTTAACAATTACAAGAATATTTTATGTAAAGTTGCTTTTAATCATCACAAATAAATGTAGGTTGTTCGTTTGACTTAGTGTTGAAGCCTAAAGGCTAGGTAAACCTCTTGAACAATTTTTTATATGACTGGCCTGTTTTTTTTGGGGGGAGGGGCAGAGGGCTTGTACCTTTGGCAGAGACTGGGAGAGAGAGAAAGCACCCCTTAGTGGGGGTGTGGTTACACTGTAATCCCTTCTCCATTTTCTCTATCCTTTCAGGATTTGGGGCAAACATACACATATGCCCAGTGTGTTTTTCGAGCCTCCAAGGGCAGGATTCATACCCAGCACCTTTAATTATTAGGCTAAGAGGCTGGCTGAGATGACTAGCATTTTGAAAAGCTGAGAAAAGTTCATAGACCAGATTATTTTTCTTCCTTCTTTCCTTCCTTTCTTTGTGGACATATTTCTCAATTCATGTCTTCCTTGGCAGTTTTTATTGTTAAGATGAATAGTAAAAGCACGTATTGCTGACTTGTTATAACAATTGACTGTGTCCCCAAAACCTTGTCAGAATTAAAAAGAATTAATCCAGTAGCTAAGCTCCATTTAGTAAGTCTTTGGGAACCCTTTTGTTGGTGCTGACAGCCACAGGAATCCAGTATAGAGGATATGTTTGGAGTGGTGAGGATATACAAGTAAATGTCATCTAGGGAATTTATCTTGTCAGAGTGTATGTCTTTTCCCTTTTGGGGCTTGATTAGTTCAACAGATGTCTTTCTGTATTTATAGTAATAAAACTCAACCCTTGAGTTTTTGATGGATGGATATTCATTGTTTCACATTTGTTCACTTGATTCTTGTGATCATTAGCACACGTTTGTGTAGTAGTAGTTTTCAAAGATGTAGTTATTGTAAGAAGCAAGTAACTATTTGTAAAGATATTTTTCTTGCACAGTACTTAACTTCTAGTTTTTCTTTCTCCAGTTAGTTTTGGCATTTTCTGACCACATTTCATTTACATGAGCTAAAATCAGCCTTTGAGGGAAATACAATTTTATATATGATTTAAAAATTTTTTTATGTGTTTTAGATTCTGGAAGTTACGGTCAGTCTGGGGGTGAGCAGCAAAGGTAAAGTATACGTAACATTTTAATAGTATGAAAGGATAGAATGAAGAAAAGGGATGAATGTAATCAGGCTTCTATATTGAGACTTGTGTCTGGATGTCATAAGATAATTAAGTATTAACCTGTCACAGGGGAAAGAGGTGGCCTGTTTAAATAAGTACTTTGTGTGTGTGTGTTTTTTTTTTTTTTTTTTGAGGAGAGGTTTTTGCTGTAGGGTGTGTGTGCCCTCTAAAGACGGAGAGGCAGGGAGATAGAAAGTGAGAAATCACCCCCCAGGGGGTATGGCTATGCTGCAGTCTCTTCTCCATTCTCCTCTTGGGATCTTGGGCACGTATGCACACGTGCCTGGCGTGAGTTTAAGCCACTGGGTCCAGGACTTGAACTGTGGTTGACTACATGGGAGTCCAGCAACAAAGCCATTATGCCAACTGCTGGTCCCAGTGCTTTGTATTTTTTTTGAAGTCTGCCCACATTCTTAAGTATAGATATCAACTAGGCATTAAAACAGATCTGTTGATATTGTAAAGATGTTTTTCTTCAGGAAGTTTCTTAGAAGAAATTATTAAAAGGTTTTAAGCAGTTGAACTATAACAGGTTCTGAGAAAAAGATTTTTTATTTTGATGGTACGAAATATGCTAATGTGTTTTTTTCAGGGCAGATTTTCTTGAAGCATTATAATAGATGTGTTTAGTATTTTTTGGAGTCCTTCCCACACTTATCATAAAAAGAAAGGCCTATTTTTATGTGAGTATGTACATGTAGTAGACTTCTCTTACGTACCAGAAATAATGGCCTTCAATGTAACACTATAAATGTTTTGCAGCTTAGTGTGAGATATTCAGGATAGAAACTCCTATATTCACTGTCATCAAATTTTAAGCTTCTTGAAAACAAAGCTGATTTGACTTTTTCTCTTAAGGTAGTGCTTATATCCCGGTAGGCATCTAGTAAATGCTTATTCAGGGAAATACATTTTTTACAGTTTAAGAGTTCTCTAAAATTGAAAGCTCTAAAAAATAAAAAGGTGTGTTTTTTGTAAGTGCTTTATTTTTTCTCTGGATATTAGGAGGTCACATTGAGGAAGTTTGTTTCTGACTTGTTAGAGCTTGCATGCTATACAGTTAAAGAACTTTCAAGTCCTAGAGAGGTAAATTTACTAATGAATAAATACTTGGTCAGCAAGTCTTCATTGAACTGTGTGCCAGTCTTTCCTACAACACTGGGGATATAATATAATTTCATTCTATGATGGTACTTAGGAGATATATATGCCTCTAATTGCTGAGGCATTTAAACTGGACTTTGATTGCTACACTGTACCTTTTCTAGGAAGTTAAAGACATCTAACTAAGGCAAATGGCTTTAAGCAATTAATCTATCAAAACGTAGCTAAGATGTAGCTGTAGTGAGTGAAGTGCCAGCTTAAAAACGTCATGTTTTTGCTTCAGACATGGTTCTTGCCATTTAGTTTTTGTTTCCCTTTTACCTAGAGATAGTTTAACAGTTTCTCAAGGAAAAAACTTGAATTTGATTTGAATGTTGAAAATTGAGGCAGGGTTCTTCATTTAACTTTTTAAATTAGCACATTTCTTTCAAGTATTGAATTTGTCTTTTACAGTTATTCTTCCTATGGGAATCAAAGCAACCAAGGCTATGGACAAGCAACACAAGTAGGTTGGAGTACAAATTATTTTCTTATAAATAGTTATTTTGTTTTAAGTAGGTGATAAACCTTGGCTTTCTACCTGAATTTCAGAGCTATTCGGGCTATGGGCAAACAACTGATTCGTCTTATGGACAGAACTATGGCGGTTACTCCAGTTATGGACAAAACCAATCAGGTTAGACTGGTCTGTTAAATTTGCTATTTTAAAGATTTCAAAATGGGAGCCTTCACTAAATGGTATACGTATCCAATCTTTAGGTTATTCACAGTCTTATGGTGGTTATGAGAATCAAAAACAGAGCTCTTATGGCCAGCAGTCATATAATAACCAGGGACAACAGAGCACGGAATCATCAGGAGGGTAAGGAAAGAATTAAAGAACTGGGATTGTATTGGGCTGTGGAAATAACACAAGGTATTAAACAGATCTCACTAGCAAAATTAGATAGAGCTTTAGACTTTTTTTTTTTTTAAGAAAAGTTTTGGCAGGGCCAGCAGGTGGTGTAGTGGTTAAGGTGCTAGACCCTACATGGCCAATTGTGGTTCAAGACCTGGACCTGGTGGCTTGAAACTCAAGCTGAGCACGTGTACATATGTGCCCAAAATCCCAAAAGGGAAATGGATGAGAAGGGATCGAGGTGTCACCATCCCTCAGTGGGTGATTTCTTGTTTCTTTTCTTTGTCTGTCCTAGTGAGTACATGTACCCTGTAGCAAAAATATTTATGAAAAGAAAGAAAAGTTTTGGTGGAGTATGGATATAACACTTTCATATTATGGAGAAAGAGGAAATAGTATTGCCATTTGATTTGATTCTTAAAATGTGTTATTTGTAAAATCATTGTTCAGATGTAAACAAATGTATTTGGTTTTAAATGTTATAAGTTTGGCACTTTGCTTTATAGCAAAGATTAAATGAAAATTTTTCTATAAAACAAGATTTCTCAATGCCTACCTTTTTAACCTTTTTATTTCTATTTATTTTTGAGCAATTTGAATATTACCTTTTCTATTGCTGCTGTTGTTGTTTTAAATTTGCCTTTGCACTCGCCTGAGAGAGACAGTGAGAGGGAAAGTGAGAAAGCACCCCTTCTCACTATGCTACAATCCCTTCTCCTCCATTCTTGACTGGCCCTGAATACTATCTTCTCTGAGACAGAAATACTAAATATTTTTGGAGAAACTTTTGCCTGAGGGCCTGTGTGCTTGTGGGAAAGACACACATGAGAGGGAAAGTGAGAAATCACTTCCCAGGGGGATGGCCATGCCACAGTCCCTTCTCTATTCCCCTCCTTGGATCTTGGGCATGCACGCACATGTTCCTGGTGTGATTTTCAAGTCACCAGATCTGTGACTTGAACTGTGGTCTACCATGTGAGAGTCCAGGATGTGACCACTATGCCATCTGCTTGTCCCAGAAATACTAATTTTTAAGAGTACCAAAATTTATCCACATATATTAAGTACCCTAAAATATGTTTTATTCGGGACTAGCAGTTGGCATAATGGCTATGTCATTGGACTCCCATGTAGTCTACTGCGGTTTGAGTCCCAGACTCGGTGGCTTAAACTCAAGCTGAGTGTGTGTGTGTGCGTGCCCAATATCCTGAGAGGAGAATGGAGGAGAAGGGATTGCGGCATGGCTATCCCCCAGGGGATTATTTCTCGCTTTCTGTCTCTGGTGAGTGCATGTACCCTATAGCAAAAACCTCTCCCCTCTCCCCCCAAAATATATATTTTATTTGGCAATGTAGGCAGGTGAATACTTGCCAGTAAATTTGCAGGTTTTGTAGTTTTTATTTTCATATTTGAAGAGCATTTACTTACTAATTTTTAATAATAGCAACTTTTTTTTATTGTGCTTTACACTTTGTGAAATGCTTTTGCATTCCCTAATGTAATAGATCTTTAGATGTTACTGTAAGATAGTGTCAGTAATTATTCCCATTTTAAGAGGTAAAGAAAAATCAAGATTGTATAGTCTATCAAATTACACAACTGAAATATGGAACAGAAACAGGTCTCTAGTGTTTTTTTTCTCTGCAGCAAAGAAAATTATTTTAAGTGCCATTCAGTTAAATAAAAGCATTGGGGAAAGATTTATGAAGTCAGATTATCAGCCTTACAGGTATGAGAATGCTTGGAAAAGTGCAAAGTACAGTATAGATATAGAGAATAATGTCCAGAAAACGTGCTACATTAGAAGGAATAATTCTTGAAGACATTTGGTTAGTAGTTTTCAATTAAGGAGATTTATATAAAGGGTATATTTTTAGAATGGCATGTGAGTGTAGGCTGAAGAGAAATGTTAAATTTAGTTTGACAACCATTTTAAATTGAAGTGTATCAGTTTGTACTGTGTTCGTGTTGTACTTTGGGTAGGGAGGGTGACCTACTGATCTTTATTATATCATTTTGATCCTCTGATGCAGAGTAAGTTGTGACTATTGAGACCTTTTTTTGTCCCCCTCCCCACTCCTTTTTTTAAAGTAAACCTATCAGAACTCAAAATCCAGACATGCATTGCCGTTTACTGTTCCCACCCTCAGAGCAGGTAATTAATACAGTTATATAGCTCAGAGTATAATTAGAGTTTTCCTTTTGAATTGCCAGAAATAATAATAAAACAGCGGTCTTATTACTTGATAGACTTTCTCAGATAAAAAATGTCATCACAAAGCAACTTCCTTCCTCTTACTCAAAGGACTTAAAATATATTTTGAGGGGCCGGCAGGTGGCATGGTAGTTAAAGGCGCTGGACTCCCACATGGCCAACAATGGTTCGTGTCTCGGACCTGGCATCTTGCTTTCTCGTTTTCTCACTTCCTCTCTCTCTCTCTGTGTCTCTCTCTGATCAAACTGGAAAATAATAATGATAATAATAATAAATAAAGTTAAGTAAAATAATTCTTTTAAAAAAAAGAAAGTTGGATCCACACACAAATATTTCAGAAAAATTTATCTAGAGATATTAGAAATAATAATAATAAAATAATTAAAAAAATATACATATTTTGAGTCATTTATTACCGTTTTCTAAAATTTACTATCATTGGAGATGTTTGGGAGAATGTACTGTGGGTTCTAATAATAATTATTATTAATATTTTTTTTGCCAAAGGAGAGTGTTTTGTTATTTTTATGTACAGAAAACTCAACAGCGTACACTTAGCCCAGTTTGGTGGCGAGCTTTTTCTTTATCTTTTGCCTTTTCCAGCTTTGTGAGGCATGATTTCAGGCCCAGGACATTGCCTCCCCAGTGGCGGTGGATCTCATTTTGTCTGTCATTGTAATTGGTCCTTTGTCAGGGTGCCTTTGTCCTCCGAGTTAATTTATGTGAAGGCAACGGTGTACAGGTTTTTCCTGTGGACCAGGCGTCCCAACCTGGTTTTCCCCTTGATAATGTAGTAGGGAACCCCCATCTTCCAACACAGGGCACACAGGACAACAACCAGCTTGATGAGGTCCACATCATGTGCAGTCACCACCAGTGGAGCCTTGTTCTCCACCAAGGTGGTAACAGTATTGACCCCTGCCCGGGGAACCGGTGACCTCTTGGTGGGGCATCCCCTTTGCCAGGGGCCTTCTTAGCCCAGGCCAGCAGCTACTGCTGCTTCTCCTGCTTTGTCTCTGATCTGTACTTGTGGGCCAGCTTAAGCAGCCGAGTAACTGTCTCACAGTCCAGGGCCTGGGTGAACTGGTTAATCACAGGATGCACTTTGAGCCGCTTGTAGAGGATGGCTCTCTGCTGCTGCAGCTGGATTTAGCAGGGCCATTCGATGAAGTGGGTGAGGTCCTTTTTGGGCTGAATGTCCTGTCCTATGTCAAAATTCTTAGAGCTTTTCTCAAACGGGATTGACCACCTTCTTAGCCTCCTGCTTCATGGCAGCAGGGTCTGGAGCCATCTTCCCCTTGTCCTTCTTGCCCCTTGGCATTATGTGTTACTGTAGGAGCGGTTCTAAGAATAATTCTAAGAGAATAGTTTTAACAATATAAGTATATTTTAAAGAATTACTTAATTTTGGGACCAGTGGATGGCGTAGTGGTTATGTTACTATACTCCCATGTAGTCGACCATGGTTCAAGTCTCGGACCTGGCAGCTTAAAATGCACGCCAGGTGTGTGTGCATGAGTGCCCAAAATCCTAAGAGGAGAACAGAAGAAAAGGAATTGTGGTGTTGCCAACCCCACTGGGGGGTGATTTTTCGCTTTTTGTCTCTTTGGTGAGCTCACGTGCCCTACAGTAAAAATCTCTCTGAAGAAAAAAAATTATTGCTATTGATTTGCTATAGGGCATGTGTGCTCATGAGAGAGAGAAAAAGAGAGAGTGACAGAAAAAGAGCAAGCTGCCAAGTCTGACACTTGAATCACCATTGGCCGTGACTGATGATGTTCAACTTTTTTTTTTTTTTTAAAGGGAGATTTTTGCTATAGGATGTGTACGCTCTCCAGAGAAACAGAAAGACTGAAAAATCATCCCCCAGAAGGGTTGACCACACTGCAGTCCCTTCTCCATTCACCTCTTGGGACTTTGGACATACATACAATTATGCCTGGTGTGAATTTCAAGCTGCTAGGTCTGGCACTCAAACCACAGTCTGCTGTGTGGGAGTCTAGTATCTTAATCACTGTGCCAGCAGGGTGGCGATTAATGATATTTTAAGAGATGAATTTATTTAAAAGTAAATGATAGAGGGCCGGCAGGTGGCATGGTGGTTAAAGTGCTAGACTCCGATATGGTAGACCATGGTTCCAGTCCTGGACCTGGCCAATTGTTTTCTTATTTTCTCCCTCTTTCTCTCTCTGTCTCTCCCAGGCCAAACTTTAAAAAAGAAAAAAAATTATTTTTAAAAAGTAAATGATAGAGACTTTTGGACCATTAAAAGACTCGGGACTCATGGCAGTGGTATGTTTATTAAATAATCAGACGTCACTGTTGTAGCATTTTTATTTTAATGAAAGGAGATAGTTAAAATTATAATCATTCCATGGGACCATCAGATGGCATAATGGTTGTGTCGCTGAACTCCCACATAGTCTATTGTGGTTCAAGTCTTGGGCCTGGTGGCTTAAAACTCATGCTGGGCATGTGTGCATACATGTCCAAAATCCTGAGAGAATGGATTGTGGCATGGCAGTCCCCCGGGGGGGTGATTTCTCGCTTTCTGTATCTCTGGCTTTCTGTTTCTCTGGTGAGCGCACGAGCCCTATAACAAAAATCTCCCGTAAAATTTTTTTTTTGAGTTATCTCTTGCTTTACTACCATTTT
This sequence comes from Tupaia belangeri chinensis, assembly GCF_000334495.1. Lineage (NCBI taxonomy): Eukaryota > Metazoa > Chordata > Mammalia > Scandentia > Tupaiidae > Tupaia > Tupaia belangeri. Next base: position 2,455,563 of record NW_006159912.1, on the reverse strand, counting down.
TAAGGTGTATACAGTTTTTTTTTTTGTTTGTTTGTTTTGCATTTTTAAAAAGTTTTGTTATAGGTCATGTGTGCTTGCTGGTGGGAGAAAGAGGAAGGGAGACAAAAAGTGAGAAGTCACCTATCCCCCAGAGAGAATGACCATGCTGTAACCCCTTCTCCTTTCTATCAGAATTTTGAGTGTGCACATCCATGTATCCATATGTTTTTCAAGCCACTGGGTCTGGGACTTGAACCATACAGCCAGCTATGTGAGATCCAACTACCTTAACCACCATGCCTCCCGCTGGCCCTAGGTTTTTTTTTTTTTTTTTTTTTTTTTTTTTAATTTGACCAGAGAGGGACAGAGAGTGAGAGAAGGAAAGTGAGAAAGCAAGCAGCTAGGTCTCAGACACTGTGGTTGGCCATGTGGGAGTCTAGTGCCTTAACCACCACTCCACCTGCTGTCCTCCCTAGTTTTTCTTACAATGTGGCACCTCTTCAGTGATAATGAAATTGTATTTGGAAGGGCATTCCATTGGTGGTAAGGAGACTTTGTAGATAGAAGAGGTAAATAAATACCATGAGAAAGTAGTATTTTAATGCATATGGTTTGGACTTGCCTTTTCAGCTTAATCAACTTGGTAACGTTAACATACTCATCCTGTAAAATCTCTCAAGTTCTCGATTTCTGTTTAGTCAAGGTGGAAGAGCGCCTTCGTATGACCAATCAGACTATGGTCAACAAGATTCATATGATCAACAGTCAGGCTATGATCAACATCAAGGCTCATATGATGAACAGTCAAATTATGATCAGCAACATGATTCCTATAATCAAAACCAGCAGTCTTATCATTCACAAAGGGAAAATTACAGCCACCACACACAAGGTAAGATATATTGACTTTTATTATTTTTCTTCTTTTCCTCACTGAATTAATTAATTGTTGAATTTTGAATTAAAAGACATGACAGGGTTTTTTTTAAATATTTTTATTATTTATTTATTCATTCATTTACTTTTTTTGGGGGGAGAGGTTTTTTTTTTGCTATAGGGCGCGTGCGCTCACCAGACAGACAGACAGACAGAAAGCGAGAAATCACCCCCCCAGGGGGGATGGCCACGCCGCAATCCCTTCTCCTCTGTTCTCCTCTCGGGATCTTGGGCATGCATGCACACGCGCCCGGTGTGAGTTTTAAGCCACTGGGTCCGGGACACAGACCGCGGTCGACTACGTGGGAGTCCAGCGATACAGCCATTACGCCAACTGCTTGTCCCATTCATTCACTTTTTAATTTGACCAGAGAGAGATAGAGGGTGAGAGTGAGAGAGAGAGGAAGTAAGAAAGCAAGCCACCAGGTCCAGGATTAGAACCCCAGTTGGCCATGTGGGAATGTCCAGCGCCTTAACCACCACTCCACCTGCTGGTCCCAAAAGACACAACAGGTTTTCACTTGTGAAAATATGGGGCGATCTTGAACATGTGTTACCTCCCAAAGCTATCAAAGCTACTTTATTACATTTACATTTCTGAACATTTTGGAGACCCCCCCCAAATGGTTAGTAACTTTTCTTTTGAGTTTTGCTATAGGGTATGTCCTGGAGAGAGAGAGAGAGCCTACGAGTGAGCATCCCCCTAGGGAGTGAGAGAGAGAGAAGGCATCCCCCTGGAGGGGGATGACCATGCCATAGAAGAGAAGGAAAATGAGAAATTAACCCTTAAGCCATGCTGCAGTCCCTTCTTTTCAATTTTTCTGGGACTTTGGGCACCTACAAACATGCACCTGGCTTGGTTTTCAAGCTGCAGGGTTTGGGACTGGAAGCGCAGTTGGCCATGGGAGTCTAGTGCCATAACCATTATGCCACCTGCTGGCCCCTTGCTTGTGTTTTTCAAGCTGCTGGGTCTGGGGCTCCAACTGCTGCTGGACATGTGGGATCCTGCTGCCTTAACCACAGTGCCACTTAGCTGGACTTCACATGACTTTTTGGCTGATTACATGAATTTTCTTTGTTGTCTTATTAAATGTTGATAATCTAATGGTGGTGTACTTGATTTGGGAGATTATTCTATATTATTCTCTAACCTCATCTGATAAGGACCAGTCACTATTTCCTCTTGTTTTTCATAGTGCTTTGTATATATCACTGATTCTTAGGAATCTGTCCATGCCATGAATGAGCTTCAAGGGCAAAGTCTTGTGTTATTTATATTTGTGTATTCAATGCCTTGTCTAGGGCTTGGCTCATAGTAAGTGCTCAGTAAACATTTGCTGAGTAATTGAAAGGGTATATATGTGTGAATGTAAATGGCAGCTCATTCACTAAATAACTTGAAAAATGAATTTCAAAATAGTTTTACAATTCACTTTTCCCCCATAGGTAGAAATTCTAATTATTTCATGTTTCTGCTTGATCTGCATTTAAATGGTTTTTAAGTGAAGAAAGCAGTTAAATGGTTTTTAAGTGAAGAAAGCAGTTAAATGGTTTTTAAGTGAAGAAAGCAGTAACTGCTGTGGTTAAAGTTTTGATTCTATTTAAGTTACTAGAGTTTTTGTACCTAAGATGTATTAACTCACGTATTTTGTATTCTTAATTTGCTGTCTTTTAACTTTTTAACAGAATGGAATTTGATACAGATATATTAGGTTATTTGAAAAGTTGTGACATGTTTTTGCAAAGAAAAACATAGGAAAAATGTCAGGACTTTGCCAATGACCCAATAATTCTCATTTAATTTCAGAAAGTTTTATAATGACTTGTGTTTGAGTTCTGTGCCATTTCCAAAAGACATAATTAATGTGACCTAAAGAACAATTTAAGATTGTTATATGAAACTTTTTTAATAAATAAGAATGGTTATTTGTTTATGTATTAATGTTTTTATTTTTATAGATGACCGTCGTGATGTGAGTAGGTATGGAGAAGATAATAGAGGATATGGCGGGTCACAGGGAGGAGGTAGAGGGCGTGGGGGATATGACAAGGATGGAAGAGGTCCTATGACAGGATCAAGGTAAGTACTTAGATACAGATGTTTATGTTTCTTTTATTTTTTGCCATTAGTTGGTTCAATTCTAGCATTTAATTTAGTTAAGAGATTTAAAATTTATTTTCAGGCTTAAGATCTTACAGAAATTATGTTAGAACAAGCTATGTTAGCAGTTAGTTTATGTATTATATGTTTAACACCAGTAGAGAAAAGCCCCCTATTTTGGTAGCAGTTAAACTATTTGACCATTTTTCCTGTTAGAGCTAGAATCTATGCTCCTTTAAAAAAGGACTCTGAGAAGTTTAAGTGTTTTTTGTATGTAAAAATAAAAGGTAAGTTAATTCTGGATTGGAGGGCAGAGAGGATATTTTTCCTTAATCTTAAATCCCCTTGGGAAGGGAACGTTTTATGAGGCAGTAGCAGAGTAGAAAGGTGAGATTTGCAAATAAAAGAAAGATTTAATATACTTAAATTGTTTTATCCCTTCTAAGTAATTATTGAAATAGTTGATATAATGTCATATACCATTGGGTATTTTATCTAGACTAAGCTGTGATAAAAGGAATGACTTTTTAATTCAGCTTTTCTTTTCCCCATTACTAGTAATACTCAGTTTTGATACGTACTTACAGCATATGTTATGAAAAGTGGTTTTAAAATTACTTTTTTTTTTTTTTTTTTTTTTTTTTTACCAGGGGGGGGGGTTTTTTTAATTTGACCAGAGAGAGAGAGAGAGAGAGAGAGAGAGGAAATGAGAAAGCAAGCCACCTGGTCCGGGACTCAAACCATGGTCAGCCATGTGGGAATGTCCAGCACCTTAATCACCATGCCACTTGTTGGTCCCCAACATTACTTTTAAATATATCTTTAAATTTAGCACTTTAGCTTTAAAAGCAAGAATGAAAAAGTAAGTTGACATCTGTCCTCAGATGAGATGTGCAGATTGCAAAGCTTTTAGTGTCAAATTCATGGGCTTAAAGATAATTTATGTTCCCTGGGAATTGGAATTATTGGTGGCCCGTTACTGATACTCAGTGATTTATCAGTACTAGTTTACTCTTTTGCTCCTTAGGAACTGTCTGTTCTCTGAGATAACCTGAGAAAACAGTTACATACAAACTGTTATTCCTTGTAGTGAGTTAGGAACTGGATTTCACTAAATTATATTTCTCTATTTTTAGCATACGGTGCTTTGATATTATGGAAAACTAAAGTTTATTTTATTTTGTTTATATTTTACAATGGATTTCACTAAATTATATTTCTCTATTTTTAGCATACGGTGCTTTGATATTATGGAAAACTAAAGTTTATTTTATTTTGTTTATATTTTACAATAATTATTTTATTTATTATTATTAATATTGTTACTTTGACCTTAGAAAGGCAGAGAGAGGGAAAGCAAGAAAACATGCTGCCAGGTCCAAGACTTGAACCATGGTTGGCCGTATGGGAGTCTAGCGCTTTAACCATTATGCCACCTGCTGGCCCCCTAAAGTTTAAACATATTTGAAAAAATTTGTAAGACTTGGACATCAAGTCTTTTGATTAATAACCAAAGTCAGTTTACCAAGGTAAATATATTTCATGCCTCTTATTGAAATGAGCAGTCTGTCATCATGTGGATATAAATGAACAATTCAAAGTGACATGGTACTTTACCTAATATCCTCCCTCCTACCTAAAATAGAATCCCAAACAAGATATGATTGAATTTTCAGTTAATATGTTTTAGATAATTGGTTACCTTTTAATGCTGTATATTTTGTAGTACTTCACGGCTTTAATTTTCTTCATAAGGAAGTTTAATTCTGAAGGGTTATTTATTAAACTAATAACAGTATTTGAGAATGATGAAATCCTACTTTTTAGGAAGAGGAGGATAGAGAAAGGATAGGAATAATTTTTTTTTTTTTTTTTTGGTATAAATATATTTTCATCTAAGAGAGGTGACTCACAAGAGGATTGAAAAGGACTTTGAATGAACTTCTGATAAAAGGAGTACCTGTACCTTCACTAACCTTGAGATTCGGTTTTTAAGCACTTTAGTAATTTCTTTGGGCCATATATTTCTGTAAAGTGAGTGGCCCAGATATTATTCATTAACTACATTTTTGAATTTCAAACTTTTGTTTACCCATAGAACCCTTCCTTAAAAAAATCTTAAGTAGAACCTCAGTTTATCTTTTGTCAAAATGTATATTGTTGATCTGGTTTAAGTGGGGGTAAAATTGGGAAGAGAAAGGTCTGCAACCAATAACTGTTCCTGTCAACCAATAATAAATGGGATGTTTATAAGAGAACTGTTTTAGAAATTTGTATACGTGACTATTACTCTCAATATTGAATTGAGAAACCAGATTGCAAGTATTTTAGGCATCGCAGGCCACATGGTTTCTGTTGAAACTTGAATTCAACCCTTCTCTTGGAGTACCAAAGTAGCTATAAATAATATATATTGGGTCGTTGGAAAAGTCAAGGCATATTTTTCTATGCAAAAATGTGTCGTGACTTTTCTTTCTTACGACTCAATAAATGAAATGGTTGTGTTCTAGTACACCTTCACTTAAGGGTACTGAAACTGGAAGTTCACATAATGTTCATGTGCTTTGGTATATGGAAAAAAAAAACTAAAGAAAAACTAAACATCACAACATCTTATTCAGGATTTTTTTTCTTGAGCTTATTCACTGGGGTAAAGCATTTTGAATTTGAATATAAATGCCCAGTTTCAAGATTTTTTTTCCCCACACTTGGTTTTCATTTAGATATTAGAAGTATCCAAACATTTTTCATTAGTCTTCATCAGCACTCCCATTTGTGTTTATAATTGTCTTGCTTAAAAATAACAAGGTTGAAAGTATTGTGTCTTGGAGGATATTTGAAAACTATCTGGCTTAGTAGGGCTTATATTTATAGAAGAAGGGATATAGTTAATGGTTGAGGGTTGGATGTATGGTAGAAAAGATGGGATGGTTTTAAACTAATAAGATTGTTTGATTGCTTGGCTGGAGTAAGAATTTAGACTCAGGGAAGCTATCTGTTTTCTAAATATGGAAGAGAGGTGAAGATTATAGGGACAAAAGGAAACTTTGTTTTTTTCTTTGAAAAAACATCATAGTAAAACAAGGTTATATTTCTGGGCCTGCAGATGGCTAATTGTTACATCATTGGAGTCCTTTGTGGCTGGCTACAGTTTGAGTAAAATCACTCTGGGCATGTCTGTGTGCTAGCCCAAGATCCTGTGAGGAGACTGAGGATAAGGGATTGTGGCAGCATGACCATCTCCCCCCCCCCCCCCCACGTTTTTC
>NW_006159912.1:2441272-2448060 GCF_000334495.1 Tupaia belangeri chinensis | reverse complement strand
AAAAGGGTTTTAAAATTTTTTTTTTTTTTTTTTTTTTTTTAATTTGACCAGAGAGAGAGAGAGAGAGAGAGAGAGAGGAAATGAGAAAGCAAGCCACCTGGTCCGGGACTCAAACCATGGTCAGCCATGTGGGAATGTCCAGCACCTTAATCACCATGCCACTTGTTGGTCCCCAACATTACTTTTAAATATATCTTTAAATTTAGCACTTTAGCTTTAAAAGCAAGAATGAAAAAGTAAGTTGACATCTGTCCTCAGATGAGATGTGCAGATTGCAAAGCTTTTAGTGTCAAATTCATGGGCTTAAAGATAATTTATGTTCCCTGGGAATTGGAATTATTGGTGGCCCGTTACTGATACTCAGTGATTTATCAGTACTAGTTTACTCTTTTGCTCCTTAGGAACTGTCTGTTCTCTGAGATAACCTGAGAAAACAGTTACATACAAACTGTTATTCCTTGTAGTGAGTTAGGAACTGGATTTCACTAAATTATATTTCTCTATTTTTAGCATACGGTGCTTTGATATTATGGAAAACTAAAGTTTATTTTATTTTGTTTATATTTTACAATAATTATTTTATTTATTATTATTAATATTTTTACTTTGACCTTAGAAAGGCAGAGAGAGGGAAAGCAAGAAAACATGCTGCCAGGTCCAAGACTTGAACCATGGTCGGCCGTATGGGAGTCTAGCGCTTTAACCATTATGCCACCTGCTGGCCCCCTAAAGTTTAAACATATTTGAAAAAATTTGTAAGACTTGGACATCAAGTCTTTTGATTAATAACCAAAGTCAGTTTACCAAGGTAAATATATTTCATGCCTCTTATTGAAATGAGCAGTCTGTCATCATGTGGATATAAATGAACAATTCAAAGTGACATGGTACTTTACCTAATATCCTCCCTCCTACCTAAAATAGAATCCCAAACAAGATATGATTGAATTTTCAGTTAATATGTTTTAGATAATTGGTTACCTTTTAATGCTGTATATTTTGTAGTACTTCACGGCTTTAATTTTCTTCATAAGGAAGTTTAATTCTGAAGGGTTATTTATTAAACTAATAACAGTATTTGAGAATGATGAAATCCTACTTTTTAGGAAGAGGAGGATAGAGAAAGGATAGGAATAATTTTTTTTTTTTTTTTGGTATAAATATATTTTCATCTAAGAGAGGTGACTCACAAGAGGATTGAAAAGGACTTTGAATGAACTTCTGATAAAAGGAGTACCTGTACCTTCACTAACCTTGAGATTCGGTTTTTAAGCACTTTAGTAATTTCTTTGGGCCATATATTTCTGTAAAGTGAGTGGCCCAGATATTATTCATTAACTACATTTTTGAATTTCAAACTTTTGTTTACCCATAGAACCCTTCCTTAAAAAAATCTTAAGTAGAACCTCAGTTTATCTTTTGTCAAAATGTATATTGTTGATCTGGTTTAAGTGGGGGTAAAATTGGGAAGAGAAAGGTCTGCAACCAATAACTGTTCCTGTCAACCAATAATAAATGGGATGTTTTAAATGAACAATTCAAAGTGACATGGTACTTTACCTAATATCCTCCCTCCTACCTAAAATAGAATCCCAAACAAGATATGATTGAATTTTCAGTTAATATGTTTTAGATAATTGGTTACCTTTTAATGCTGTATATTTTGTAGTACTTCACGGCTTTAATTTTCTTCATAAGGAAGTTTAATTCTGAAGGGTTATTTATTAAACTAATAACAGTATTTGAGAATGATGAAATCCTACTTTTTAGGAAGAGGAGGATAGAGAAAGGATAGGAATAATTTTTTTTTTTTTTTTTGGTATAAATATATTTTCATCTAAGAGAGGTGACTCACAAGAGGATTGAAAAGGACTTTGAATGAACTTCTGATAAAAGGAGTACCTGTACCTTCACTAACCTTGAGATTCGGTTTTTAAGCACTTTAGTAATTTCTTTGGGCCATATATTTCTGTAAAGTGAGTGGCCCAGATATTATTCATTAACTACATTTTTGAATTTCAAACTTTTGTTTACCCATAGAACCCTTCCTTAAAAAAATCTTAAGTAGAACCTCAGTTTATCTTTTGTCAAAATGTATATTGTTGATCTGGTTTAAGTGGGGGTAAAATTGGGAAGAGAAAGGTCTGCAACCAATAACTGTTCCTGTCAACCAATAATAAATGGGATGTTTATAAGAGAACTGTTTTAGAAATTTGTATACGTGACTATTACTCTCAATATTGAATTGAGAAACCAGATTGCAAGTATTTTAGGCATCGCAGGCCACATGGTTTCTGTTGAAACTTGAATTCAACCCTTCTCTTGGAGTACCAAAGTAGCTATAAATAATATATATTGGGTCGTTGGAAAAGTCAAGGCATATTTTTCTATGCAAAAATGTGTCGTGACTTTTCTTTCTTACGACTCAATAAATGAAATGGTTGTGTTCTAGTACACCTTCACTTAAGGGTACTGAAACTGGAAGTTCACATAATGTTCATGTGCTTTGGTATATGGAAAAAAAAAACTAAAGAAAAACTAAACATCACAACATCTTATTCAGGATTTTTTTTCTTGAGCTTATTCACTGGGGTAAAGCATTTTGAATTTGAATATAAATGCCCAGTTTCAAGATTTTTTTTCCCCACACTTGGTTTTCATTTAGATATTAGAAGTATCCAAACATTTTTCATTAGTCTTCATCAGCACTCCCATTTGTGTTTATAATTGTCTTGCTTAAAAATAACAAGGTTGAAAGTATTGTGTCTTGGAGGATATTTGAAAACTATCTGGCTTAGTAGGGCTTATATTTATAGAAGAAGGGATATAGTTAATGGTTGAGGGTTGGATGTATGGTAGAAAAGATGGGATGGTTTTAAACTAATAAGATTGTTTGATTGCTTGGCTGGAGTAAGAATTTAGACTCAGGGAAGCTATCTGTTTTCTAAATATGGAAGAGAGGTGAAGATTATAGGGACAAAAGGAAACTTTGTTTTTTTCTTTGAAAAAACATCATAGTAAAACAAGGTTATATTTCTGGGCCTGCAGATGGCTAATTGTTACATCATTGGAGTCCTTTGTGGCTGGCTACAGTTTGAGTAAAATCACTCTGGGCATGTCTGTGTGCTAGCCCAAGATCCTGTGAGGAGACTGAGGATAAGGGATTGTGGCAGCATGACCATCTCCCCCCCCCCCCCAATGTTTTCTCAACTTTCCCTCTTATTGTCTCTTGTCTCTCTCTCTGGCACGCTCATGGGCCCATGGCCTAAGGCCAAAAAAAAAAAAAAAACCCACCCAAAACCAAAAAACCTCTCATCAAAAACAAAACAAAACAAAACAAAATCAATTTCTTATTGCCATTGCCATTTTTTCCCCCTGGCCAGAGAACATGCATGGACTTCAAGAGTTGGGGTGGGGAGAGAGTGAACCCTCCAGTGAGGTTTGGTCATACCACAATTCTTTTCAATCCTTTTTTCCTCCTAATTCTTCATGTGGTTGGAATCCTGGCATGTATGCCCACCTGACATGTTTTCAAGCCACCAGGGCTGAAACTTCCAACTCTGGTCAACCAAGTGGGATCTGACTCCTTTGCACAGCACTTTAATTAATATGCTATGGGCCTGGCCCTTCAGTATTGACACAGAAGTGGACTAGAAAGAAGCTAAGGTCATAAATTCTCTCAGTGTTTTTTTAGTTTTGGCATTGTGATTAATGCCTTGCAATTGCCAGAACTGCATACGTAATTTTTCTTTTTTTAGTATTTTTTTCTCTAATTCATGATACAGGGTGTATATATGCATGTCAAATGAGAAAGAGATAAGTACCCTTCACAGGGTCTGGTCATGATCCCCTTTCAGTTCTTCAACTTCTAGGATCTTGGGCACTTGTGCATGTATCCAAGTTGGGCTGACCAGGCCAGAGATTTGAACCACAGTCCTGTGAGATTCAGCTTTTCTTGAGTAGTACATTACTGCTAAGTCACAGAAGCAGCCCAATAACTGTTTTTTAATTATTAGTATATGTCGTCAAGTTAAGTAGCTATTGGATTGTCAGAAAAGTCATGACAATCTTGACATGTCAAGGTTTTTCTGACCACTCATATTTCAGGCTTTAATAGTTTAAGCCTGAACATGCCATGGCTTTTCTGACCACCCAGTATTTTCAGGCTTTAACAATTCAAGCCTAAAATGATCCTGAACTTTGAGTGTTTTCCCTCTCATTAGAATGTTTAAATTAGTTCCCTTAAAAATGTGCTTATGTTTTGGTGACAGTCTAGAATAGTATTGGCCAGTAGAAATACAATGCAGGTAGGGAACCAGCGGTTAGCGTAATGGCTATGTTGCTGGACTCCCACGTAGTCGACCACGGTTCGTGTCCTGGATCTGGTGGCTTAAAACTCATGCCGGGCGCGTGTGTGCCCAGGATCCTGAGAGGAGAATGGAGGAGAAGGGATTGCAGCGTGATCATCCTCCCTGGGGAGTGATTTCTCGCTTTCTGTCTCTAATGTCTCTGTCTGTCTGGCGAGCGCACATGCCCTATAGCGAAAATCTCTCCAAAAAAAAAAAAAAGAAATACAGTGCAGGTCACAAACGTGAACCATGTAAGTATTAAAAAACCTTTTGTAGCCACATTAAAATGAAAACGAGCCAGAGGGGACATGGCTTTTAAAGTACTGGACTCCCACATGGCTGATTGTGGTTTGAGTCCTGGACTTGGCATCTTGAAAATCATGCCAGGTGTGTGTGTGTGTGTGTGTGTGTCCAGAATCCCAGATGAAGGGATTATGGTATGAACATCTCCCCGGGGGGTGATTTTTCACTTCCCCTTTCATTGTTTCTTTTTGGTGGGTACACACACCCTATGGGGGAAAAAAACAAAAACCAAATTTTAATAATGTATTTGGTTTAACCCAATATATATAAAATATTTCATAATATAATCAATATTAAAAACTTTTTACAAGTCATGTATTTACTTTTTTAAAAAAAATTATTTTAACTTTGTTTTACTTATTTTAATTTGACCAGTGAGGGACAGAGCAAGAGAGAGAGAAAGTGAGAAAGTCAGCTGCTAGATCTGGGACTTGAATCACAGTCAGCCATGTGGGAGTCCAGTGCCCTTAACCACCATGCTACCTGCCTGCCCCATGTTTATTTACTTTTTAACTGCTAGCAGTTTCATGCACTTGCTAGAGGGAGACAGAGAGGGAGGGTGTAAGGGAGAAAGCACTGCCCATTGGGGCATAGTCATGCCAACATCTCTGTCCTCAATTTCTGTGCATGCATACACACTTTTCAGTGTGTCTTTCAAGTCACTTGGGCCATGATTCAAACTGCAATCAGCCATGTGGGATTCAGCTTCCTTCGCCACTAGGTAATGGGGCTGACTCAACATAAAAAATTGTTTTTTTTTTTTTGAGAGAAAGAATTTTGCTATAGGGCGCATGCACTTATTGGAGAGAGAGAGAGAGCGAGCGAGCGAGAGCGCAAGAAATCACCCCCAGGGGTTGTGGCCACACCGCAGTCCCTTCATTCTCCTCTTAGGATTTTGGATATGTACACACGTGCCTGGCGTGAGTTTTAAACTGCCGTGTCTGGTATTCTAACTGCGGTTGACCACCTGGGACTCCCAACACCTTAATCACTACACCCTATGCTGGCCCCTAAAAAATTCTGTGAGACAGCATACATTTCTTTTTAATACTAAAACTTAGAAATCTATTTCCCTTTTTAAAAATTCATTTATTTATTTTAATTTGACCAGAGAGAGACAGAGAGAGAGAGAGCAAGGAGAAAAGTGAGAATGCAAGTGACCAGGTCTGTGACTCAAGCTGTGGTTGGCCATGTGGGAGTGTCCACTGCCCTAATCACCACACCACTTGCTGGTCCCAGAAGTCTATTTCATATTTCACACTGAGAGCACATTTCAGTTTAGATTAGCTACATTTCTTCTTCTTTTTTTTTTCCTCTCCTTTTTAGTTTTTTTATTTTTCCATGCATGTGAGAGACAGAGAAGTCAGGCATCCTCAACAGGATGCCATGTTCATGGCATGGTCCACCCCCAGCTTCAGTCAACCCTAGATCACAGGCATGTGTTTCTCTGGTGCGTTCAGGGAGGTCTGCATCCTCTACAGGATAACATGTTCATGGCATGATCTACCCCCAGTTTTAGTCAGCCCTGGATCATGGGCATGTGCTTCTCTGGTGTGTTCAGGGAGATCTCTGGATGCAAACTTAGAACCTTCTCTTGTGGGCCAGCTTCTCAAAACATTATGTTACTGATGTGCCTCCTAAATTAGCCACATATCAAGTGCTCAACAGCCATATGTAGCTGTTGTATGCTGTATTGGACAGTGTAGCTCGAGAGTGCTATTCTTGACCTGAAATATTCGTGTCAAATCCAGAAAGCCTTTTTATCATAACAGCTAATGTTGAGAATGGTATTTAAATTTAGTGAGTTATTTACTTTGGAATTAATGCTGATCTTTTCTTCACACTCAAATTGTGTTCTGGATTTATTACTGTGAAAACTGTACCATAGCATACTTTAAAAAAAATTATTATTACTTTAAATTTGGTATAAGACACCTGTGTTCACCAGAGAGGGAGAGAGAAAGTGAGAAAGCAAGCCACCGGGTCTGGGACTCAAAACGTGGTTGGCCATGTGGGACCACCACCTAGACCACCACCCCATCTGGCCCTAGGTATTTAATTTTTTTTTTTTAAACTAATTTGGTATATGACCTGTATTCTCACAGGGGAATGGGAGGAAGAAAGCAACAGCAGGAA
>NW_006159912.1:2411968-2441201 GCF_000334495.1 Tupaia belangeri chinensis | reverse complement strand
CACACACACACACACACACACACACCTGGTGTGATTTTTCAAACTGTTGGGTCTGGGACTTAAACTAGAAAGTTACCTATGTGATTTCCAGCAGCCTAACCATCATGCCACCTGGCTGGCCTAAACTATTTTTTTTAAAAAATTAAATATAAGGAATAGACATTCTGTCAAATAACTTACTTTCTTGGCAAGCACTTGGAATTGAATCTGTTCTCTGAATGTTTGGTTATTATTATAAAATAACAAAGGACCCTTTGGAGTCTACTCTGCTCATTGTGATTTTGAACTTGGGAGAAGCATCTCCACAATTGTCAAATATACAACTAGTTTTCTTAAGCCAATAAAGCTGAATTTGCTTTAATTGTGTCTCTGTTAAATATCTCTACTGTAATTTAACTTTAAAATGTTCTTACTTATGGAACTCTGAAAATGTTTGTTGCTTTTTTTGAGTAAGTAAACACATTTGTCCCGGCAACATCTTGTCTTGTTTATGTTCGAGTACCATTGTGTCTTAATTTGCTAGTGAGCCCTTATGTGGAAAAGAGACTTGTAGTTTGACAGCAGGTTTGAGAGAAAGATTCTTAATTGCCTAACAAGGGATTATAATGTAGCTAATTAATACAGAATTTCCCAATAAGGAGAGAAAAAATGATGAAAACAGTTGAACTTGAAAGAAAGTTCACATAAAATAGATCATCTAGATCATTGTTTGACTGTCAGATCTTAATATGCTTATGAATCAGATGGAGATCTTATTAAGATTGTGAATTATAGATCTGGCTGGGAAGTGCCTGAGATCTTCTCTTTTCTTTCTTTCTTTCTTTTTTTTTTTTTCCTTTTTTTGGAGAGGATTTTGCTATAGGGCGCATGTGCTCGCCAGGCAGACAGAGAGAGACAGAGAGACAGAAAGCAGGAAATCACCCCCCAGGGGGGATGGCCACGCTGCAATCCCTTCTCCTCCATTCTCCTCTCCGGATCTTGGGCACGCACGCACACAAGTGTCCGGCGTGAGTTTCAAGTCGGGACTCGAACCGCGGTCGACTACATGGGAGTCCAGCAACATAGCCATTACGCTAACTGCTGGTCCCGATCTTGCTTTTCTGAGAAGCTGCCAAGATAAGTTTATGTTGCTAGTCCATGGACTACCTTTTGAGTAGTAAGATGCAGACTTCCTTTGGCTTTTTTTTTTTGTTTTTTTTTTGGCTAGAGGGTGCTTACCAGGGAGGGAGGTAGAGAGAGAGAGAGGAAGAGAAAGAAAGCACCTCCCGTGGGGGGTGGCCACGCTTTAATACCTTTTCCTTCATTTCTCCTTTTGGGGTTTTGGGCATGTATGCACATACTCGGCGAGTTTCTCAAGCCACAGGGTCCAGGACTTGTACCGTACAGTCAGTCATGTGGGATCCAGCTGCCTTAACCATCATTCTACTTGGCTTACCCAGGTCGTTATTTTATAGAGGAGGAAACTGATGCCTAGGGAAAATTACTGACTGGTCTAAATTTTCAAGATTGATTAGTGATAATTAAGACTACATTTTGAGGGAACCAGCAGTTAGTGTAATGGCTATGTCGCTGGACTCCCACGTAGTCGACCGCAGTTCGCGTCCCGAACCCGGTGGCTTAGAACTCACGCCGGGCACATGTGCGTGTGTGCCCAAGATGCTGAGAGGAGAATGGAGGAGAAGGGATTGCGGCGTGGCCATCCCCTCTGGGGGGTGATTTCTGGCTTTCTGTCTCTATGTCTCTGTTTGGCGAGCACACGTGCCCTATAGTGAAAAACCTCTCCAAAAAAAAAAAAAGACTACATTTTGAGTCTCTTGGTTTTCAGACTAGTCCTTTTGGGGTCAGCAGCTGGCATAATGGCTATATTGCTGGACCCCCACATAGCTGACCATGGCCAGCAACTTGAAACACACGCCAGGCATGTGTGCATGTGTGCCCAAAATCCCGACATGAGAATGGAGGAGAAGGGATTGCGTCATGGCCATCTCCTTTTGAGGGTGATTTCTTGCTTTCTGTCTCTGTCTCTCCTGTGAGCACACGTGCTCTATAACAGAAATCTCTCTAAAAAAAGGACTAGTTCTTTTTTCATTGTAGTATTTATGATCATTGTGTTGAAATCTACGGCCTGCTTTACTTTCAAAGGAAATGCTTAGTAAAGATGACAAAATGTCAAAATATGGAAATTACAAAACTGTTCAAATGTCATGTTTTGTGTCCCTTTTCTTTTTGCTGGCATATGTCTTTTTGTTGTTGTTATATAGCTGGTGAGAGTAGAAATGACAGGAATTAGCTCATGTATGAAATTGTATATTTTCCTTCAATTGTGGCCAGATAAACAATTTGGTATTTTATTAAGATGAAAGCAGAGTAATTGAGAGTTGCCTACTTTGTTATTATAAAGGTTTATTTTATTTTAGGGACTTTACTTTACTCTTTTGACATAAAAAAATGTGGGCTTAATTTTCACTCGTTCTCTTTTCTCATCACTTCTTGGCATTTTAATGATTATCTTTGAAGAAACCTGAGGTGTCTTGGTTCCTAATAATAAGATTTTAGCTGTTTAATCTGAAAAACATGTGGCTTTCCTATTTTAAAGAACCAAACAAGGGAGTTGTTTAATATGAGTGAATATTCAAGGGGACTTCAAAAAGTTCGTGGAGGGCCTGGCAGGTGGCGTGGTTAAGGACGCTGGACTCCCACATAGTTGACTGTGGTTCAAGTCCTGGACCTGGTAGCTTGCTTCCTCGCTTTCCTCCTCTCTAACGCTCGTTCTCTCTCTCTCTCTCTCTCTCTCTCTCTCTCTCACACACACACACACACACACACACACACACACACACACACACACACACAGTCTCTCTCTGGTCAAATTAAAACAGATAAATAAATAAATAAATAAGTGAAAATAATTCTTAAAAGTTTACAGCAACTTACCTAAAGTTGAATTTGTTTTCATGCAAAAATTTTGAAGTCTGAGCATCATTTTTTCATAATACATATTTTCCATGAACTTTTTGAAGCCCTCTTGTGGTATCACTAGACATTTATAAGTATAGGGGGAGCTTGGGTATGGTTCTGAAGTTAGGGGTTTTTAGAGACTAGCAGACTATACCTATATGAAGGACTTGAGCTTCATATTGTCTGCATTGTCTTGAAATAGCCTTATTTACTCTGCTTAAAAGTTTCCCTGGAAAGCCTATAAAAAATAAAAATAAATTAAAATGGATGTGTCTGTATCTAACTCAGGTGCAAGGGAAAATATTTCTGTGTCAAAGCATTATAATAGGCTTATTTAAAAGGGAAAATGCTTTCTCATTTATTCCTGAGTGTTTTTTTTTTTTTTTTTTTCAAGATGGCTTACCATTAGCCATCTAGAAGATAAGGTAATCACTGAAGCAGACATTTTGAAGTGGCGAGAGACTGTTTTGAATTAGCTTTTTGTTAAAGGACTGTACTAGAATAAGATTATTAGTAAAAGATCAGATAGCCCTGATCTCTGAAAACTGAGTATGTTTATTTCCATGTCAGGACATAAATCTTAAGAGGACTGTAATTCAGTCAAGAGAAACAAGCTTCCATTGAATCGGTAAAGAGTCTTGATAAGAGGGACCTTAGATTTCTTACATATAAACTACGTGCTCAAGGACCATTGACTTCTCTGGCAAATAAAGTTGTCTTGTGGGCAGCTGGAGTATTGGCGTATGTTGTGTTGTCTCTGATGTGCCCTGCTGATTGGTGTAAGCATTTGGTAGCATGAACCTCAGTAGCTCTGGTGTGAAGAGATCTAATATATTATAATGGTTATGGAGTAGGAAGATAATTTAAAATAATGCTTTTTTTTAGTCTTGACTAGCAGATTCCTGACTGACTGAAAATTTTAAGACTATTTTCATTCAGACTCACTTGTGTGTATATTTGTATCTTTTTTTATTCATTTCATAAAAGCCACTATTTGATATCATAGCAGAACTTAATTCAGATTTTTACCTCCCATTCTATTATCAAAATCTTAACCTTGTTTTATATTCTATTATCCTTTTTCTTATATTTTAATAATAACCCTTTGAAAGAATACTTGCATAGTTTAGTATTTTTTATTCTGTGCCTCCAGCTCTAAGTTATGGTTTCAGTAGTATCCCTTTTGCTTGGGGTTGGGAAGATTTAAAAATAAGGGTATATTAGATACATTGTATAATCCTGAAGTCTTCTTGTGGAAAAAGTCCTTGGGCCAACACTTAGATGGAAACAACATTTTGAAATCTATGAAATGGAATTTACTGGAAAGTTAGAGGTGCTACTGTTTTCCTAGGCACTCTACTTGTGACAGTTAAGTGTAGATTGAGCCCAGGGCTCAGCACATTAGAGACTTAAGGAAGAAATCATTTCTTCAATTTTTCCTCTGCAGTGGTGGTGACCGCGGTGGCTTCAAAAATTTTGGTGGTAAGTGCTGAGTATCCCAAAATGTTTCAGTGGAAATGCTATATAAACCTAAAAGCCACCAATGTCCCGCAGACGCAGTCTTAAGTTCTTTCTTATTCTGTTGAGGCTGGTGTGTGTTGTGTGATTTAAAAAAAATTGTGTGTGTATATATATAGATATACACACACGCATATATATATCTAAACATTAAAAAGCCGGAGTTGATCTTGAACAGTCCAGTAGGTTTTTACACTGTGAATTTGCATGAAAGAGTCTGTGGTGACCAATGAATGAGACCTTCACTGGATTTTGATAGTATGGTTTTTTTGTTTGTTTGTTTGTTTGTTTTGTTTTGTTTTTTAATAGAGGTAGCTTGACGTGGTGTTTTTAAGTTTTTAGGGTTTTCTAATCAGCCTTCATAGCCAGAGTTTATAACAAAAGTGATTCTAGCATAATGACAAAGTAGTGGGTGTCATCTAGGACAGGTTTAAGGAAATGTTGATATTCATCTTGATTTTTTTTTAAACTTTTAATAAAATTTAATTTATATATTTACATTGTAATTCTGTGATGGTTGACTTTCAAGGATTTTGGAAGTATTGACTTTTCATGCCTTGGTTATTATTACTTTTTTTATGATTCCAAGCGAGTTGGCTTAAGTAGCTTTTTTATCTATCTTTTCCCTTAGGTCACAGGGATTATGGACCCAGACCAGATGCTGGTAAGATTTATTGTAGTTTATGAATTCGTAGTTGGGCAAATTCCATGTTTTTAAATGGAAAAGTGTGTATGTTTGTTTGGAGGGGTTTAGTATAGGAGGAAGATTTTATTTGATAGTGCTGTCAAACTGGGGAACTTCCTTTCTAAAGAAATGCCAGAAAGAAATATTAAAGGGATTGATGGGAAAGTTTCCTGGGGTAAATTGTTTTACTTGTGCTTTTCCATGGTATTTTTGTGGAAATGCTTGAGATTTTACCACTGAGGTAGTGTTAATTATTACGAATCCAAATTAATAAAAATACTAGTATCATTGGGGAATTAGAAGTAGAAAAGCTGTGCTCGAGAAAAATCCTATGTTGGGGGCCAGCCAGATGATTGGATGGTTAAGGCAGTTGGATCCCACATGACCAACTGAGCTGTGTAAGTCCTGGTGGCTTGAAAAACACGCCAGGCACTATGTGCGTGCATGCCCAAAATCTCCAGAGAACAATGGAGAAGATATTATTGTGTGATAATGCCCCCTGGGAGGTGCTTTCTCACCCCCGCTCTCATTCTCTCTCTGTCTCTCTCCACATATACCCTATAGAGAAAATTAAAAGAAGGAAGAAAAGAAATCCTATATTGGATTGGTAATGTGCTTAATAGGCCTAAGAAACGTGAATTCATAGAGAGAATTATCTTATTCTGGATAGAAGTCACTACTTTTATGTGGCTTTTTATTTTTAAGTAAAATTCAAGGCTGCAGATTTACTCATGGAGCCCCTTGAAAGTTAAATATAGAGGTTAAAAATCTATTTGAGCCAAAAATTTTTAATATATATTGAAATCAGAACTTTTGTTTTTATTAAGATCCCAAAGTATTCTATATGGATGGCAATTTCTGAATTACCCCTTGATGGACTGAATTTTTGTACATCTTTCTTACTTTGTTGTACTAATACAAAAGTGTACATGTAAGGTAAGGTGAGTGTACAAGGTGCCTCTACCCTCTGGTATATACAAGCTTATTGCAATGAATGGGAAACCAACAATTCTGCTTGGCTTGCTTGGAAGTCCAAAGTGTCACATTTAGAAAATTTTCTGTTAGAGAGCCTCAAAATAGCCATAAAAAAATCATTGTTCTCCAGAGAAAGAAGTGATCTAATTTAAATGAACTCTCTTCATCTCTTAATGAACTTTAGCCCTATATTTGAATCTGAAGAGTGGACATTTGTAAGACTTACCTTAATTGGTCTATATGTATTTCACATCATGTGAACTTGATCCACTTTACCTGAACCTTAGTTGTAAGAGTTGATCTACTACCAAATGACTGTTGTGAACACTTTGCATGTTTATGTAAGAGTCTTCTTAAATTTCATCCTTTGTTTTTGGTTATAGAAACAGTTGAATAGTGGACAATAAATTATTATTGGTTACTGTGCAGGACACAGAAAAATCAAGAAATATAAAAAATTAACCATAGCTTTTCCCCCCTTAGATTCAGAATCTGATAATTCAGATAACAACACAATCTTTGTGCAAGGACTTGGGGAGGGTGTGTCTACAGATCAAGTGGGAGAGTTCTTTAAACAAATAGGAATTATCAAGGTGAGTAGAAAGTATGGTGCATGTTGAAAATTCCCTATTAAGATTTTGATTAAGATACACCAATTACATAATAAGCCTGTGTATTCCAATAAGGCTTATCTCTTAAAATCCTTTGGTAATATACACTTTTATTCATATCTGAACTTTTGCTAAATTTGCTAAGTATATAAAAAGTTTATTTCTTAGTTGTGTTTACCTTTCTTATTTCCTATCTTTGCTTTAACTTCAGTCCTAGGGCTCTAAAAATGGTCTTTGAAAATTGGAAGAACCAAAGGGGATAATGAGAACATTCTATAGATTCTGAAATGCCAGTATATGCAGACTACAGTTGTTACTAACAGTTTGTGTTTATTTTTGTATTTAACGTCTGTACATCTCTAAACCAAAATCTGTAATACTTGAAAGTATAACTTTTTGAGTGTTGACATGATGCCACAAGTAGAAAATATCACATCTGATCCTATGTGAGGGTCACAGTAGGAACACTGCAATACAAAAACATTGTCTGTGTATATAAGATGTATATGAAATATAAAAGAATTGTGTGTTTAGACTTGGTTCTCATCCTCAATATGCAAATACTCTAAAATCCAAAAAGATCTAAAATTTGAAACATTTCTGGTTTCAAGCATTTCTGATAGGGGATTCTCAACATATATTAATTATTGGCTCAATATATCCTGCATTATTTCAAATTTATTCTTAAGTACTTTAGTGCATTATATATTTCATGCATGCATTTTTCATTTTTCTAACTAGAAAGAAGCATTAAGAGTAGTGTTTAGTAGACAGTAGTACTTATTTGAAATCAGTTTACATTTGTCCCTGTTTGGATGTCTATGGAATTACTTATTTTTCCCCTTCTTTGGGGAGTTAAAATTTAAAAAAAGTATATGAAATATGTTTTCACATTACATTGTTTTGATAAAATGAAAATTCTCCCTTTATTTCATCCCATCCATACCTAGGGTATTTTTTAGTGGTAACCTAATGATTTGCTTGATGAACATCCTTCTTGATTTTTGAAAATGTCTCACAAGATATATTTACATAGAGCATTATTTACATTTAATTTTTGGGGGTTTAAGGAGATTAGATTATACTTATGTTGTATACTTATGTTGCCGGGGAAGTCATGACATATTTTTCTATGTAAAAAATGCATCATGACTTTCCTGATGACCCAGTAGGTAAAATAGTTTATTTTTGTAACTTGGTTTTCACTTAATACATCTTGGAGAGTTTTCCTTGTACAGACTTATAGATAACTTAATTTTTATATTAGGTATGTAGTATTTAGTAATATGGATATGTGAATTCTTTTTAAAAATTACATCTTTATGTAACTTGTTTTTCCTCAGACAAACAAGAAGACTGGAAAACCAATGATAAATCTTTATACAGACAAGGATACAGGGAAGCCAAAAGGAGAGGCAACAGTGTCATTTGATGACCCTCCATCAGCTAAGGCAGCCATTGACTGGTTTGATGGTATGCCTTATTTATGCAGTTTTTACTATGAAGTTTGGATAAGTGTTTTCTAGTCTGGAAGTCAAAAATATCTTCTGAGACGATTATGTTCTTTACCTTAGCAGATGTTAAGAATATAGGTGGGGCCAACAGGTGGCGTGTTGGTTAAGTAACTAGACAACCACATGGCCAACTATGGTTTGAGTCCTGGACCTGGCAACTTCCTTTCTCTCTCTCTCTCTGGTCAAATAGAAGAATAATGATAATAAATAAAATTAAATGAATCTTAAAAATAAATAATAATACAGGCTAGAGTGTTATGCATCTTTAGAATGAAATGAGCTGTATTCATGTTTATCTAGAGTATTTTCTTACATCATGTTTTATGCATGAGGCCACCCTGCTTATAGGTTTAGGCAGATGGCCTGGTTGACTATATATTATATTTTTTTTGGAGAGGTTTTTGCTATAGGGCGCGTGCGCTCCTCAGAAAGACAGAGAGAGACAGAAAGCGAGAAATCACCCCCTGGGGGGATGGCCGCAATCCCTTCTCCATTCTCCTCTTGGGATCTTGGGCATGCATGCACATGCGCCCGGCCTGAGGGTTTTTTTTTGTTGTTGTTTTTTTTTTTGGTTTTGTTTTGTTTTGTTTTTTAGAGGTTTTTGCTATAGGGCACATGCACTCGCCAGACAGACAGAGAGAGACAGAGAGACAGAAAGCGAGAAATCACCCCCCAGGGGGGATGGCCACGCCTCAATTCCTTCTCCATTCTCCTCTCGGGATCTTGGGCATGCATGCACACACACCCGGCGTGAGTTTTAAGCCACCGGGTCCAGGACGCGAACCGCGGTCAACTACGTTGGGAGTCCAGCGACATAGCCATTACGCTAACTGCTGGTCCCCCCAGCCTGAGTTTTAAGCCACTGGGTCCGGGACTCGAACCGCGGTCAGCTACATGGGAGTTCAGCAGCATAGCCATTACACTAACTACTGGTCCCAGATTATATATTCTTTTTAAATTTAGACTAATTTCTTTTCAACCATAATGATAATACATACTCAAATAGTAAGATCTTTTTTCCCGCTAGAAATAGGAAAATATGGTAAAGTAGAAGAAACTAGTAAAGGCATTCATAGATATGTTCTGTGTAGAGATTGCCATTGATAATATTTTTCATTAGTTTTCTTTCTGGTCCTTTTATCATGATACTCTAAGTACAGTTTTGTATTGTGGGTTTTGTTTGTTTTAAATTTGCCAGAGATGCACACGCTCTCTGGAGAGAAACTTTGAAGGAGAAAACACTCTACCTCCAGTGGAGCATGCTTGTGCCGTAGTCCCCTCTCTATTTCCCTATCCTGTCGGGATTTTGGGCATGCACTTGGCACATGTGCTTGGAGTGTCTTTCAAGCCCCTGGGTCCAGGATTTGAACTGTGTGTTTGTCCATATGGGATTTGGCTTCCTTAACTACTAGACTGTGTGGCCAGCCTATGTTTTTTTATTTAGCATTTTAGTATAGTCTGCTGTCCATGTTATCACAAATTCATCATTTTTGTTTTGCCCTAATTTAATAACTCTTACTGTGTATTTACTGTGGTTTGTAAATTAGTCATAATTGTTATTTTAAAGAATTATTTAATTTTTATTAATTGTCATTTTATTTTATTTATTTAATTTTTTGAATTTGACCACAGAGGGATAGAGGAGAGAAGGAAAGTGAGAAAGGAAGCTACCAGGTCTGGGACTTGAACCACTTTCAGCCCTGTGGGAGTCCAGCTGTCTTAACCACTATGTCACCTGCTGGCCTCAAACTAGTCATAATTCTAAGAGCTTTACGTGCATTAACTTAGTCTTCATGAGACCTGCCCTAATATTTCCATTTTAGAGATGATGAAACACAGAAGCTATGTGATTTCCAAGGTTACAGAAAAGTGAGAGTCAGGATTCAGAATCAGCCAGGCTGGTTACGTTGTCTTCAAAAAGTACCTAGCCATGCTGGATTGACGAGACATTTGAAGTTCCTGCAAGTTAGGAGATAATTGAACCTGTCTTTTTTTTTTTGAGAGAGTATGCGTGCTTGCCAGAGAGACAGAAAGCAAGAAATCACCCCACCAGGGGGGATGGCCACGCCCCGATCCCTTCTCTTCCATTCTCTTCTCAGGATCTTGGGCATGCATGCACATGCACCTGGCATGAATTTAAGCCATTGGGTCTGGGACTCACACCATGGTCGACTACATGGGAGTCTAGCGACATAGCATTACTCCAACTGCTGGTCCTGGACCTGTGTCTTCTAAACATAATTTTTTTTCCCCTTTTATCTGCAGTCACCTTTTTTTCTTTTTTGCTTTGTTTGTTTGCTATAGAACATGTGCACTGGCCCCCAGGGGGGAGAGAGAGAAAGTTAGAGGGAAAGTGAAAAATCAGCCCCTGGAGGGGTGGCCATTGCCACAGTCCCTTTTCCTCCTTTCTCCTCTCAGGATTTTGAGCATACTCACATACTGGTGTTTTCCAAGCTGTCATGTCCAGGACTCAGAACTGCTTAGTCAGCCAGCTAGCTGCCTTAACCTCCACCATACCACCTGCTGGGCCCATAATCACATTTCTTTACTAATCTTAAAATGAAATTATGTTACCCTGTCTTTCCCCATTTCTGTATCATTTACTTTTTACACTAATCTTAGCACTTTGCTCTTGAAGACTTACTCTGTTCTTTCTCACTTTTCTGCTTTTATAGCTTCTGTGAATCATAAAGTAATTTATTTTGCTTATGTTATATTAAAAAGTTATAGCAACTTTTGTCTTTAGGACATATGAACCTCTTAAACCTATTTCCGTAGTTCAGATCCAGTTAAGTTACTGAAGCTTTTAGGATACTGATCTGTGAGTTGCTTCCTAGGTCAAAGTGCTTTTCAAAATCTCAGACATGGGAAGTTACCAGCTACAATGATAAGGACTCTCGTTAAAGAGCTAAGGCTCTTGAATTTATAACCATTTATGAATCCTTGAGCACTTTTTTTAGTACACATTAGTTTTCTTATTTAATATGAAAAGTTTAATTTTTGTTCCTAAGACTATGGAGCAGCAGGATATGTATATATGTGCATATATTTAAGTAGTCATATGTACACTATTTTAAAATACACTCCTTGCATGTAGTAAAAACAATTTTGAACAGTACCAGTGGTGTATGGTTCATAAATGAGTTTCTTGGGACCAGCAGTTGGAGTAATGGTTATGTCGCTGGACTGCCATGTAGTTGACTGTGGGTTGAGTCCTAGACCCTGGGGCTCAAAACTCAGGCTGGGCACATGTGCGCCCAAAATGGAGAATGGAGGAAAAGGGATTGCAGCATGGCCATCCCCCCTGGGGCGGGTGATTTCTCGCTTTCTTTGTCTCTCCAGCCAGTGCATAATACACCCTATAGCAAAAATCTGGTTTCTTTCTTTGTTTTTTAAAGTAAGGTTCTTTGGGACCAGCAGGTAGTATAGTGGTTAATGCACTGAACTCTTATGTAGTTGACCGTGTTTGACTACATAGTTGCTGGACTGTCATATAGTTGACTGTGAGTTGAGTCTTGGACTTAAGCTGGGTGCATGTGTGTGCATGGCCAAAATCCCAGGAGAATGGAGGAGAAGGGATTGTGGTGTGGCCATCCCCCTGGAGGGTGATTTCTTGCTTTTTGTCTCTCTGTCTCTGTCTCATTAGCAAGCACAATGTGCTAATAGCAAAAATCTCTCTCAAAGAAAAAATTTATTTTCCATCTTTGATGCCTTAGTTATCTTGTTTCCCCTCTTGAGAGATAAGCACAGTGAGAAGTGCATATTCCAGGGAAGTTCGAAGAGTTTGTAGAAAAATGAAACTAAAGTATAAGTTTTGGGGGCTGGCAGGTGTGGTGGTTAAGGGTGCTGGACTCCCTCATGGCCGACTGTGGTTCGAGTTCTGGACCTAGTGGCTTGCTTTATCACTTTTTCTTGCACACTCACCCTGTCTCACTCTGGTCAAATTAAAGTAAGTAAATAAATAAACTTACATAATTTTTTAAAAATGTGAATTTGTGTTAGGCTTGTGGCCTGATGGTTAAGGCAACTGGATCCCACAAGGCTGTCCATGGGGTTTAAGTCCCAGACTCAGCAGCTAGAGAAACATGTTATGCATGTATGCATGGGTGTCCAGAATTCCGAAAGGAGGGAGAAATGGAGGAGAAAGAATTGTGGCGTGATAATGCCTCACGTGGGGGCTTTGTTGCTTGGTCTCCTCCTCTCAACTCCATCTACTCCCCCCAACTCCATCTCCCTCTGGCAAGCACACGTGCCTTGTGACAAAAAGTGAAAAAGAAAAAAAAATTTTTTTGGTGCAAAAATTTTGAAATTCATGCAGTTTTTTTATAGTACACATTTTTCCATGAGCTTTTCGAAGACTCCTTATACAAGCATATTTGTGGCTATATAATGATATACATGCAGGTACCCATACATACTCAGTCTTTTTAAGAAATAGAAATGACAGCATACTTTATTGGTCTACAGTTGGCTTTTTTTATGTAACTGTCTCCTAGTGACTGGTCTACTTTAGTCAGTAGATATCATCATGTTTTCACACTGTTACCTTGACTATTTGGAAGATTCGTGTATTTGAATTTCTGTGAGATGTTACTCCTTTAAAAATAAAAAATTTTAAGGCAGTTTGTATTTTTGTAGGGAAGTGGAGGTATGGAGTATTGTTTCTTCAAAACTTTTAAAATTTGTTTTTAGGAAAAGAATTCCATGGCAATATCATTAAAGTATCTTTTGCTACTAGAAGACCTGAATTCATGAGAGGAGGTGGAAGTGGAGGTGGGCGTCGAGGTAAGATACTTGCTGCTCATAGGCCTGGATCCTATACACAGGGTTTGAATTTAAGTCCATGTTGTTTTTTCCTCACTCGGTATTTTTCTTTCTTTCTTTAATTTTTGGAGAGGTTTTTGCTATAGGGCACGTGCGCTTGCCAGACAGACAGAGAGAGACATAGAGACAGAAAGCGAGAAATCACCCCCCAGGGGGGATGGTCATGCCACAATCCCTTCTCCTCCATTCTCCTCCTGGGATCTTGGGGCACGCACGCACACACGCCCGGCATGAGTTTTAAGCCACCGGGTCCGGGACGTGAACCGCGGTGGATTACGTGGGAGTCCAGCGACATAGCCATTACACTAACTGCTGGTTCCCTCTTTCTTTCTTAAAATGGGACAGGTACTGAATAAGAGATTAGGTAAATGAGTTGTCATGATAGTTAAGAAAAGTGGTGGGAGAAAGCTATAGAAGTCCCTTGGAAAGCTGTATATACTTGTTGTTTATCTGGAAAGTTGACAGTTATTTAACTACCTAATTAGGTAGTTAATCTGACCAGATTCTAAGCTCCCTGACAGTTATTGCTAGCTTCTTTATTTCTTTTGGGTTCTTCAGATTTGGAATTCATTTCTAACTTAACCTTTAATTACTTAGAGTCTCAAATGAGATAAGGTATTATAGAAAATACACTTCGACTCTTTTTAGTGCATTATTTGCGCTATAATTGTCCCTGGAGTCTGGTCTCATGTTCTTTGCATTTATTAAATAAAGTCCCACTATCAAAGAATTAGAGTCCTGCTACAAGAGAAGGTTCTGAACTGGTGGTGGTAGTGGGGAATCAGCTCAGGTATTGGTGGGTACTTGCTCTTATTTCTTTCATCTGATGTTTTTCCTTTTTTTTTTTTTTTTTTGTTAATGTCTACTGCGGGTTTCTCCTTGTCCCCATTATCCCCAGGCCGTGGAGGATATAGAGGTCGTGGAGGCTTTCAGGGGAGAGGTGGAGACCCCAAAAGTGGTGACTGGGTTTGTCCTAATCCGTACGTATCCCATTTACTTTGGTGGGAATAAGGGTTGAGATTAGGATTGAAGGATGTAAGAAGAGATCCTGAGTACATCAGGAGCTATCTAAGGACATTATTTTTTCCTTTTTTGGCAGGTCATGTGGAAATATGAATTTTGCTCGAAGGAATTCCTGCAATCAGTGCAATGAGCCTAGACCAGAGGACTCTCGTCCTTCAGGAGGAGGTAGGTCTGTGTGATGCTTTTCTTCTGAATGGCATTAAGGAGATTGTGTTATTCTGCTGGCCTCACTGGTTTGCATTTCTTCCTTGCAGATTTCCGTGGGAGAGGCTACGGTGGAGAGAGGGGCTACAGAGGTCGTGGGGGTAGAGGTGGAGACCGAGGTGGCTACGGTGGAGACAGAAGTGGGGGTGGCTATGGTGGGGACAGAAGTGGTGGCAGTGGCTATGGTGGAGACAGAAGTGGGGGTGGCTATGGTGGAGACAGAAGTGGGGGTGGCTATGGTGGGGACAGAGGAGGTGGCTATGGTGGGGACCGAGGTGGCGGCTATGGCGGAGACCGAGGAGGCGGCTATGGAGGTGACCGAGGTGGCTATGGTGGAGACCGAGGAGGGGGCTATGGTGGAGACCGAGGAGGCTATGGTGGAGATCGGGGAGGCTATGGAGGAGATCGGGGAGGCTATGGAGGAGATCGAAGTCGGGGGGGCTACGGAGGAGACCGTGGTGGTGGCAGTGGCTATGGTGGAGACCGAAGTGGAGGCTACGGAGGAGACAGGAGTGGTGGCGGCTATGGAGGAGACCGAGGTGGGGGCTATGGAGGAGACCGAGGTGGCTATGGAGGCAAAATGGGAGGAAGGTGAGTATTAGTATTAACCTTTTGTCTCATCGCTCCTAGATTTTAGGGTTTGAGTCCTTTTTCTCACTTTTTCTTGTCCAACCTTTTGGAACATGAATTTTCCATTGGCAATGCTCTCAATTAAAATGGAGAAGATGCATTTAGTTTCCTGCTTAGTAGTTTCTTAAAATTTATTTTATTTTGGAAATTCTTATTTATAAATCATTGTGTTCCTTCAGGTATATGTGTGTATTATGTTTTTCATAGCTAAATAAAAATAATTGAGATAGATAACAACTTGAAATAGTATAAGGGGCCTTTAAAAAGTTTATAGAGAATGTGTATTATGAAAAAGCTGTCTATGGATCTCAAAGTTTTTGCACCAAAATAAGCTCATACTTTAATTCCATTTTTCCACAAGCTTTTAGAAGTCCCCCAAATCAGTTGTTCTTCATTTGAGTGAGGGAAGAGCATACCTTTCAAAGGAGCATTCTTTTTTTAAAAAAATAATTATTTATTTTATTTTATTTATTAATTCATTTATTTTTAGTTTGACCAGAGAGAGATAGAGGGGGTGAGAGAGAGAGAGGAAGTGAGAAAGCAAGCCACCAGATTCAGGACTTGAACCCTGGTCGGCCATGTGGGAGTGTCCAGTGCCTTAACCACCACGCCACCTGCTGGTCCCCAAAGGAGCATTCTTTAATCAAATCATATATGCTACACTGCAGTTGTTTCTCTGGAAATTCTGATAATGCCTTTTCCAGTGAAATCCACTAATGGGTCTGTGTTGTGTACATGAATGGTGTGAAGGCAGAAAAAGATGAACCAGTGATGTAACATAATTTCAATTATGCTAAGAATATGTGTGCCAGAGGCAGTATGGGGTAGGAAGAATTGATGTGGAATGTGGAAAAGAATTTGAAGTTGGGCTACAAGACTGGATTCAGGACTGGCTTTACCACTTATTAACTGTGACCTTAGGCAGATTACTTAATCTTTTGATGTGTCAATGTTCTTTTTCATCAGTATTCTTTTTCATCTGTAAAATGGGGCTAATAATACCTCTTTTAATAAAGTTGTATTAGATTATGTTATAATAGTTTCTGGCCCATATTGAGCACTATGTAATTGTTACCTATTAGTAATAATTAACATAAAAACCATCTGTTGAACACTTAACTGTGTGACAAATACTGTAAAGTGCCTTTTGTACACTTGAGATTTAGTTATTCTATCAACCTCATGAATTAGATATGCCTCCTATTTTGCAGAGTCCGAGACCTTTAGTTACTTTTCCAAGGTCACATAGTAGTGGGAGATCCAGAATTCATACATGAAAGTATTTGCTTGTTCATTCAGTTGTGCCACTCTGCTGTTTGGAATGTTGGGATGGCACAATCTTTGAGCTTCTGAAATAGTAACTGGTTTGGAGTCCTTATTTTATGTGGAAAATTTCTAAAAGAGTTAGTGATAACAAAGCTACTTCTAGGCATTTTGTGAGTCTAAAGCTGATTAAAATTAGAGATTTGTTAAATACTTTCTAAGAGTATGGAAATGTATTAAACATGGTGTCATCCTTAAAGAAATTGTCTAACTAATGCCAGTCACCAGCACCCTGAAGAAGTATCTGATACTCCTTTGGTAGAAAATTAGAATTTAGTCTGGCTCTTTATTTTTCAATCCTAGAAACGACTACAGAAATGATCAGCGCAACCGACCATACTGATGACTGTTTTGAATGTTCCTTTGTCTCTGACATGATCCATAGTGAAATTGCCAGAGTTTTGCCTGCTGCTTTCCTCGTGGCCTCTTCTTGGGTAGTGAAATAAGTGACATTTGGATTTTTATTTGGGTGGGAGGGCTGGGACAGTTTTTCTTTTAGAAATGTCCATTGAAATTTTCCCCTTTAGTTTCCAACTTTCTCCTTCCCATTCCTTAAAGCTCAGTACGTTGTAAAATATTGCCAAAATGGAAAGTGTTTTGTAATACTGCAATAAAGGCTGCTTGTTTTTGTGGACTTTTGTACATTAGTGCATTGTTCTATCACACTAAGGACTCAATTACAACAGACTAAAGAATTAGAAAAAAGGATTATAATTCCATTGTAAATTAGAACATTAATTTCAACAATATCTATTGACCTCTCATTCTCCTTAGAGTAGTAGTTTCTAAGAAATAACTGCAAGTCAGAATCACCTGAGGGTAGGTAAATTACAGATAACTAGGCCTCACCCCAGGTCTGCCCTTGACCCAAATTTGAGGAAGGTATTGGGAGATAGGGCTGGGAATCTTTGTGTCTCATTAGGTAGTTTGGATATAGTCATTTTAGTCTGTTTATATTTGAGAACCATTTATTTAGGGCAGTATTGTAGATGCTAAGACTGTCCAATTCTAAGGATTAGGTAGAAAGAGTAAGGATTCAGCAAACCGGGATTAAGATGCCAAAGGTACACGTATGTTATTTGTAGTTCATTAGGGAACTATTTATCCTACCCAAACTATGGGGATATGTTGCTGATCAAGTAAATAGCATCGTTTGATAAAGTGATCCAATAAGGATAAGTATAAAGTACAAGGTGCTTTTTCAACAGTGTTTCGAAGGACAGTCCAGTCCAGTGGGAACAAGAAAGGCATGGTGAGTATGGAGGCAATAGAAGGAATTGACCAAGTACAGAAGCTGGGGTGGAGAAAAGGGTGTCCCTAGCAGGAGTTTTGTTTTTTTTTTTTGAGAGGTTTTTCACGATAGAGCGTGTGCGCTTGCCAGACAGACAGAGACAGAGAGACAGAAAGCGAGAAATTACCCCCCAAGGGGGATGGCCACGCCGCAGTCCCTTCTCCTCTGTTCTCCTCTTGGGATCTTGGGCAGGCATGAACACGCGCCCGGCGTGGGTTTTAAGCCACTGGGTCCGGGACGCGAACTGCGATCGACTGCGTGGGAGTCCAGCGACATAGCCATTACGCTAACTGCTGGTTCCCCCTAGCAGGAAATTATTGACGTGAATAAATCTGGAGTTAAGAGAAAAGTGGGGAGCAGGCTCTGTACTTAGAATTGTATATAGTTAACTATGACTGCAGGAAAGAGTTCAAGGGCAGGCATGCAAAAGAAAAGATTGGAGAGGTAAACAGACTCTATGATAAGGTCATTGCATTTTTATTTTTCATCTGCCTCTGGATAGGGAGTCATTAGAAGATTGTAAACAAAGTGGCATGATCTGATTTGAGTGGTGTTGAGTGAAAGATGTCATGGCTACCTATTGGAAAGGCTGAACTGGAGTCAAAATGGTAAGCCATGTGAGAGATGTTGATCCTGAACATAAATGATAACTGGTGAACTGGGGAAGGGATGGGGTAGTAGGGAGATAATTAAATGGGCTTAAAAAATTAGGGAAATGTGACAGGAGTTAGTCTGGTGTTCATAATAATGGAGAAGGAGGGGTCAGGTTTCTGTCCTGGGTGATTGATTAGATGTGCTTTTCATTGAAATAGGGAACACTGGAAGAAAGCAGTTTTGTGGGCAGGATAGAAATTAAGTTTTGGGTGCGTTGAATTTAGGGTACTTGTGAAACTTAAAAGTAGAGACGTCTTGTAGGTAGCAAGAAGTGTGTGTCTACACTTTAGAAAGTGGCATTAACACCATACTTGACTGATTTTTCTTCCTTAGCAACCTCTGTCTCCTTTGCTATAGCTTCTCAATTTAGCCTGTACATGTTGGAAGGTTTTTCCAAGCCCCCCTCCCTTTTTTTTTAACTCAGTTTTATCCTGGGTAAGCTCATATGAACTTTTTTTTTTTTTTTTAAGAATTATTTCATTTTAATTATTGTTGTTATTTTTAAAGAAAATTTGCTATATGGCACTTGTGCTCACCAGAAAGAGAGAGGGGGAATGTGAGAATGCAAGTTGTTAGATCCAGGAACTCGAACCATGGTCAGCCATGTGAGTCCAGTACCTTATGTCCCCTTCTAATTTGATTTCTTTGTAGCCTTCCTAATCTCAGTAAATGTAAATGTCTTTACTATTTACCAGATAAGATAAGATCTTTTTTATTCATCTTATACCCACAAGTCTTTTTAATTCTATCTCTATAATATATTTTAAAACCATCTTTCTATTTTTGGTAACAGTTCTGGTACAAGTTACAATGAGCTCTTCTGGATAATTGCAATAGCTTATCTATAGGCCCCCCTATACAATCTTGTCCTTTAAAATACACTTTTCACACAGCCAAATCATATTTTAAAGATGTAAATCAGACTATGAGTTAGGCTTCTTTGTACCCTTTAATGACTACATAGCATGTAGACTGTAATATAAATTCCTTACCCTGAATAAAAAAGCCCTATAAGATGTGACATCTGGCTTTTCCAACCTCCTCACATAACATTTCTCTGTACTTTGCTTTGACCATGTTGATCACAATTCTTGATAGTGGGCCAGCAGATGGCGTAGTGGTTACATCACTGGATTCCCATATCGCTAACCACAGTTAGAGTCCCAGACTTGGTGGCTTAAAACTCATGGCAGGTGCATGGGCATGTGTGCGTGCCCAAGATCTCTGGAAGAGAATGAAGAAGGGATTGCAGTGTAGCCATCTCCCCTGGCTGGGAGTGTGTGGAATTTCTTTCTCTCTCAAAGTCTCTGTCTTTCTCATTGGCAAGTGCATATACCCTGAGATAAAAACCTTCCCCCCTACACACACACACAAAAAAAATTTCTTCATAGTACTAGATATACTTTTGCTTAAGTATCTGTCTAGGATTCTCTTTCCTCAGCTATTTACAAGGCAGACTAATTTTTACTACAGAACTAGGTCCAATTTTACACTCTCAGATCTTCTCTGGTCATGCTAAGATGTTACCCCTTCCCACTAACATTGCCTCTTGTATTGTCTTCTCAGTACTTACCACTGCTTGAAATGATGATTTTTAATTTCTCCCTATTTAAGAAGATTAGAGAACCTTAACTATTGCTCAGTGTTCTAACCTAGTGCATAAAGCAGTGGTCAGGCACAGGGGAGGTGCTTAGGGAATGAGTAAAACTATTATAGATGACAGATATGACGATCATAAACATATAAATGGGAATTGAAATGATGAATGGATATGATTAAAATCAAACAGCCTACAGCAGTGGTTCTCTTAGCTCTATGCTTGAATTAAAGATTTTTAAGAAATTTGTTTATTTATTTAGAGAGATTTTTGCTATAGGGCATGGGCCAGGTAAACGAATAGAAAGCAAGAAATCTTCCCCTCTCCCTGAGGTGATAGCCTCTCCGCATTCCCTTCTCCCTTCTCTTCTTGGGATCTTGGGCATGCACATACATGGGCCTAGCATGTTTCAAGCCTCCAGGTCTGAAACTGCAGTTGGCCATGTGGGAGTCCAGTGACATAACCATTATGCCATCTGTTGGTCCCAAAAGCTTTTGAATTTATCTAGCATTTTATCTAGACTTTTCTCCAAAGCAAGTCTGTGAATGAGGCCTGGCCTGTATATATATATTTTTTTTTAAGAGTCGCAGGTGACTCTAGGGGAGACAGTATGTGGAGAGCGAGCTTAAGGCAGGACCTTGAGAAATACATGGAAGAGATGAGCGGAAGAGATGAGCAGAAGAGAATCCTGAACTGGGAGTGGCCAGCAACATGTGGTCTGCAAGATCAAAGCGAAGGTTGGATTTTAGAAATGGAGAAGTTAATGGTGTCAGGTGCTTTCAAGCCATGTCAAATCATGTAAAGGATAGAAAGCATACATTAAATTTAGCAATATAGAAGTTGTAAATTATTTTAGCACAGAATTTCTCAATCTTAGTACTATTGATATGTAAAAAAATTCATTTTATGTATAATTACTATTTTTAAGTTTTTGCTATAGGGCACATGTGCTCAGCAGAGAAAGATCAGGAGGGAAAGTGAAAAAGCAAGGCACCAACTCGAATTCAAAACGTGGTCAGCCATGTGGGAGTCATGCCTTAACCACCATTCCATCTACTGGCCTGCTATTGACATTTCGAGTTGGATAATCCCTTGATGTGTAGGACTGTCCAGTGCATTATAGGATATTTAGCAGCATTTCTGGCCTCTACCCACTATACACCAATAGCAGCCCCTGCCTTCCAATTTTGGCAACCAAAAGTAACTCTAGACCTGGCCACATGTTGTCTAAGGGTTGGGAGACAAAATCATCCCTACTGTGAGAACCGTTGTCCTAGCAAAAGCAGTTGTGGGGGGAGGGATTGAATTCTGAACCCAAATTAAAGGGGGATAATAACAAAATTTGCAGAAATGGTGACAGGTAATGTGGACAACTAAGAATCTTGATTATGAAGGTCAAGAGCTAGGATGATGTGTGAGGAAGAGACAGTTAGAGATAGGACATGTTAGAAGTTTATTTTTAAGAGATTTTTCTATAGGGTGTGTGTGTTCACTGGAGAGACAGAAAGCAAGAAATCATTCTGGGGGGGGGGTGGCCCAGTCTCAATCCCTTCTCAGTATTTTGGGCATACACACATGTGCCTGGTGTGTTTTAATCTGCTGGATCTGGGGCTTGAACCACAGTCGACAGGATTCCAGTGATGAAACCATTATGTCATCTGCTGGTCCCAGAAGTTATTTTATTTGACTTTTTTTTTGAGAGTTTTTTGCTATAGGGTGCGTGCGCTCGCCAGAGAGATAGAAAGCGAAAAATCACCCCCCTCCCCCAGTGGGGATGGCCACGTCGCAATTCCTTTTCCATTTTCCTCTTGGCTTCTTGGGCATGCACATGCGCCCAGCGTGAGTTTAAGCCACCTGGTCCGGAACTCGAACCACAGTCAATTACATGGGAGTCCAGTGATGTAGCCATCACACTAACTGCTGGTCCCAATTGTGCACTCGTTGCCCAGAAGTTATTTTTAATGTTCAGCATGTTTATGTACTGCTTGGGAAGGTAATGGAGATAATTGATAATTCAAACTCTTTGAGGAAAACGCATCTAGAACAATGGCAAAGGAAGCATTTGCCTTAGTAGAGAATGTTTGCCTGTTTGGTGATTGGAGGCAAAAATAGGTAGAGATGCTCATAATAGTAACAAATGACAAGTTATTATTATTGGGAGCTCACTATGTGTCAGGCAGTTCTAAGCACTTGATGTGTATTAGCTCTAATAATCCTGTGAGTCCAAGATGTATAAAGAAAATTTCACAGAATGGGTGGTATAAATGACTTTGGTTGCCATGGGGAAGAGTCTTTCCAAATGGTACAGTGAGGAACAGAGGCACTGAGAGGTTAAACATCTTGACCAAGATCTCTTCTCTAGTAAGTGGCTGGGACATTCTTACTGAGGGATCTGACTTTAGAGCCTGAGTTCTTCTGTACGCAAGAAGACTTAGTGCTTAAGGTGGCAGGTTGAGATAATTCCATCTGTTTTTTTTTTTTTTTTTTTTTTTTTTTTTTTTTTTTTTTTTTTTTTTTTTTTTTTTTTTTTTTTCTTTTTCCTTGATAAGAAATATAATGGTTTGCTGAGAGTTGGGGGGGAATAACATGTTAGAACGTTCTAGAAACTAGGAAATGTGAGGATAGAAGGAAGGCTTGAAATAACCTTTGGGAAATAGAGAAATGCTATGTCTACGAACCTATAAAATTACCAGAAAACAGTAAGGGCTCAGTTAAGGTGAGAGGCAAGTATTTAGGTATACCAATCTACGGATATGTGATTTTTCTCCAGCTTTGATCAGCAACGTGATTGTGGGAATAGACAAGGTTTGATTCCGTATAGATAGTGATTGATGGATGGGGTCAGGCTAACATGGACGAAAAGGGAAGAGGGAGTAATAGGATGAATGTCGAGCTGCTGGGTGTTAATGAAATTCAAAGAACTTGTAAGGATAATGAGAACTGAACTCTACATTGGTAGAAGGTTTGGGTCAGTGAGATGTTTAAGATTTCAGTGATGAAGCAGCGGTTGGATGATAGGATTTAGTGTGGTCATGGAGGTGTAGCTGAAGTGAATAGAAAGGAAAAATGTAGATGAAATCCCAAGAGTAGGGCTAGAGTATTGGATCGTTCAATGGGACCAAGTGTAAGGCTATGCATGAGAAGGAGTGGGACAGAAGATGACACAGCTGGTTGGAGATGTTTATATGAAGGTGCAAAACAGTCACAACATTGGAAAGAATGTAGGAGAGTGAGTAGTATCCTGAGAGATTTCAGGAAAAAGACAATGTAAAGAATGCCACATTTGGGGCTAGCAGATGTCATAGTGGTTATATTGCTGGACACCTACATGGCCGACTGTAGTTTGAGTCCCGGGCCTGGTTGCTTGAAACTCAAGCTGGGCATGTATGTGTGCATGCCCAAGATTTTTGGAGGAGAATGGAGGCAAAGGAATTACGGGGCTATATTCCCCCTGGGGAGTGATCTCTCACTGTCTCTTTCTCTCTCAGACAAGTGTACACATTCTAAGGCAAAAACTTCTACCACAAAAAGAATTTCAGATTTCAGTTCCAGGAAAGAGATGAGAATGTGTGAGGAAGAAGTTGAAGGTGTAGATGTATTTTATTAGCCATCAGAGGGAGTATCCAGAGATCCCATTAGATTTGGGGCAGAGGAGATGATAGTGGCATACATTGGATCATGTCCAAAGATGAATCCCCAAAGATTTTGATGGTTAAGATGAGTGGGACTCTGATGATTAGAATTTAGAGAAGCTGACTACTGCTTGGTTTCAGAATGTTCTAAGAGTGATCTAGGTAGCTTTGGTATTGAGAAGGCTCTTGTACATTGGTGGGGTGCTCTGTAAAGATGTTTATGCTCATTGCTGTCTTAAGCCATTTGGTGAGACCTGGCAAAATTAGGATTGAGTTGCTACTGGGCAGAAACTGATATGTGACCAAGTAATAGGATATTCTCTGGGGATACCCAGAAATATGGAGAAAGATCTGTGGGCAAGATTTTGCTGAAGTTGATAGTCTGAATTATGTAGTTAATAAAGCTGTTTGTCTCCACAGGCTGTCAAAGCTCAGAGAAACTTGAGTTAGGTTGCTCATAGGCCCAAAGCTGTAGTGTGGGCAAGAGAAGGAGGACATCTTTCCTATCTTTGAGCTTTTATCGCACACTATTAGAGGGGTCCACAGGTAATGCTGCTTATAATCTAGAATAGTGAAACTACTCTTTCGGGTGTTACAGAAGTGGTGGGATAAGTTGGGAAATAACTCTGAGTGACACACACTGCTGAATTCAGAATAGCTGGAGGTCTCTAGAACCTGAGTTGTGGGGAGGTAGAAGGGAGCCCCTATTTTACTTTGACCTTTCTATGCTTGATGAGGTGAACTTCACCTTCCATTAGATTACTATGATAGGATTGGAGTAAAAGGAAGTGGCAGGAAACAATCTTTTCTGATACGTAGTGATCACAGACTCAGATGACAATACTGGAGAGAGGAAAGAGGAGAAAAGAAATTAAAATCTGAGTATTTACTATGGAAAGCCAGTTAATGTTAGGCTTTATATTCATATTAATCATCACAGCTCTCTGAGGTAGTGATACTCATTTTGTAGGTGAAAAAAACAGAATTATAAAAGGTAACTTATCCAAAGTCAGATATCAAGTACTCGATAGATTGAAATCTAGGATTAAATTTCAAATTTGTCTGACTTCATTGTCTGGGGACTTCTCTCTCTCTCTTTTTTTTTTTTTTTTAAATTTGTTACGACTATTATTATTTTTTTATTTGACCAGACCAGAGACAGTGAGAGAGAAAGGGAAAGTGAGAAAGCAAACTGCCAGTCCAGGACTTGAACTGTAGCTGACCATGTAGGAATCCAGTGCCTTTAACCATCACGCCACCTGCCAGCCCATGGGCTTTTCCTTTTTGATAGGAATTGTAACTTGTTGAGATTGTTGTGGTAGGTCCTATTGGCAAAGGGGGAAATTGAAACTTCCTACAAATAAAGGAGAATGTAAGGCAGTTTTACAGAATAATTAGGGTCTCAGAATGATCTACTGAGGGGTATAGAAAGTAGATACCTGGGAACCAGTTAGCGTAATGGCTATGTCGCTGGACTCCCACATAGTCGACCGTGGTTCGTGTCCCGGACCCGGTGGCTTAAAACTCACGCCAGGCGCGTGTGCGTGCGTGCCCAAGATCCCGGGAGGAGAATGGAGGAGAAGGGATTGCTGCGTGACCATCCCCCCTGGGGGGTGATTTCTCGCTTTCTGTCTCTATGTCTCTCTCTGTCTGTCTGGCGAGCACACGCGCCCTATAGTGAAAAAAAAAAAAAAACCCTCTCAAAACAAACAAACAAACAAAAAAAACAAAAAAGAAAGTAGATACCTAAGTAGAAGAGCAGAGAGGATGTTGGCTCTGATTAAAAATTCTCTCTCTCTCTTTAAGGAATTATTTATTTAATTCCATTTGTTGTTATTTTTTAATTTGACCAGACAGAAGCAGAGGAAGAGAGAGAAAGGGAAAGCGAGAAAGCAAGCTGCCAGGTCCAGGACTTGAACCATGTTTGGCCATGTGGGAATCCAGCACCTTATCCACCACACCACCTACTGGTCTTAAAAATTATTTCTTGACCACTGATAGGAAGGTAGAGGGGTGGGGCTAGTTAGCAAGAGGAAATGGTCCAAGAGCTAAGTATGGTCCTTAGCAGCCCCTTTTAGGCAGAAGCCCCACTCTAGATTTGTCATAAAGTCCTGGGCACAGACAAGGACATGATTTAGGGAGGCTGGCTGGTCATCTGGAGAAGCTTTGGCTCTGTACGTTCTTTCCCTGATGAAAGGACGTAACTGAAAGGATGCCTATCTAGTAAGGAGGAGACCTATACTCTAGTGCAGACCCTGGTGAAGGGCACAGCAGTGGTAGTAATAATTTAGGTATAGTAGGTAGAATGATACTCATTTATTCATAGATGATGAGGTATAGATTGTTTTACAGGGGAATCTGATAAGCATCCTTAGAGAGTAGGGGTAAGAGCGGACTTGGAGTTTTCTGCAAGAGTTACTTGGAGTTTTCTGCAAGAGTCCTGATGCTTGGCTCCCATGGCCCTG
Source organism: Tupaia belangeri chinensis (assembly GCF_000334495.1). Lineage (NCBI taxonomy): Eukaryota > Metazoa > Chordata > Mammalia > Scandentia > Tupaiidae > Tupaia > Tupaia belangeri. The sequence goes on along the minus strand of NW_006159912.1, from coordinate 2,415,297 downwards.
TAGCCTGTGGCTTATGTTTTTGTGGTTTCAAGAAACAGGGTGGGAAGGCGGGCAGCTTTTTCTTTTGTTCAACTTTGGTGCTGGACTTTGCAACAAACAAGGGGTTCAACTTTGCGAGTCGGAAGTCTTGGATATTTAACTCTTCAGGGATCTCAGGCTGCTTTCGGAACCTTGTAGGCTCTATCTTCACATTGGTCTTAGGTGCCTCACACACGAAGAAAATCTTGTTCTTTACCTTATTTTGGATCCAAGGATCAATTGAGGCTCGAAGGATTAATGTTTCTTGTAGCTGCATTGAAAACAAATACCATAGGGCTGGCTCATTCTGGGCTCAGGCTGGGAAGTGAGAGGCCACCCAACGGGGAGAGGAACCTCTAGTTACAGGCCACTGTGGCCTCAAGGAATGAGTTCAAGGAACAGTATCTGAGGACTCATTCCTCTCCTGACAAGGAGCAAATGGGGAGATAGGTGGAAGCTGCTTGGAGGAGGAGTAGAAAAAAGGGAGAGATGGGTATGAATGCCTTACACTTGTCTTCACAGCCTGGTTCTCTTCTGCATCTAGCATGTCTAAGAGCAAATGGAACACTTGCGGGTTGCGGATTCCCAGGACGCTCTGGCAGAGACAGAGAGAGAGAGCCTAAGTTTCCTGCCCCAGTAAGATGCCCATCTACTTGCCCAGTTTAACCCTTTGTGATGATCCTGTGGCCTAGAGAGGAGGAGATACAGCTTCCCAAGTGAGAGAGCCCTTTCCTTACCCTTTGGAGACACTGCATGGGGTTTCAGTGTCCATTCTTTTCTAGGGAATGCCAAGTTAATATCTGCAGTATCTGGGAACTGCCTCTCACATCCATGTCCCTTATCCTATCCCAGCCATGGAGAAAAGATTATTTTGAACTCCTTTTAGGACTGGAATTCTATGTCCTCAAACTTTATAGTCCTTTTTTCCCCACAGTGACTCTTCTCAATTGCCTCCTCCCTCTGCATGTGTTGATGAACACATGTCAGGATCAAGTTAGAGAAGCAGAGCTAGGCCTTACCAAAGAGGTGACTGCTTCCTGGCGTGCAGTGTCATTTGGATTCATCAGTTGCCTATATAGAAGGGAAGAAGTTTGTTGTGGTCTAATAAAAGGGAAGGAAGAGTGGGAGGGACCAGATTGCTTTCAGTCCCTGAATTAGTTGGGTATAATGCTGATGAGTGATGCTAATTTCATGTGTTTTCCTCCTGTTTTTCAGGTCAGGAAAGGGCCTGGGAAGGAGCAGGTATTGCAGTTTGCTAGGAGGCAACTACATGTTGATCAGGACTCACATCTAATCAAAATTTTACCTTTTCAAACTTCCTTTCATGTCATATTAATTTGACTATTAACCCTAAGTGATAGTTTTTTGTTTTGTTTTGTTTTTGGAGATTTTTACTATAGGGCACGTGCACTTGCTGGAGAGATAGAGACAGAAAACGAGAAATCATCCCCTGGGAGGGTGGCCATGCTGCAAATCCTTCTCCATTCTCTTCTCAGGATTTTGGGTATACATGCATACACAACTGGCATGAGTTTCAAGCCTTCAGGTCCAGGACTTGAACCACATTTGGCCATATGGGAGTCCAGTGATGTGACCATTATGCCATCTACTGGTTTCTTAGTGATAGGGTTTTATTTTTTTTTTTAAATATTTTTAAAATTTAACTATTTATTTTGATGAAAGAGAAGGAGAGGGCGAGCGAGCGAGCAGAGCAATCCTCCATGTCTGGGACTTGAACTGTGGTTGGGCATGTGGGAGTCTAGTGCCCTTAACCACCATATCACCTACCAGCCCCAGTGATAGGTATTTTAAACCTCTTTTTATAGATGAACAAAAGCTCAGGGGTCAAATAGTGACTCAGCCCAGGATTTGGGGGGCACAGGCAAGTTTCCAGCTGACCGCTATACTTCCTTCTGGCCTAGAAGTTGGCCCTGACAGCTCCCAGCTCAGAACACTCACGCCTCCACCAAGTTTATCATTGTAGGCTTCATCTTGAGCACTTCCACGGTTTTAGCCACAGCTTGTCTCATAGCCTGCAGTGGGATTAAAGTGGGACAACAAAGAGCGGGAATGTAGGGGTATACACTGAAGTGCTTCACAAACCTTTATTGAACACTTGATTTGTGCCACATAAGGTCCCTGCTTTGAGTTGCTCTTAAGCTGGTGGAGAAAGCAGACAAATAAATAGGTAATTACAGTACCATGTAGGATGCACTAAAAGTGTATCCTATCAGGAACATTTCCTGAAGGAGATGATGCCTCAACTGAAGTATATAGAATTATTTATTTAATTTTATTATCATTTTTTAATTTGCTATAGGGCACATGCATTCATCAGAGAGACAGAGAAAGAGAAGGGGGAGAGAGAGAGAAAGGGTGCAAGGGTGTTAACCAGGCAGAGCATGGGGGTGGGGGTGGGGGGAGGAGAGGAGAGTATGTGAAAAGCCTGGATGCAAGAAGCACAGAGTTGGTGGGAAGTCAAAAATAGTTGAGTTTAATGAAGTGCTCAAATTCAGACTCTTCGGAGCATTCTGAGGAATTACATTGGCATAACCAGTATAAATCAGGACATGAGCTTCCTGACCCTAGCTGACGTGTGGCTCTGAGGTGGGGGTGGTGAGAGATGAAATGAGCAGTAAGCAGGGCTTGAGATAATGAAAGCAGCGTAAGCCATTCTGAGGGCATTGAGAAACACTGAAAAGTTTTATGCAGAGGTAAGGTACAATCTGATTTACATTTTAGGAAGATGTCTTCAGAAGTGCTGTGGCTCATTTTGTAATGATAGAAAGCAAGGGTACAAAGGAGGACAGTGTCCATTTTGATTGGTGATTTGGTAAAGCTTCCCATAGGTGTTTAAACTGGTCTTGAAGGAGTAATAGAATATTTTGAGAGAGGGAGAGTGGGAGTGAAGAGAAGGAGACAGTTTTGTTTTGTTTTGTTTTGACCTTACAGAAAGGGAGGGGTGACAGGGCATTTTAAGCTGTGAGAAGTACCTGAGCAGAGGTAAGATGGCTTGATACTATAGGCTGCACTAGGGGAGCAGGGAGTAGGTTAGTGTGTATATGATAATTGGGAGGTGATGTGGTTGGAGCCAAGCCAAGGGAGATCTCCAGGAAAGGGAGAGGAGACAGGTTTGGGCTGTCTGGGCTTGGGAGTTTTGGTCTCATTTACAAAGAAGGGTTCATTATATGTCTTCTTCCTGAGTCGGTCAAATGTGAGTTCCTCTAGCCCATGTGCCTTGATCTGTTCCAGCCCAATGGTTCTGAGCATCTGGTTGGCTTCAAGGCGGTCCTAAGGGCAGAAGTAGGGAA
>NW_006159912.1:2387716-2411626 GCF_000334495.1 Tupaia belangeri chinensis | reverse complement strand
GAAAAATAGACTTCCTTCATCTGCCAACACTCCCGGTGCTGGGAAAAGAATATAAAGTAACCCAGAGCTTACCTCAAGGACATCAGAATACAGCTGGTCAAGGATGGCCCTGATGACTGTGTCTGTGTACACATGCATTATCTTGACTAGCATCCTAAGTGCCTGTGAAGGATGGGATGGGGCAGACTGTACAGATCCTAGGGGTATCTGGATGGCCAGGCAGATGTGAGGGGTGAGAGCCTAGAACTGGTGGGGAACAGGCGGGGTCCTTTTTCCAGCCCCTTAGCCTCTTGAGTAAGAATACAAGTTTGTGGGTACACCTATGGGCACATACATGAACACTTGTACATATAAAATAAATACACTTGTACACTTATATGTCCACATGCATGATCTCATACTCATGCATCAATACATTTATAAACACACAGACCCCGCATGTCCTGGTACTAGGATGACAGGATGCACATCCCACTTGAGTCAGTGTTGACCTCTGTTTCCCCATTGCTCCCAGCCATCTGCCCTTCATACCTTCATCTGCTCAGTCTTGGGCTGTTGATACAGAAACTGTAGTAAGAACTCTTGGGCCATGTTGCTGCAGGGCCTCAGGAAACCCAAGGATAGGGCTGCTTCCAGGGCTATTTTATTTGATGACTTTTTTATCAGTATCTGCAGCACAGATACCAGCTTCTCTTCATCCTCAACTGGAGTCCTCTAAAAGGCAGACAGGAGGGGGAATAGTGGGTAGGGGGAGTGGTTCTATTTCTTCACTCAGACCTAGTGCTTTTTTTTTGCGGGGGGAGAGGTATTTCACTATAGGGCATGTGCACTCACCAGAAAGAGACAGAAAGCGAGAAATCGCTCCCTGGGGAGATGGCCATGCCGCAATCCCTTCTCCTCCATTCTCCTCTCGGGATCTTGGGCATGCACGCACACGCACCCAGTGTGAGTTTTAAGCCACCGGGTCCGGGCCTCGCACCGCAGTCGACTACATGGGAGTCCAGTGACATAGCCATTATGCCAACTGCTGGTCCCCAGACTTGGTGCTTTTAAGAGTGCAATTCATGGGACCAGCAGTTAGCATAATGGCTATGTCACTGGACTCCCATGTAGTCGACTGCGGTGCGAGTCCCGGACCCGGTGGCTTAAAACTCACACTGGGTGCGTGTGCGTGCATGCCCAAGATCCCGAGAGGAGAATGGAGGAGAAAGGATTGCGTCGTGGCCATTGCCCCTGGGGGATGATTTCTCGCTTTCTATCTCTCTGTTTCTCTTTGTCTGTCTGGCGAGCGCATGTGCCCTATAGCAAAAACCTCTCAAAAAAAAAAAAAAAAAAGTGCAATTCATTACTGCTTCAAACTATTCTCTTACCTCCCTAAAATGAATCTCATGCTATCAGATTATTTTACCCATCTTCCCTTATTTTCACATGCTCACTCCTAGGTCATATCTACTTGTCTCTCTGATTTTATCTCATGGATGTATCACAGTTACTTTCTTTAACATTTTGCTGTCTTAATTCCTGGCATTTAAAAAAATATATATGTAAATGATCCATACCTCTTCTCCAGTAATCTCCCTTCCACTCTACCTCAATCACTTATCCCACAGAAAGAACCGATCATTGCCCCCAAACTCCATAATCTCCATTTCATGGAGTCTTATTTCCTGTCATCCATTTTTCCAGTTTACCTCCTCTTACTAACAATTGTTTGACACCACAAAGGACTAACAATCCATTGAGCTTACCACCTTTTCATCACTTCCTACCTTCCCCCTTTACCCAGCTTAAATTCTATGATATAGCTATCATCACTTTCCTGTTTCACTCTCAGCTCCTTTACCCCATCTCTCTTCATTCTAGTTGCTTGAGGCTAAGTCCAGCTCTCCATTTGCTCTGTGCCTGCACTTCCTGGAGAATCAGTCACAATAACTGTTCTTGCTCTAAATGTATGAACATAAATGGCATATACACCTTTAAGGCTGCCTCCTAATTTATACCCTTTTCTCTGGAGCCTTTAATAATTCTTCCTCTTGGGACCAGCAGTTAGCGTAATGGCTATGTCGCTGGACTCCCACATAGTCGACCGCAGTTCAAGTCCTGGACCCGGTGGCTTAAACTCACACCGGGCGTGTGTGTGTGCGTGCCCAAGATCCCGAGAGGAGAATGGAGAAGGGATTGTGGCATGGCCATCCCCCCGGGGGGTGATTTCCCGCTTTCTGTCTCTATGTCTCTCTCTGTCTGGCGAACGCACGCGCCCTATAGCAAAAACCTCTCAAAAAAAAATTTTTTTTTCCTCTCAACTGATGACCTCGCTTCCCGTTTTACTGAAAAATAAAACCAACCAAAAAAAAAAAAGTTCATAGACCTGTTACTACTTCTGTATAACTTCCTACACCTGCACCCATATTCTCTTCCTTTCCACTTGTTATTGGTCTGTAGCCAACTATCTAAAACCAGTGTCTCCATTTGTGAATTAGATTTTGTTGCCTCTTGTATTCAAGGACATTGCTGCAGCAACTCTTACCATTCTCTTCAGAATCATCAGTTTTCTAACTACTGGGTCACTAACCCTCAGCATAAAAACATGCTGTTTTTCTTTGTTCCATATTCTGCCTGTGTTGCCAACTACTGTCCTTTCCGGTAAAACTTGGAAAGTTGTTCATAGTTGGGCTGTCTCTAACTTTTTGTTTTAATTTCTGGCATTTGTTTGTTACACTAGTGGGCATCATGCCACAATCAATTTTTTTTCTAATTTCCCATCCTGTCAGGATCCTGGGAACAAGTGTATGCCTGCCAGCATGTAAGTTCTTGGAGCCAGGAACTTTGATGTCAGCCATGTGGGTGGGATCCAGTTTCTTCTGCCTAGTATTTAACTGCTGCACTACAGGGCTGGCCCTCCTGTCTTTCTTAAACCTACTCCAGTGAGGCTTTCTCACCCACCATGCCACCAAAATAGCTCTGTTAAATGGTCAATGGTTGGGACCAGCAGTTGGCATAATGGCTATGTCACTGGTCTCTCATGTAGTTGACCTTGGTTTGAGTCCTGGACCTGGTGGCTTAAACTCATGCTGGATGTGTGTGCGTATGTGCCCAAGATCCCGAAAGGAAAATGGAGGAGAAGAGATTACTGTGTAGCCATCTCCCCTGGGGGGTGATTTCTCACTTTCTGTCTTTCTGTCTCTCTTTCTGGTGAGTCCACACGCCCTATAGCAAAAAACCCCCAAAAAGTAAATGGTCAATGGCTCATACATGGTTAAATTCACATATTAATTCTCAGTCCTTACATTACTGCCTATGGTTGATTTATCTCCTTTACTTGATATACATCTTTTTAATATTTTTTTTAATATTTTTTTTTATTTGACCAGAGACAGAAACGGAAAGGAAGAAAGTAAGCCACCTGGTCCAGGACTTGAATCATAGTTGACCATGTGAGAATCCAGTGCCTTTAACTACCATGCCACCTGCTGGCCCATATACTTCTATTTTTTATCTGGTTTCCAGAATACCACACTCTTGGTTTTCTTCCTGCCACATTGTCTATTTTTTGATATTTACTGGTTCCTCCTTTTCTCCCTGACCTCTTCTTTTTTTAAAATTATTTTTAAAACAAAGACACATACACACACACACACACACACACACACACTAGCCTAGGTCTACACAGCGTAAGGATCATGACTATCACTATTTATGTATTTATTTATGTATTTATTTAAATTTGACCAGAGAGGGACAGAGTGAGTGAGAGACAGAATGAGAGAGAGAGGAAAGTAAGAAAAGTAATTCGCCAGGTCCAGGACTCAAACTACCATTGGCCATGTGAGAGTCCAGAGCCTTTAACCACCACACCATCTGCTGGCCCCTCTCCCTGACCTTGGGGCACCCAATGCTCAAATCTTGATATTAAGTGGTTGGGAAAGTTATTGATACATTTTTGCATAGAAAACCAGAAAAATATGTCACAACTTTCCCAATGACCTAATAGGTTAGTGACATTAAATATTGTCTACATTCATGCAACTTCTATTATTTTCTGCTATGATTCAGGCTCTCTCCTAGATTCTCAATTATATATTCAACTATGTATTACAGTAATGCATCACATTAGGATAATTTGGTCAATGACAGACTGTATATATGACCATGGTCCCATAAGATTATAATGGAATTGAATAATTTGTATCACCTAGTGATGTAGCTCACATGACATGGTGCAACAAATGACTTGTTTGTGGTGGCTTTGGTATAAACAGACCTGTAGCACTGCTAGTTACATAAAAGGACTGCACTCACAATTATGTTCAGTACATAGTACTTGATCATGATAATTATCAACTCTGTTACTGGGTTACTTGTTATGTATTTACTATTTATTTATTAGTTTTTGCTATAGGGTGTGTGGGCTTGCCCAAGAGAGACAGAAAGAGAGGAAGTGAGAAAGGATCCCTCAGCTTTCACAGTCCCTTCTCCAGTCTCCTCTCGGAATTTTGGGCACATATACACATGTGTACACACGTTTTTCAAACGGCCAGGTCTGAGACTCGAACAATGCAGGAGGCCACATGGGATCCAGCTGCCTTACCCTCCACACCACCTACTGATCCCATTTTTTTGGAGAGGTTTTTGCTGTAGGGTGCATGCACTCACCAGGTAGACAGAGACAGAGAGACAGAAAACGAGAAATCACCCCCCAGGAAGGATGGCCACGCCGCAATCCCTTCTCCTCCATTCTCCTCTCAGGATCTTGGGCAAGCACGCACACGCGCCAGGTGTGAATTTTAAGCCACCGGGTTCAGGATGCGAGCTGCGGTCAACTACATGGGAGTCCAGTGACATAGCCATTACGCTAACTGCTGGTCCCCTGACCCCTTTTTATTGTCATTTTAAAGTGTACTCCTTTTATTTATTAAAAAAAGTTTACTGTAAAACAATATGCCATGCTATTTCAGTAGAAGCCCTATATGTCTCATGTGTACCCTGTCTTTTGATTGCATTTTATCTTGTGCATGGTTTAATCTTGTGTTTTGCTTAACATGGCCGTTTCCAGTTAGACAATATGTGGAGGTGGAAGACAGTGATAGTGATGATCCTTACCCTGTGTAGACCTAGGCTAATGTATGTGTATGTGTCTTTGTTTTAAACAAAAAATGTTTTTAAAAAGAATTAGGAAAAATGTTTATAGAATAAGGATATAAAGAAAGAAAATGTCTTTGTATATGATATACAATATGTTTGTGTTGTAAGCTGTGTTACTACAAAAAAATTTAAAAAGCTAAAAATATTAAAAAGCTTATAAAGTAAAAAGTTACAGTAAACTAAGGTTCATTTATTGTTGAAGAAAGAAAAAAATTTATATGACTTAGTATAGCCTAAATGTACAGTGTTTATAAAGTATATAGTAGTGTTCACTTATTTCCTAGGCCTTAACATTCACGCAGTGCTTGCTCACTGACTCACCCAAAACCTCAAGTTCTGTAAGCTGTATGTATGGTGATATTCCTATATAGGTGAATGAGCTATACAAGAGTATCTTTTTTTTTATATATACCTTATTTTTATTGCACCTTTTCTTTGTTTGGATTATTACTATTGTGTTACAGTTGCTTACAGTGTTCACTATAGTAGCACATTGTACAGATTTGTGGCCTAAGAGTAATACCCTATAGCCTAGGTGTGTGGTAGGTTATAGCATCTAGGCTATGTAAATGTGCTCTATGATGTTTGTACAATGAAGTCACCTAATTATACACTTCTCAGAATGTGTGCTCACCTTTTTTTAAAAAAATAATTATTTATCTTGGGAACCAGCAATTAGCGTAATGGCTATGTCGCTGGACTTCCACGTAGTCAACCGCGGTTCACGTCCTGGACCCGGTGGCTTAAAACTCACACCGGGCGCGTGTGCGTGCATGCCCAAGATCCCGAGAGGAGAATGGAGGAGAAGGGGTTGCGGCGTGACCATCCCCCCGGGGGGTGATTTCTCGCTTTCTGTCTCTATGTCTCTGTCTGTCTGGCGAGCGCACGTGCCCTAGAGTGCAAACCTCTCCAAAAAAAAAAAAAAAAATTTATCTTTATTTATTTTAATTTGACCAGAGAGGGACAGAGAGAGAGGGAGAGTAGGGGGTGGGAAGTGAGAAAGCAAGCTGCCAGGTCCAGGACTTGAACTGTGGCCAGCCACGTGGGAGTCCAGTACCTTTAACCACCATGCCACCTGCCAGCCTCATATGCCCATCTTTAAGTGATGTACAACTGGACTTGCCATCTCTTTGGGGGTTCCAACAGACATTTCAAACATAACTTGCCCCAGAGTTGAACTTCTGATGTTACCTCCATATCTGTTCCACCTTTCTCACTTAGCTACTGACAGTGCCATTCTTTCAGTTGTTCAGTTGTTATGCCAAAAACCTTGGTGTCATTCAATAAGTCCGTTTTGCTTTTAAAATAGATTGAGAATGTAATCACATCTTACCAACTCCACTATGACATGACCATCATGGTCCAAGCCACTGTTGTATCTTAACAGGATTGTTGCAGTAGCCCCTAATTGGTCTCCCTGCTTCCATTCTTGGTCTTCTGTCCCCAGTTTTTTTCCACACAGAAGTGAGAGTAAACATCGGAAATCTAAGTTAGCTACTGCTCTGCTCAGAAATCTAATGACTTTCTATTATACTCAGAGTAAGAAGCCCATGATAATAGCCCAAAGGCCACATACTTAATCTTCAGTTAGCTCCTTGACCTAACCTATGTTTCTTACTGCTCTCTCTATTCCCACCGCACTTCAGACACACTGGCTTTTTTGCTATTCCTTGACCATGCCACCTTTGCACTGACTGGTCCTTCGCCTGGAATGCCTTCTCTTATATCTATCTGTAAAGCTAATTCCTCTTGCCTTCTTTATGCCTTTGTTCAAATGTACCTTCTAAATAAGGCCCTCTCTATCATGTTTGAAATCACAACTCATCCCCATCACTGCCTGACACTTCCATCAGTCTCATCCTGTTACATAATTTTTCCCATTGCACTTGTCACCTATTGCATACTATATAATTTTCTAGTAAAATGTATTGCTTATTATGCATCTTTTCCCCCGTTCTAGACTGTAAACTACACAAGGGCAGAGATCTTTGCTTTTGGTTCATTGATGTGTCCCAAGGGCTTAGGACTGTGTCACATAATAGCTGTTTAATATATATAAATATATATATGTTGAATAAATAGATGAATGATGAATTCTCTTTCACATGGAGCAGTGATAGGGTCAGAGTAAGAGGACCCTAAAGGAAGGAAAAAGTGTGAACAGTGTCAGGATTCTCTTGGTCCTCATCTTCTCTGGAAAGAGATTGTCGTTTAATAGATTGTTTTAGAGATGATAATAATGATTGCCATTTAAAAAGCTTAGACATTGTACTAAGTACTTTACATAATCTTATTTAATCCTTTCAATAATGATATAAGACAGTCGTTTCTCCATTTTACATTTAAAAGTAATTGCCAGGAAGTACATGACTTGCCAGAATGAGAGACAGAGAGAGAGAACACCATGGTCAGCCCTGTGGGATCTGGCTCCCTTGACTGCTGAGGAGTGAGACTAGCCCCATCCTCCATTTTAGAGATGAATGAACTGCAGCTCTGAAAGCTGACTTCAGAGGTTGATTAATAAGGGGCCATGCCATATGCTTCTACTCAACTCCAGAGGAACTCCACAAGGACAGTGTCTTCCTTTGTCAAAGCTGAGAGGTAGGTGACCTTCCTGATCCAAACCCCAGCTGATTGAACGCCCCTCAGTTACTTTGTCCTATTTTGCCCTATTTTCGAACTGTCCTAATCACCTTGTCTTCGGAGACAGCAGCCCAGGAGTTCAGAGCGACTCGTAGCCCTGTCAGAGTCTCCATTTTCCGGCCCTCATTTTGCCCCTTCAACTGTGAGATGAGAGCCTGGATCACATGCTTATTCAGACAACCTGGACAGGAAAGGTACTCAGGTCAGGGCACAGACGCACAGACTGCTGCTCTCTTTAAGGACCTATTGAAATCCACTGTGCCATCAAGATAGAAATTCCAAGTACTAGGTGCCAAGGTGTTGCTCATCCCTCCCAGAGTATCAGAGGAACTGGGGGAGTATAAACACAATTCCAGGAGTGCCCTCCCCCCCGCCCCCCGCCTTTGCTCCAATCTCTCCTTTTTCTCCCCACTGCCTCTCTACCCAACAATGCCTAGGGTATTCCCAGCCCCTTCCAACTTGTAGGTTGGAATGGGTGTATTCTTCCCTCCCTTCTTTGTTACCCAGTGGAGTAAGTGGCCACAATTTCCCATCCCCTTTAGCTCCCGAACCAGCGAGAGGACATACTCACCCAGGATGGCTAGGGATCGATAGGCTTCATACTTCACTTTCTCTGAACCAGTTTGGGCCTAATTTAAGAGGAATATAGTAAAAATAGATGATGGAATGTCAGAGCTCTAAAAATTTCCTCAGCTTAATTTTTTTTTTAAAAGAATTACTTTATCTAACTTTATTTATTTTAATTTGGCCAGAGAGGGACAGAACAAGAGAGAGAGAGAGGGAAAGTGAGAAACTAAGCCACCAGGTCCAGGACTTGAACTGCGGTCAGACATGTGGGAGTCCAGAGCCTCAACCACCACACCACCTGCTGATCCCCTCAGTTTAACTTTTCTTTTTACGGAAGTGGAAACTGAGGTCCAGGGGGATAACCTGTCTATGCTCAAACACAGAATCCAGGCAGAATGATGCAATGGAAGGGACACTGGACTAGGGAGTTAGACTTTTGTTGAAATACCTATTTGGTAGTATACTCCTTGGCTTTGGGCAAGCCACTTGGCCTCTTCATTAAACAAACAGAGATACCTAGTGTTCTTGTAAAATTTAAGTGGTACTGTACATAAGAATCCATGTTCCCCAATGGTAAAGTGACATGTAAGGATAGGTGGTGTTTTAGCTAAGAGAATGTTCTCAATCCCAGTTCTTTCCTTTTTTTTTTTTTTTTTAGCCCACCATCTTTTTTGTTAGACCATCAAGAAGATCTTCAGAATTCCCCTTCCCCATTTTTCAGATCCAGCTGCTCTTCTAAGAGGCCACGGACATGAGATGGGCATACCACACATTGCTGGCTCTCTCTTCAAAGGATTTGAGCTGTCATCCTGGCATGCTGAGGAGCCTTGTCTGTTATCTATGTGTTTACACTGTTGACACCTCAGACCTTTTTCCCCCTTTCCTGAACTCCATGCAGCTGCTAGACTTACCACTCGTCTCAGTGCCTCCATGACGAACTTGTCACCGACACCCAGACACCCCAGAGCCTGCAGAGAGGGAGTAGAGGAAAAGGATGAGTCCTCTGACACCATCACCAGGAGTTGTCATCCTCTGGACACAACTGGAGTTTGTATTTGGAGCACTCCCCCACCCCCACTATCTGCCTCAAGCAGCTGGCTACTTTCCAGCTCAGCCAACCTTCCTCAACCCTTGCTGCTTCTCACTTGTGCTGCATAGGACTGCTCTTCCTCTCTGGAAGACTGCAGGCTTTTTGTGAGTTCCTGCCATCCAAGGCAGCCAGTGGAAAGGAAGAGAAAGAAAAATAGTTATAGACCTTTGGAATACATACCTTTTAGTTATATTTTATTTATTCATTCATTTATTTTAATTTGGCCAGAGAAAAACACACAGAAGGAAAGTGAGAAAGCAAACCACCAGGTCCAGAACTTGAACCAGGGTTGGTCATGTAGGAATGTCCAGCGCCTTAACCACCACGCCACCTGCTGGCCCCCAACATTCAAAATATAATAAAAGACGCTCACCCAGTTCAATCCCCTTTCTTCTCCTGCTTTGCAGGCAGGGACTTAGGACTGAATGGTGGAGTAAGACCAGGGAAATGGTACCTACAGGGACAGAACCTCCTTGCCCCATCGTACTCCTGACCTTTAATCTTTGCTGCTTCAAGGCTTCGCTAGTAGGCTCTAAGGTCCTGGATCCCACCTGAGATCTTATAGTCAACTTGCTCATGGGGAGATAGATCATTTGGCCATGGGTGCCCTCTTTGAGGTACCTGTGTGAGAAATTGCACAGGTAGCCTTGGTCCCTTTGCTCTTTACCTCATTAGACCCCAACCCCAATTGTGTCGTGTGGCCTCAGCCCAGGACAGAGATGGGACCAAAGGAAGACATGTGGGCTCAGTGACAACCCCCTGAGCCACCATCAACCTGAGGGTCCTCTCTGGCCACCTTGCCCCACTCCTTGGCCCACTTCTTCCTTGCCCTTCTCTTTCCTAGAAGATGTGGAGGGTATGGAGAATATGGAGATGAGCAAAATGCACCTAGGGTGATCTCTCTTTTTCTGTGACATCTTCTGGGCATCCCGTTCTTCTTGGTGACCATACAGAGTGTGCCAGTGCGAGTAGATCTCAGACTTATTGAAGTAGCAGTAAGGGACTGCATTTGGCTTGCTTGGATGTAGCCTCCAGTACTCTGGGCTTGGAGGAAACTCTTCCTTTGGCATCTGGGGGAGTATGAGTGGCAGAGCAGTCAGAGGGGTCTCCTAGGCCTTTACTTGAATGCAGGGGCTGAGGCAGAGGAGTGGGTGAAGGGAGAAAATGGCAGGTGAGAGAGATGCCTGTCAGCCACTCATCTGGGCTGGATCACATGGTTACTACCTAACCCACTGCGGGACATTGGCAAGTTACTTCATCCTACTAGTGTCTCAGTCTTCTCATCTGTAAAACAGAGCTAACAATCCTTGGTGTGTTCCCCTCCCTAGATTGCAAAGGTCAGAAATTCCAGATTTGTGAAGCCATTGTGACCTGTAAATTGACCCAAGTACAGATTGGTTGGTTCAAGATTTCAAAGCATTTGAAAAGGTCATTTGGGCAGGGACATGAAAAGGCAAGTGGTGGGATGTTGTGGAGTAAAGAAGGAGAAAAGGAAAGTGACTACTCTCAGATATTTATTGAGGACTTACTATAATATGTGCCAGGTATTGTGCTAGGTGCTAGGATGCAGTTATCATCCCTACCCTCAGGGAGCTTCACATTTAGTTGGGGAAATAGACTTTCTTCAAATCTATTTCTTAAACAACTGTGGGACTGCAGCTCTGACTGCAGTAGAGGGTTTTAAGTGGGTCAGGGGCAGTCTTTGAGGATTTGGATGGAATGGGATTCATTCCTGTCTCTTAAGCCTTTGTATCTTTTTTTTTTTTTTTTAAAGAATTATTTGGGGATCAACAATTGGCGTAAGGCTATGTTGCTGGACTCCCATGTAGTCGACTGCGGTTCGAGTCCCAGACCCGGCGGCTTAAACTCACACCAGGTGCATGTGCGTGTGTGCCCAAGATCTCGACAGGAGAATGAAGGAGAAGGGATTGCAGTGTGGCCATCCCCCCTGGGGGATGATTTTTTGCTTTCTGTCTCTCTGTCTGTCTCTGTCTTTCTGGCAAGTGCACGCACCCTGTAGCAAAAAAACCTCTTCAAAAAAAAAAAAAGAATTATTTGATATCAGCAGATGGCATAATGGATATGTTGCTGGACTCCTGTGACTATGGTTTGAGTCTTGGACCAGGTGGCTTAAAGCTCATTCCGGGCATATGTGTGTGCATACCCAAAATCCTGAGGAGAATGGAGGAGAAGGGATTGTGGTGTGGCCACCCTCCCCTCTGGGGTGGTGGTGGTAGTGATTTCCTGCTTTCTGTCTGTCTCTGTCTCTGGCGAGTGCATGCACCCTATACCTAAATCTCTCTCTGTTAAATAAATAAATAAATAAATAAATAAATGGACCAGCAGGTGGCGTAATGGTTATGTCACTGGGCTCACACATAGTAGACCATGGTTTGAGTCTTGGACCTGGCAACTTAAAACTCATGCTGGGTCCATGTGCATGGGTGCTCAAAATCTCAAGAGGAAAATGGAGGAGAAGGGATTGTAGCGTGGCCATCCTTTCTTGCTTTTCATCTCTCTGTCTGTCTCTGTCTCTCTGGTAAGTGCACGTGTCTTATGGCAAAAATCTCTCTTAGAAAAAGATTTACTTAATTTTATTATTATTATTATCATTATTATTTATTAGCTATAGAGGACATGCACTCACCAGAAAGAGACACAGAGAGAAACTGAGAAAGCATGCCATCAGGTTCAGGACTCACTGTTTTATCTGGGAGTCCAGCTCCTTAACCACTATACTACCTGCTGGCCTCTCCAGCTTTCCTGTTAAAACAGATTTCTTTGGGCAATAGAGAAAAGGGGCATCTGCCAGTGGTTCCCAACCTAGTGACGAAGAATACCATATTAAGAGTTCTGAAGTGATTGTCATGATTTCAGGAAATAGAGCATTAACACAGGGAGGGGCCAGTAGCTGACATGGTGGTTAAGACACTGGTCTCTCATATGGCTGACTACAGTTCAAGTCCTGGACCTGGCAGCTTGCTTTCTCACTTTGTGTCTCTCTCTGGTGAGCGCAAATGCCTTATGGCAAATTTAAAAAAAGAAAAATAATTCTTTTAAAATTTTATTTATTTATTATTATTTTTAAGTTTGACCAGAGAGAGAAAGAGGGAGAGAGAAGGAAAGAGAATGCAAACCTCCAGGTCCAGAACTTGAACTGTGTTTGGCCATGTGGGAATCCAACGTCTTAACCACCAACCCTAAAATTACATAATTCTTTAAAAAAAACAACACGGGGCCAAGCCCCAGACCCGGTGGCTTAAACTCACGCCAGGCACATGTGCGTAAATGCCCAAGATCCTGAGAGGAGAATGGAGGAGAAGGATTGTGGCGTGGCCATCCTCCGTGGGAGGTGTTTCTCACTTTCTGTCTCTCTTTGTCTTTCTGGTGAGTGCACGCACCCTATAGCAAAAACCTCTTCAAAAAAACCCCAAAAAACAAAGAAAACTCACAGTGAGTAGGTGGCTAAATCTAGCAAAAAACAAGCCAAAAAAAAAAAAATTCAACTAAACAAACATAAATAAGATAAAGTTAAATAAGATAAATTGATTTCAAATAGTAAACAAAATATTTGGGACATGGTTATACTAAAAAATCATTTGTTGGGACCAGCAGTTAGTGTAATGGCTATGTCACTGAACTTCCATGTAGTTGACCGCGGTTCGAGTCCTGGACCCGGTTGCTTAAACTCACACCGGGTTCGTGTGCGTGCGTGCCCAAGATCCTGAGAGGAGAATGGAGGAGAAGGGATTGCAGCGTGGCCATCCTCCCCGGGGGGTGATTTCTCACTTTCTGTCTCTCTGTCTCTCTCTTTCTCTCTGGCAAGCACACGTGACCTGTAGCAAAAACCTCTCAAAAAAAAAAAAATCATTTGTTGTTTATCTGAAATTAAAACATGACTAGGCATCCATTTTTCCCCCCTTTTTTGCTAAAAGGCATGTGTGCTTGCCAGAGAGAGACAGTGAGAAGAGAAAGTACCTCCCTTGGGTGATGTTTATGCTGCAATCCTTTTCTTCCATCTCTTTGCTTCCTTTAGGATTTTGAGTATGCATGCACATATGCCTGGTGTATTTCTCAAGCCACTGGGTCTAGGACTTGAACCTTATGGTTGGACATGTGTGGCTGTGTGACTGGGCATCCTGTATTTTATCTGGCATTTTAACTGTGAGGCTTAACCACTATGCCATCTGCTGGTCCTGTATTTCTTTTTAAATTTGGAGAGAAGGTATGTGCACTTGCCAGAGAGAAACAGAGAGGGAGAGGGAGAAAGCTTTCCACCAATGGGGTGTGGCCACTCTGTATTCCTCTCTCCTCCACTTCTCCATCCTTTGGAATTTGGCCATGCACATTTTCAAGTTGCCAACTGGGATTCAAACTGCAGTGGTCCATGTGGGAATCCAGCTTCTTTAACTACCAGGACTCAGACCTGCCCACTCCTTCTATGACACAGCTCTCAAGGTTGGAAAACTTAGGGGTCTTACCAGGTAGCATGACAAGGGCAGGTGAACAGGAGCCGTGGCTTTTCTGAGTTCTGGGAAGAAAGATAAAGAATATGTGTGTGGCTGTTCGTATGTCTTCCTTAGAGAGAATTTTGTTCAGCTAATTTTCCCATCTTTTAATTGGGTTCATAATTTTTTTTTCGCATAAGGCACCTGAGTTCCCTGTGTATTCTGGTTATCAGGCCCTTGCCTGAGGCATATTTAACAAAAATATTTTCCCATTCTGAGGGTTGTTGGTTCATACTTGTTACTGTGTCCTTTGCTGTGCAGAAACTTCTTAGTCTGATATAGTCCCACTTGTCTATTTTAGGGACTATTGCCTGTGCTTTGGGAGTCTTATTTAAGACGTCTTTGCCTACTCCAATGTCTCCCAGAGTTTCCCCAACATTTTCCACCAGTAGTTTTATTGAGAAGTATTTCATGATAGGTAAAGTCTTTTTACAAACAAAATGAGAAATAGTGATTGACTGTTTAAAAAAATAATTAGAATAATAATAATGATGATTGGGAAGAACATTGAAAAAATATTGAATGATGAAGTGGGGATATTAATGTCTCTGTATTGACTGACATGCATGGCATTCCCTTCTGAAAAAGCAATGTAATACACTGTAAAGTTATATACAATCCAATGTAATATAAACAAGATTATGATGATAATGAAAAAAAGGAAAATGTGTGTGGTACAAATGAGACAGTCATTGCAAAGATAGGTTAAAGAATCAAGCAGGCATTTATTCACCCATTATTTAGTGCATACTAGTGCTAGGTATTTCACCAGGCACTTGGGAGGTAAGTAATGCATACTTACCTTCTCTGAAGGGGCCTATAGTCTTCCAGGACCTTCTAGTACCCTCAAATGTGGTGTGTGGAAAAACAGCAGTGTCATAGCTTGAAAGCTGCTTAGAAGTGCAGTCTGAGGTCTAACCTCAGATCTGTGGAACCAGGATCTTCATTTTAACAAGATCCCTAGGTGATTCCTCTGTACTTGAAGTTTGAGAAACACTTTTTTAGCAGGCTGTTCTCAACCTTGGCTGCATATTAGAATTATTCAGGGAAACCTGGAACATGCCTAGGCCCTACATCTGACTAATTGAATCAGATGTGGGCATGCAGCCTTAGCATTTTACAAAGCTCTCAAGATCCTAATGTGTAGCTAAGGGTGAAAAGTCATTGCTTTTTTTTTTCTTTTCAGTTTTTCAAACTTGAGTGTGTCTTTTAATCACCTGGAGAGATTATTAAAACAAATTTCTGGACTCATCCCCACAGTGTCTGACTCACTAGCTCTGGGGAGGAGTCTGAGATTTGCATTTCTCATAAGGTACTGATGTTGTTGGTCCTGGAACCACACAGAGAACCCCTAGTCTCGCTGTTACTTTGTGACTAACAGAGGGAAACAAATGTGAAGATTATATGGGCACAGGTGGCACAGGTGCAGGGCACTTTACCTTACTGAGGACGAAGGAAGATTTCTCAGAGGAGATTATACCTAAGTTGAATCTTCAATACAAGCAAGAGTTAGGCAGGTAGATGAGGGAGGGAAGAGTATTAGGCACAGAGAATACCTTATACAGAGACTTGGAGGTATGATAGTTGGGATGGAAAACAGGGCACAGGAGTGGGAGCAGAAGCTGGGGAGACATACATATGTCCCATCTTAGAGGGCCTTGTAGCTCTGCTGAGCTGGAGACTTATTTCGAGGCCTGTGGGGAACCATTAAAGCATCCAAAGGCCTGCCCTGACTTTGCCTGTGGATTTGCTGAACTCACCCAGAGCCTTGCCTGGGAGTGAGATCCAGGTAGCCTTTCTTTTTCAGACCCCCTGTCCCTAGCTTCATTCCTGTCCATTCCAGCCTCACCTTTGGTCCTTTCTGGATATTCCAGCCATGGGTAATTGAACATTGCCCTGGAGATGTCAAGAATATGACCTATTTTGTCAGAGGCCATCCTCTTCCTCCCCTGGTAGATCCTGGGGGAATTTGGACAGTTGCGGGTACAGAGCTGCTGGGAGATTGAGGGTAGAGGTTTCTCATTTTCTGTCGTCCAAGCAGGACTCATGAAGTGTCTGGGCATCTTGAGGTAGAGGATTCCTAGTGCTGAGCAACCAGATCGTTTTGGTAAATAGAACACTCAAGTTCCATTCTTGAGCCCAGCTCTGGCATGGAGCTAGTCAATTTACCTTTCTGAGCTTCATTTTTCTTATCTGAAAAGTGAGAAAGTCATGCCTGTCTGACTAATTAGAGGGATAAATTAAAAAAGAAAGTCAGTGTGTTTGGTGAACTGTCAGGTCAGGGGCAGGGATTTCTTTTAGGGTTAGTCATCAGGAAAATGCCAGCGGTGGGAAAGCCCCTTGTACATACACCTCTTCCCCACTCATTGGGGCCAAGAGACTGAGCTCTTACCTGTGTGCTAAGGAACTGCCCCTCCTAATTTGTACTTCTGCATATACTCTTTTCTCTGTCCTTTTTCCTTTTTTCCCCACCTGTTAAACTGTTACTCTTTCAAACTCTACTCAAATGTTACCTCATTTCTGAAATCTCTCTTCTCCCCAGGCTCCTTGCCTCCCCCAACTGAGTGATGTACCCCTTCCTGACCCACAGTATGATCTTGATTTTTTTATAGTTCCTTTTTTTGGAAGTTTTTGTTATACGTGAATCATCACTGGACTGTGAAGTGCCTAAAGGTAAAGAGTGTGGGTTGAGGTTTATTCACCTCTCTATTTATCTATCCCCACCCCCACCGCATCCCCAGTGTCTTGCATAGTGTCTAGCATGCAGTGACAGCTGACTATAGCAAGAAAACATGGGCCAGTAACTCATCAGACTTAACATGACCTGGAAACTAACATCAAACACTCTGATGTGATGTACACTATCACCCATGTGGGTGATGTTTAACCTGAATCTAATTATGAAGAAATAATCAAGCAAATTCAAATTAAGAAATATTCTACAAAAATCTGATCTGAATTTATAAAAATATCAATTCCCAGGACAGAAAGTGACGCAGCAGTAAAGTGCGACACTCTGTGAGGCAATCTTACATGGGAAAGTTGCTGGTTCAAGTCTGGAGACTTTCTGAGTATGCTGGGCATGCATGTGGCCATGATTCAGGGTTGGCTGACTGCTGGGTGTAGATTCTGTTGGGGGTTCTGTGTGTCTCTTGTCCTCTCTCTCATTGATGGAAGAAATAAATTTAAAATAAAATGTTCTTGAAGACAAAACCCCAAAAATATGTTAAAGGACACTAAAAAGATGTGATAGCTAAATTCAATGTGTGTACTTAAATGGATTCTAGTTTTTAAAAAAAATAGCTATAAAGAACATTATGGGGGTGGGACAGCAGATGGCGTAGCGGTTATGTCACTGGACTCCCACATGGACGACAATGGTTGCTTGAAAATCATGCTGGGCATGTATGTGTGTGCACCCAGGATCCCGGAAGGAGAATGGAGGGGAAGGAATTACGGTGTAGCCATCCTCCCTGTGGGGTGATTTCTCACTTTCTCTCTCACTGTCTCTGTCTCTCTCTTCAGCGAGCACATGCACCCTAAGGCAAAAGCCTCTTAAAAAATTATTGGGACAATTGGGGAAATTTGATTATGGACTGTATATTAAAAAAATAATATTATAACATTGTTAAATTTCCTGAGTGTGCTACTCATTTTGTGATTATGTAGAATATCCTTGTTATTAGGACACACATATTGCTACTTGCTCTCAGATGGTTCAGGGAAAAAAATGTATATACCGACCACACACACACACACCCACCTTCACCCCATTCATATACAAATAAAGCAAATGTGATAAAATGTTAATATCTGAATCTAGATGGTGAGTGGTGTGTTCTTGCAAATTTCTATCAAAGGTTGGGGGAGAAAAAGCATGGGCTTGGCATTGGCCTGGGTGAGTTTAAATATTTTTTTGAAAGAAATATTTATTTAATTTTATTTATTTATTTTAATTTGACCAGAGAGAGAGAGGGAAAGTGAGAAAGCAAGCCACCAGGTCTGGGACTTGAACCTTGGTTGGCCATTTGGGAGTGTTCAGTGCCTTAACCACCACACCACCTACTGGTCCCTAGGTGAGTTTAAATCTTAACTGTAAACCCTCCTCCTTTGCCTCCCCCCCCCCACACACACACACACCTTCTTTCTTTTGGCTGTACGACTTGGGGCAAACCCTTTTCCTCTCTTTCTAAAAATTTTCCTGACTAAATAGGGCTTGTAATAGTACCTACCCCATAGAGTTATAAGGATGAAAAAGAACAACGAATGTAAGGGGCTGAACTGATGCCTGGCACTCAATGTTAACTATAGTATAACTGTATATATATCGTCAATATGTGTTCATGTGAAGGGCGCATAGATGGGAATTTGGAGTACTCTTTAAAGCATTATCACCGTGAAGATGCTAATGTGGTTGTGGAAAACCAAAAAATAGTTCACTGTCTTAATTTGAAAGACCTGAGGTGTTTGGGATTGCCATAAAATCCAGTCCTGGGGCAAGGATGATAGTAAATAAACCCACTGCAGATGAAGTGTAGGGTAAACAAGTGAAAGGACCAAAGAAGGTCCGAGAAACAGGGAGGTGCTGTGGTAGGGAGTGAGGTAAACTCTTGGGGAATTGGGGATGGGGACGTAATGACTGACCTCCCACCCCCAAAGTGGGTTATCTAGTTATTTTACCTGCACCTCTTGCTTGTACGCCTTTCTTGGAGAGCTTTTGCTTCCAGCCCCTGCTCATTGGGTAGGGCCATGGCCCCTAAATCTAGGGTAGACACCTGATGGGTGCAGGTGTGCTTACTGCTTATGGGTAAGGAGGGTTTCAAGGAGAAAATCATATCAAGAGCCAGCTTTGTAGTTGCATTGAGCATTTTAATGGAAAGCTTATTTCTCATGTTTGCACATCATCCCTTCTGAGGGACCAAGATGGTATCTTTGACCAGGTGATATTTCCATAGGAGCCCAGTCTTTCTCTCTTATTTGCTTTTACAAGTATGTTGATTTCCTTCCTGGCCACAAAGCCATGACCAAGTGGAGGCGAATGAAGGTTAGATCCTAGAGACATCCTATGGACAAGGCGGAGCCTCTACCAGAGACAGAGTAGCTCTTCTAGGCTTTAGATGGGGGAGGGTTTTATCACTGCCACTGTGTAGTACAATTGATTCCCTTCAGGGAGCAGGAGAGGACAGGAGATTGGGGAAAGCCTCTCACACTGATTAGACCAGAGCAAGCAGCAACTGGAGAGTATGCACAAGTTCGGGTTCATGGTGCCCTCCATTCTAGCTCATCTCCAAAGAGTTGATGTATTCCCGAACCCATTTCTTCTCCGGGTTGGCACACACCTGGCGGTTCTTTCGGGTGATAAACCTGTGGCAGAGAAGAGGATGAGAACTTGTCAGTACCAGACAGTCAGATTTGAGGACAAGGAGATTGAGGCATAAAGAGAAATTATTATGGTGCTAGGATAGAACATTTGTGGAGCTCCATGGTATTTTATTTTTGGCTTTTAAGGAGAGGATATTTATTCTTCTGTTTATTTTGTTTGATTGGCTCCAAGCCAAAGCAAATTTGTGTGCATTTTAACCCCCTTGGAGACACATGCAGCCTGTAGATCTAAAGGGATATAGAGCCTCTGGAGCCCTTGTGATTGAGTGGGCCAACAACTAGCCTTTTCACATTATCTCCTCTGTTCCAGGTTTATGGGTGCTCAAGATGTAGAAAGAAATGGTGTCCCCCAGGAATTGAGTCATAGCTGAGTTAGTAGGATATCTAGACCTGCTTAAGAACATAATGATTTGACTGTAGAAAACAGTGCCTGGCACAGAGTAGACACTCAGCAAATGAATGCATGAATACATGAATGGATCTATGCATGGGTGGGTGGAGTAACAGGGCATGAGCTTGAGTCCTGGTTTTATCACTTATTAGTTGGATTGCTGTGGGAAAATTATTTAGGACTTCTGTATCTATTTGCTAACTTCTGAAATGAGTACTGAAATAATTCCTACTTTGCACAATTGTTATGAAACTCAAATGAGATAATATATGAGAAAGAGTTTGGAAAAATACCATATATGTGTTGCTATTAGAATGCTGTGGGATCTCTGGTATAGGGTGAAGCAGAGCAACATGAGTCAGAGGTCCTGGTACTGAAAACCATGGCTCAGAGATTGAAGGCCTGCAGCACTGCCACTGCCAAAGCACTTCTACTAACTTGCCACTGAGAATGTGGAGGTCTTGAAAGTGGAGGCCTTATCTCTACAGGTGGTGATGATGTAAGCTGCAAGTATAAAAGTTGGGGGTCATGAAAATCAATCCAACTGCCTGACTCACTTGTCTGCTGAGAGACTGTCCCTACCTGGGGGAGACCTTGGGCCTGGATAGCAATGCTGGCAACTAACATGTTATTTGTGGATCAGCCCTGCCTTTTTAGCTCTTTCTCATTTTGGTTTCTCTTTAAGAATGTTTTTAAGAATATGTATATTATTATTATTATTTTAAATTTGAACACTGATTTTACATATATTTTAATACCAGGGCCAGCCTGTAGCCTGATGGTTACACAAGCTGGATCCCACATGACTGTCTACATAACTTGAGGCCTGCACCTGGTGGCTTGAAAAGATGCTGGACGTGCATGCATGTGTGCCCAAAATTCTGAAAGGAGGAGATATGAAGAAGGGATTGTAGTGTGATCATTCCCCATAGGGAGTTCTTGTTCACTTTCTCCCTCCCTCTGTCCCTCTTTGGCAAGTACGCTGCTCTCTGGTAAATTGAAAAAAAAAAAAAAAATCATAGGGGGCCAGCAGGTGGCGTGGTGGTTGGAGCACTGGACTCCCCCATGGCTGACTATGGTTTCGGTCCAGACCCGGTGACTTGCTTTCTCACTATCATTTCCCCCACACCCCCATCTCTCTCTGGTCAAATTGAAGAATAATAATAAAAATAAATAAATAATTAAAACAAAAAAAAATCCACAAAAATTAGAACACCAGATTAAATATTTCAGAGTTTCTCTTAGGAAGATAATTATTTATTGTATAGTTGTCTAGACATTTACTTTATTTTTTTTTCAAGTATTTTCTGTGGGGGGGGAGAGAGAAAAATAGAAATCACCTCCAGAGGACATGGCCATGCTGTAATTCCTTCCCTTCTATTATTTTTTTTTTTTTTTTGAGGGGTTTTTGCTATAGTGCGCGTGATTAGTGGCTTTAGAGTATGCACTTTGTGTGTGTTTTTTAAAAAAGAATGATTTATTTAATTTTATTAATTCATTCATTCACTTTAACTTGAACAGAGAGAGACACAGAGAGAGGGTAAGTGAGAAAGCAAGCCACTGGGTCCGGGACTCGAACCACGGTCGACTATGTGGGAGTCCAGCGACATAGCCATTACGCTAACTGCTGGTCCCCCCTTCCCTTCTATTCTCCTCTCAGGATTTTGGGTACACACATACATATGCCCAGTATGTTTTTCAAGCTGCCAGGTCTGGAACTTGCAGTCAGTCACGTGGGATTCACCATACCCTCAGCTGGTCCTACTTTTTATATTTTAAAAATTTAAATATTTTATTGATTTTTAATAACAATTTGTTGTAAGCATATAGAAATACTACTGATTTTTGTGTGTTGACATTATATCCTACAACTTTACTGAATCTGTTCATTTGTTTTAAGTTTTTTTGTTGGAGTTTTAATTTTTTTCTTTTATTGTCAGAGAGCACATGTCCATTCATCAGAGAGAGATAGTGATAGACAGAGATCACCCCCTAGTCAGGCATGAGAGAAAAACCACCCCGTAGTGGGACCTGGCCATACTGTAACCTTTCTTTCTCTACTTCTTCATCCCATTAGGATTTGGGGCATGCACAAACAAGCACCTGGTGTATTTTTCTAGCTACTGGGGCAGGAATTTGAGCTGCAGTAGGCCATGCAGGATCTGGCTCTCCATGCACTGCACTTAACCACTATGCTACAGAACCAGTCCCAGAAGTTTAATTTGTAAATTTTATTAAACCACACAGTGTACCACATTATTATATGACATAATAAAGGGATTATATAGTCCAAACAACATGAAATTTCTAATTCAGCTCTTATTTTTGCCATCACTATCATATTTAAAAATATATAAAGTATTCACTATGTTGAAGTATTATGCTCAGATATATTCATTTAGGTATCTTATCACTCATTCTCTGATTTAACAAATTCATCTTTTCTATATGCTTATATTAATGTGTCTGTCACTCAACTTGTGCAGTTCTTTTGATTCTGTGCCTAATAGTGTTAAAAAAAGTTTTTTTTTTTTTGTTGGTTTTAATTAAAGATTTTTGCTATAGGGTGCATGTACTCACTGGAGAGACAAAAAGTGAGAAATCACCCCCTAGCAATGCCATAATCTCTTCTCCTCCATTCTCCTTTTGGGACTTTGGGCACGCATGCACTTGTGCCCAGTGTAAGTTTTAAGCTGCTGGGTCAGGGATTTGAACCACAGTTGACTATGTGGGAGTCTAGTGATGTAACCATTACATCGTCTGCTGGTCCCCCCAAAATGTTTTTTTTTTTGAAGAATCATTTATTTTTTATTTAACTTTATTCATTGATTTATTTTGATCAGAGAAGGATAGAGCAGGAGCTATAGAGAGAGAGAGGGAAAGTGAAAAAGCAAGCCGCCAGGATAAGGACTCAAATCAACCACATCAGCCATGTGGGAGTCCTGCGCACTTAACCACCAAGCCATCTGCCAGCCCCTCCAAAAAATGTTTTTAAGTTATGGCAAAATACACGAAATTTATCATCTTAACCTTTTTTTTAAAAAAGAGATTTTTGCTACAGGGTGTGTACACTTGCCAGAGAGACAGAGAGACAGAAAACAAGAAATCAACTCCCCAGGGAGGATGGCTATGCCACAGTCTTTTCTCCTCCATTCTCTTGTGATTTTGGGTACATGGGTCTGGCATGAATTTCAAGCCACTGAGTCTGGGACTTGAGCCACAGTTAGCCATGTGGGAGTCCAGTGACATAACCATTACGCCATTTGCTGGTGTCCATCTTAACCATTTTAAAATGGATCCTGTACATGCCCATATACATTCAAAGTGAAGACTTAGGTTGTCTGATGAGAATGAAAATTTCTTGGTTGATCTTATATCTCTGTCCTGAGAAATCTCTGCTCTCAGGACAGCACTTCCCCCTTTCTGAGCCTTACTCACTTGACCATCTTCCTCACACCCTGATATGCAAAAATGAGAAAAAGAGCAGAAGGGGTATTGTGGGCACTCTCCCACACATCTCCAAGTGTTTGATTGCTTATTTGAGATGGTGTGGGAGCTTCAGACACCAGGAAGCTCTTGTTCAGCCAGGAGTCTTACAGGAAATCCTGCCAGACTCTCTATCCTCTTTTATCAGCATTCTTGGCTTGTGGCCTGAAAGTCAGAAGGACAGGAAACCAACACCTGGGGTGAGGTTTGCTCAGGCGTCCATTTCTTCCTCCTCTCTGCAGCATGCAGTACCAAAGAACAGCCCTCCTTTTAGCCAGGTCTTCCTCCCTGCCACCATTTTTGTGATACCCGCCTCCCTACTTTCCTGACTCCTTCCTTCTACCTACCCCTTAAAAGCAAATGTCCTCAAAGTTGCTGCCTTTTTTCTTTTCTCTGTGTTTTTACCCAAGTCTCTGGCCTTGTGCCTTGAATGCAATTGGAGCTCAATGGGTGGTTATTGAATAAGTAAATAAATCAATTACATTCATTCCCTTAAGTTTCATCTATCACTTCTTCATATATAACAATATATTTAGACGATGATGATGAGTTAACACATATTTTGCATGTACTGTGTGCTAGAGAGTATTGTAATTATTTTATCATGTTCATTGTGACCCAGTGAAGAAAATATTTGTTTCTTTTATTTATTTTCTTTTATTTAACTTTATTTATCCATTTATTTATTTATTTATTTATTT
>NW_006159912.1:2384054-2387626 GCF_000334495.1 Tupaia belangeri chinensis | reverse complement strand
GCCCCCGCCCCCCCAACTCCCCCCCCACCCGCTGGCCCCTAATTTTTTAATTTTTAATGTTTTTTTTTTTTTTTTTTTCCAGAGAGATTTTTGCTGTAAGGTACATGCACTCACTGGAGAGACAAAGAAAGACAGATAGACAGAAAGTGAGAAATCACCCCTTGGGGGGATGACCACGCTGCAATTCCTTCTCCTCCATTCTCCTCTCAGGATTTTGGGCACACACACACACACACACCCAGTGTGAGTTTCAAGCCACCAGGTCTGGGACCCGAACTGTAGTCAGTCATGTGACAGTCTAGCTATGTAACTCATTACACCATCTACTGGTCCCATGGAAAATATTTCTATTACCTCATTTTTCCGATGAAGAAACTGAGGCTCAGAGAACTGAAGTTAGGGGCCCAAGCTCACCAAATGACCTGGCTGGAATTTTAACAATGGAAGAATGACTCTAGAGCCAGTGCTCACCGAGATAATGTTATCTTGCCTCTTTTTAAATTCAGAAACCCTTCTTCCTATAAGAGAATGCTCTATCTCTAGCCCCAACACCCTTTCCTAGGCTGCCAACCCTTAGTTTCACACTCCCTACTGAACATTTCCACAGGGTGACTTGCTGACAGTTGGCTCTTTCCTCTTTAAGCAGTGTTTCCTGCAGACTTGAAGTGGTTCCACAGTTCTCCACCATCTAGGCTGAAACCTCAGCATCATCCTCAACCCTTCTCTATCCCTTGCTCCTAACCTCAAATCACCTGTCAGGGCTTGCTAATTTCACCTCTGAATGTTGCTCACTCTTGTCTCTCCCTTCCTTCAGGAACTGCTTGACCTCCTGTACTACTCACGTGGATAACGGCAACAGCCTCTTTCAAAGCTCCTAAATCCTAGTCTTTCTCTGTTCTGCTAACAGCAAGGCAGCCAGACAGCTCTCAAACGTTTGCCTTTTTTGTTCTGACACTCAAGGTCCTCTGCGCTTTTCTATGTGGAGACTCTACATAAATCAGAGTAGAATCCTTTTGCCTCATAGCCTGTCCTATAGGCTTTTCTCTGCCAATCCAAATCTTTCCTCACACAGCACCTGTTTTTGTTTGTTTATAAGCCAGTGAGCATGTGTGTTAGCCTAAGAGAGATAGAGAACTGGGGAGAGAAAGCACTCCCCAGGGGAATGTGGTTGTGCCATAGTCCCTTCTCCTTCATTCTCTCTTATTAGACTGTGAGCCCCATCAGGTCAGGGATGGAGGTTTTATTGATTTGTGCCTGCCCCTATAAGGTGCTCAGCAAAGGATTTATTAGGTTTTTTATTTATTAAAAAAATTTTTTTTGGAGAGATTTTTGCTAATGGGGCACATGTGCTCACTGGAGAGACAGTGAGAGATAGAGAGACAGAAAGTGAGAAATCACCCCCCAGCAGGTATGGCCATGCTGCAATCCCTTCTCCTCCATTCTCCTCTT
This sequence comes from Tupaia belangeri chinensis, assembly GCF_000334495.1. Lineage (NCBI taxonomy): Eukaryota > Metazoa > Chordata > Mammalia > Scandentia > Tupaiidae > Tupaia > Tupaia belangeri. The sequence goes on along the minus strand of NW_006159912.1, from coordinate 2,386,177 downwards.
GGGATCTTGGGTACACACACACATACACCCTGTGTGAATTTTATGTTGCCAGGTCCCAGGCTTGAACTGCAGTTGACTATTTGGGAGTCTAGTGATGTAACCATTATACCATCTGCTGGTCCCTATTTTTAGGTTTTCTTTTTCTTTTTCTTTTTTTTTTTTTAGTTTGCCATAGAGCATGCATGCTCAGTGTTTGGGGTGGGGAGAGAAAGCACTTCCCAGGGGAGATGGCCACACCACAATCCTTTCTCCTTCATTCTCTTGGGATTTTGGGGACACACACACACACACACACACACACACACGTTCTTCAAGCCACTGAGCCCGGGTGTAGTTGGCCATGTGGGATCCAGCCACCTTAACCACCATGCTACTGGCTGGCTCAAGAGTTACATTTGTTTAGTTTTAGAAATAAAATTAGAGGTGCCAAATATTACCACTATACTTCAAGGGATTCATCAGAACCGAAGCCCATCTTTCTTTTTCTTTTCTTTAAAGAATTATTTTATTTAAATTTATTTATTTTTGTATTTTAATATGACCAGAGAGAAAGGGAAAGTGAGAAAGCAAGCTGTCAGGTCCAGGACTCAAACCATGTGAGAGTCCAGTGCCCCTAACCACCATGCCACCTGCCGGCCCTCCCAAAGCCCATCTTTCAATACTTACAACTTTTGCCAATGTAATGAGAATTTTTGGATCAAAATCTTGACCCTTACATAGGAAGCTTCATGATTATTTCAGTTTTATTCTCTAAGTCTCCATTATCTTACTTTCCTTAAGCAACTGTCACTAATAACCTTTCTACAGTAGAAAGAGGAGGCTCCATCACTCGTTCACTGTGCAGCCTCAGGTAAGTCAACAAACCTCTCTGAGTCTGTTTCATTACCCAAAATATGCAGAAAATTATGCATACCTGTCAAATCTGTCAGACATATGAAATTGAAAGGTAATAATCATAAGACATTTGACACAGATATTTTCTGTGTAGTAGGGATTATTATATACATAGCTTGTATGTTTTAAGGTGAATTTCATTTAATTTTTTTTTAAGAGCAAATTTTGCTGTAGGGCACATGTGCTGGAGAAACAGAGAGGAAGTGAGAAATCACCCTCCAGGGGGATGGCCACACCGCAATCCCTTCTCCATTCTCCTATTGAGATTTTGTGTGTGCACGCACATGCACCTGGTGTGAGTTTTAAGTCACCTAGTCCAAGACTCAAACTGTGGTCAACTACATGGGAGTCCAGCAATGTAACCATTATGTCATCTTCTGGTTCTTCATTAATTTAAAAAATTTTATTATCTTTTAAAAAGAATTATCTCATTTATCTATTTTTATCCATTTATTTAAACTTGACCAGAGAGGGACAGAGAGAGAGAGAGAGTGAGAGAGAGAGAAAGTTAGTCTCCAGGTCCAGGACTCCAGACAATTGGCCGTGTGGGAGTCTGGTGCCCTTAACCACCATGTCACCTGCCAGCCCCTCATTAATTCTTTTCTAATGAATAGTTTTATGATTTTTTACTTGACTATAGTTAGGCCTTGATCTCTCCTCCTTAGTTTCTCTGAAGTTTAGGTAGATATTTGATTGGGTTTGGAATCTGGGGACTGTAGGGTTCTTAACTGGAAATGGATGACCAAGTCAATCTTCTCCATGCAGGGACACTTCAGACCACATTCAAGTAAGAGCCACATCAGTACAGTCAGAGTCCTAGGAACCCAGTCCACCAGAATGAGCAGGACCCTCCAAGAACACTTTCGTCTAGATCTTTTACATTATACCGGGGACTCTGGGGCTACAAATGGAGGGCCCCCTTGTCAGGGGTCCTAGCTTGGGGAGCAAAAGATAGCCCTTCTTCACCCCCCTGGAAGACTTCATGGGGCTAAGACTCACACAACTGCTGGGTTGGAGCACTTGCCACTGGTGTAGAAATACTCTCTGAGGTGGGTACGGGGCAGTGGGCGGGAGATGTAGGCGAAGCAGCAGGGCGTGGTGTCCGAGGCATCTGGGAGAAGGAAGGAAAGGAGACCACTATATTAACGGATAAAATGCACACTGGACATTGTGCTATGTACTTTATATGACTTATCTTTTTTCTTTAAAGTTTATTTATTCCATGAATA
>NW_006159912.1:2368901-2383751 GCF_000334495.1 Tupaia belangeri chinensis | reverse complement strand
AGAAGCAGAGACAGAGAAAAAGCATTCCAGACAGGGTCTCGACACCACAATTCACTTCCAGCTTCAGTCATACAGATCATGGGCTTGTGAGTGCCTGGTTTACTGAGGGAGGTCTATGGACACGAATTAGCAACCTTCCCATGTGAGTCAGCCAGCCTTACAGAAAGAACATCATGTTTTTCTGCTGCACCGCTGTCTGGCCCCCTAAATATTTTTTGTGTTTTTAAAGAAATTTTTTTCCAGAGGCCATGTAAGCTTGCCAGAGAAAGATAGGGTTGGGGGTGATGGAGGCAGTGAGAAAGCACCCCCCGCCCCATAGGGGATGTTCATGCCATAATCTTGTCTCCATTTCTTCCTCCTTTTGAGATTTTGAGCACACATGTCCCCAGCATGTTTCTCAAACCATTGGGTCTAGGACTCGAACGGCATAGTCAGCTAGGTGGGATCTGTCCACTTTAACCACCATGCCATAGGCTGGTCCCCCCAAATTTTAAATGTATTTCTTCCTTGTGCAAGAGTGGCAGACAGACAGAAACACAACACCCCTAACTGGATCTTGATGCCATGATCCACCCCTAGCTTTAGCCAGCCTGGATATGGACACACAAGTGCCCAGCATACTCAGGGAGGTCTCTGGACACAAACCTGACACCTTTCTGTGTGGAATTTCTTCACAGAGCATCATGTGTCACTGCTCCATCCAGCCCAATTATCTTTTTTTTTTTTTTTAAAGAATTATTTGACGTTTATTTATTTATTTACTTAATTTATTTTGACCAGAGAGGAACAGAGTGAGAAAGACAGAGAGAGAAAATGAGGAAATTAAGCTGCCAGGTCTGGGATTTGAACCACAGTCGGCCATGTGGGAGTCCAGCACCCTTAACCACCACGCCACTTGCCGGCCCCAGCCCAATTATCTTGAAAGGATTATTATCCTCCTTGGCAAGAACTGATGCTCAGAGAGGTAAGGTCACTTGTCCATGAACACTTGGTGGCAGAGTTGGGATTCCCACAAAGGACTGAGAGGATCTCTCCAATTTATATAATCCTTGAGCCCAGCTTGTATCTTTTTCTTTATACCACAGCCCCTTGCCCTTGGCTCTTTGGACATGCTAAGCCTCCTCCTGAGCCCTCTGCCCTATTCTTGCCCTTCCAGGATCCTCAATGAATTCAAAACTCAGTTTGTCAGGGTCAGCAGGTGATGTAGTCTTTAAGGCGCTGGACTCCCACATGGCAAATCAGAGTTCAAATCCTGGACCTGGTAGCTTGCTTTTTATTTTCCCTCTTTGCCTCTCTCTCTGGTCAAATGAAAAAATAGCAATATAATGATTAATAGAATGAAATAAAATAATAATTAAAATAACAGCCAAAAAAACTTAGTTTGTTCAGATATCATTGAGACCCAGGATGGGTTTGGAGAGCTTCTAGAACTCAAGCCAAGATTGTAAAAGAGGGCCTGAAGGTGTTTATTGTATCTTAGGAGCCCCTGGATAAACTGGGGTGACCAAAAAAATCCTTTTAATTGCCAGAGGGCATGTAAACTTAGGGCATGTAAACTTATCACAGAGAGAGAGGGAGAGAGCGAGAGAGCAAGAAAACATCCTCCCCTCCAATGAGACATGGTCATGCTATTGTCAATCATTTTCCTCTCCTGTCAGGATTTTGGACATGCACATACATGTGTGCCTACCATATTTTCAAGTCACTGAAGCCAGGATTTGAACCTCAGTTGGCTATGTGGAGTCCAGCTTGCTATTACTTGCTGTGGTATAGGGCCAGCCGTGAATCAGAAACTTGTGAGCTAATTCAAGATGATGCTGGGAAGCATCAGTTGCCATCGTTTCTTAAAGCAGTAATGTTTATCTTCCTAGCCAGATGGAACTGGGTTTGAATACTAGTTTGCCACTTCGTATCTGTGTGCCCTTGGGCAAGCTACTTAACCTCTCCAGGCCTCTGTTTCCCCATCTATAAGTCAAAGAGAGCTACTCAAAGAGTAGTTGTATTAAGTAAGATGGTATGTATAAAGGGATGTGCACATGCCTGATCCATAGCAGGCACTTAATCAGCTTTTTAATCCTCTCACAAGTTCTATTTTTTTCCACTTATGAAATAGAATCTGTCTGTCTGTAGAGGACTTTAGTTAAATATTAGAAGTTTTTCAGAATTCCAGCTGGTGACAGGCCTGAGTCAGTGGTGTTTCAAGGTCAGCTCCAGCCACCATTGCTTACTAATATCCGGTACTCAGTGAGTGCCTGTGAGGCTTGAAGACACAGGAAAGTGGATCTGGGGCCCCTCCCATGACATGGCTTAGAGATCTGTCAGGGACAACAGGACATCTGGATAAAACAGCACATAAAAATGTAAGGGAGGGGACAGCAGGTGGCATGGTGGTTAAGGTGCTGGACTCCCACATGACTGACTGCGATTTGAGTCCTGGACCCGGTAGCTTTCTTTCTTATTTTCTCTCTCCCTCTCTTTGGTGAGTGCACATGCCCTACAGCAAATTAAAATAATAATAATAAATTATATATGAAAAGAGAATGTAATGGAGCTCAGACCATATACATGTTACAGCAGAAAAGAGAGCAAGGTCTGGACAGCCTATGGGATGGGGTAGGCATTCTAGGCAGAGGGTCCGACTCCTTGGATTGTGGTGGTCAGGACCTGGACTTACATGGGGAGGCAGATGCAGGACTGCAGAGGGCAGCAGCAGTGAGGATGACAACGAGGACAACCGCAGAGGTCTTCATGGTGTCTGTGGGCAGAGGCTTTGTGCAGGACTGTGTTGGTCTCAGGCTCCTCTGCAGGCTCCTCTGCAACTTGGGCTGGCCCTTTATAGGGAGTCAGGGCCAGTAGAGGGAGCACCCCCCACAAGGGGAGTTTCCAGAACAACAGTCAAGCACTGGCTGATATACTGAAATTGCATAAAACGAAAAGGAAAACTGAAATAGCCTCCGGAAACTTGAGTCTCTCTCTCTCTCTGTCTCACCCTCGCTGTACTTGCATCCAGACTGAACTAAAACCTCTTCCTCTTTTGGCATCCTTCCCTCACCTGCCAGTACATGGGTCCTCACCAGAGAGCAGGAAGCAGTTCCCTTGGGGGGAAAGGAGGAGGGGCAGCCAGGGCACGCTCTAAAGCCACTGGATCTTTTTCTTTTCTTTTTTCCTTTCTTTTCTTTTCTTTTCTTTTCTTTTCTTTTCTTTTCTTTTCTTTTCCTTTTCTTTTCCTTTTCTTTCCTTCCCTTTCCCTTTTCCTTTTCCTTTTCCTTTCCCTTTTCCTTTCCCTTTCCCCTTTCCCTTTCCCTTTTCTCTCCTCTCCTCTCCTCTCCTTTCTCCTCTCCTCTCTTCTCTTCTTTCTTTTCTCTCTCTCTTTCTTTCTTCTTTCTTTCTTTTCTTTTTCTTTTCTTTTCTTTCCTTTCTTTCTCTCTTTCTTTCTTTCTTTCTTTTTTTAATTTGCCACAGAGCATGTGCACTTACTAGAGAAAGACAGAGAGAGAGAGAAAAAGGGAAAGTGAGAATGTACCCACCAGGGGCATGGCCACACCAGAATCTCTTTCCTCCATCCTCCTCTCAGGATTTTGGGTATGCATACACACCCAGTGTGTTTTTCAAGCTGCTGGGTCCAGGACTTGAAACACATGGTTGGTTGTGTGGGATCCAACCATCTTAACCACCACGCCAATGGCTGGCTCCAGCCACTGGGTCTTTTTTGGTTGTTTTCAAAGTTTCTGCTTATGCATTTTGGACCATATCTCCCTTCTCCCAGTCCATGGAAGGATGTCATTTACAAGATGTTTTATTGAGAAGGATCTTCTGTACATAATAGTCCTGAAAGGAGGTGAGAATACCCATTTCCACCATGACTGGGCCAGTGGATCTAAAGCTGGGAATTGGGAATTTCCCCACCAAATATGAGTTGGAGTGATTTATCTTGGGGGAGTTTCTTGCTTTCATTATGAGCACAGAGTCACTCCTATTTATTTACTGAGTGATTTTGGGGAAAATTGCTTAGTGTCTTTAAGTTCTGTTTTCTTGTTTATAAAGTGGGATAATTTGCTACAGTCTTGTTGAAAAGTAGAGCGAGAGTAAGGGAGAGGGGTATCTGTTACAGCACACACCACCATTATTAGCTACCATTTACGGAGGGGTTATCTGTGCTGCCGCTGTTCTATGGACTGCCTGTACCCATGCCTTTACTATTATTACTCCCATTTTACAAGGGAGGAAATTCAGTAAATGCTGAGATCCCATCTAATTTCTAAGGCTTTTGTGGGCACAGAAGTTACCAAATATAAAAACCGCAAAGTACTTTAGGGGTCATTTTTTTCTATGTTCTTCAGTGGCAAAGGAAGAAACCAAGATCCAGAGAACAGGAGTGAATGATCTGTGATCAGAATCCAGTTGCCCTGGCTCCCAGTTTAGTGCTCCGTCCACTAAGTACTGCTCAACATTAAAGGTTTCATGGTGGCCGACATCCTTGAAACTGAACTTACTCCAGTCCAAAGAATTGGATGCAGTAAGTGTTCATCAGTTCCTCTTTGGGTAGTCCAGAATTAGAGACAGTCTGGCCTGGGATGGGCTGAAGTTGGCTTCTACGTTATCTAAGCGACAATGCCAAAACAATCAAATTAAAAAAAAAAAGTACTGGGACCAGCAGATGGCATAATGGCTATGTCATTGGACTCCCATGTAGTCAACCACAGTTCGAGTCCCAGACCCGGTGGTTTAAACTCACGCCGGGCACGTGTGTGTGAGTGCCCAAGATCCTGAGAGGAGAATGGAGAAGAAGAGATTGTGGAGTGGCCATCCCCCCTTGGGGTGGGTGATTTCTCCCTTTCTATCTCTGTCTCTCTCTTTCTGGCGAGCGCACACACCCTATAGCAAAAACCTCTCAAGGAAAACAAAAAACAAAACAAAAACGTACTCCTAAGTTGAGATAATTTTCTTGCTGCCTGCTGTCGCATACATAACTTGGTGGTACAGAATGGGAAGACTTTGTTACATTTGTTGTATTTCCTGAGAGCCACACAGCTAAGTGGGATTTGAACGCAGATGTTTCTGATGCCCATGTTCATGCGTTTTCCAGTGACTCACATCGGTAGAGCAATAGACACTAATCGAGGCCCTTCTAGGTATCAGGTGCTATTCTAAGCTCTTCACAACAGCCCTCCCATTCTCTCCTCATGACTCATTAATCAATGAACAATAGAAATAATTTCAGAAAGTAGAGCCATCTCATTTAAAGATGTAAATTCCATGCATCTCAGAAACACTAAAGAAATTCATACATGCATACAAAAAATATTCTGCCTGTTTTCATTATTTCCTTAGGTCTAAAGTTACCAACCGTGGGAGACTGGTTAAGATGGTTGTTAGAAGCTAGAACTACTATTTATTAGTCAGGTAGCCTTGGGCAAGTTACTTAATCTCTCTGGTTTCAGTTTTCTCATCTATAAATTGGTGATAATAATAATGGCTCCTTCCATAACTGTGGAGACAATTAAGTCCCTGTAGATTGGTCATGCTTGTAAGTCCTTAGTATCAACACGATGCTTGACACTGTTAAGTACATAATAACATTAGCTATTATTATTATTAAGAACAAAAAGATGGCAGTCTCTTCAAGGATATTCGATATTTCAGGTGTTTCAGCTATCAAAACTAGTTGATATGTATTGACTAATTAATATAAAAAACTTTATTATGAAAAGGATCTTTTCAAACAGATGTGTACGTTGAGACTTAGATAGGTTAAGTGACTAGCTTAAGGTCACAGCCTACAGTGCTCTGTCTAGGTTCATGGATTTTCTAGATCACATTACGTTGTTCCTACAATTATCCTGAAACTCCTGCCAAGGCTCAGTTTTCCCCTGGGGACTCTATTTCTGTTTCCTTTCTTTGACCTCAGTTTTCCTCTGTAAGGAAGAAAGGAAAGTATTTGCCTGGATACCACATATGCTGAGCTGGGCCAGTAGCCAAGGACAGAGGCGAGGAAACTCACTGAAGGACCAGCACATTCCTCATCTTTAACTCCCAGTGGGCCTTTCCTCTGTGTGTGACTGTGTCTGTCTGTTTATAGATATTGGGGAAGATGGTGAGGTTGCCGAGTGAGAATAAGTGATGGGGATGTCAAGGGTATTTTTCTTCTCTTTTGGTGGTTTCAGTGGATTGCGGCAGCAGAGGAGGGAGAAGAACTTACTTTTTAATCCCATTTCTGCTACTTACTTCCTCCTGTGCAAAGGCACGGCTCAGACTTGACGAGCTATCTGTAAGTTATTCTCTGGCTCTAGTGTACTGATTCCATGAGCAGATCGGAGTACTGTGTAAACAGTATGGAACAGAGTGGATGTTCAGTGAATGGCAGTGATCATTATTATTCATCCAGCTGTTTGTGTTCCTGAACTAGGAACTCCTGCCTGTCTGACCCACTGTACTGGTGGTTGCGGATCAAGGGAGGTAATGACTATGAACGTACTTAGGAGACAGTAAGAGATACAAACATCATGGAGCTATTTCTGCCTTCCCTGTCTCTTCAGTATGTATGGTCTACACTGCTTAAACATTCTTTATTCACTCTGTACATTGTTCTCTCCAGGTTCTTGTCATCCACGATCTTCATTCCCTGGCCCTCCAGCTCATCAGGGTCTCAGGCATGCACCTGATGTGCATTCAAGCCGACCTGGAGATCCAAACCTGCAGTCAGCCAGTGGCTTCTAGCACTGTAGGTCAGTTTGCTACCAGCTGTGCCACAGGGCTGGGCTTACATGGGTTCTCTCTCTCTCTTTTTTTAAATAAATGATTGTTTCATTTATTTATTTATTTGCTTATTTATTTATTTGACCAGAGAGGGACAAAGAGAGAGAGATTGAGAGTGGGAAAGTGAGAAAGCAAGCTGCCAGGTCCAGGACTTGAACCATGGTTGGCCATGTGGGAGTCTGGCGCCCTTAACAACCACGCCATCTGCTGGCCCCACATGGGCTCTTTTGAGTCAGATTTCTAGGATCAAAATCCAGCTTTATTACATATTATATGTTTATTTATAATAAAATGCATATATGCATTTATTTAATGTGTACAACGTATGTAAATGATTAGTATAGTCAAACAGATGAACATATCCATCTTCTCTCGGAGTTACCGCTTTGTGTGTGTAATGAGAGCAAATTTTCAGGATATAATACAGTGTATGTTTTTAAATTATTTAATTTTATTAATCATTCTCATTGTTTTATTTTTTAAAATTTGACCAGAGAGAGACAGAGAGAGAGGGAAAGTGAGAAAGCAAAGCCACCTTGTCCAATACTTGAATCATGGTCAGTCATGTGGCAATCCAGTGCCTTAACCACTGCGCCACCTGCCAGCTCCTTCAGTATTGTTAATTATAGTCTTCATGCTATACGTTAGATCTCAAGACTTAGTCATTTTACATAATTATTACTTTTTAATTCTTTGACCATTATCTTTCCATTTTCCCTGCATCACCACCCCCGATGATGACAGTTCTACTCTTTGTCCCCCATGTATTTGACTTTTTTAGATTTCACATATAAGATCATGCAATGTTTTTTTTTCTGTGTTTGGTATTCTTTTATTTATTTACCTACTTAGTTTTTGTAGAGGTTTTGCCTTAGGGCACTCACTGGGGGGAGAGAGAGAGAGAGAGAGAAAGTGAGACAGACACAGTGAGAGGGAAAGTGAGAAATTATCTCCCCAGGGGATGTCCATAATGCAATCCCTTCTCCTCCATTCCCCTCCCAGGATCTTGGCCATGCATGCACACGTGCTCAGCATGAATTTCAAGACATCGGGTCCAGGACTTAAACTGCAGTTGGCCATGTGGGAGTCCAGTGACGTAATTGCTACATCATATGCTGGTACCCATATTTATTATTTATTCATGATTATAATTGAAAAAGTTGCTTACTTTTTCTGGGCCTAAATTTCCTCATTTGTAAAGTGAGAGACTGGACCAAATCTGCTTTGTGTAATGGAGTTATTTAAGAATCTAATGAGGGGCCAACAGGTGGCATGGTGGTTAAAGGCGGCTGAACTCCCCACATGGCCGATGGTGGTTCAAGTCCTGGAGCTGGTGGCTTAAAATTCACACTGGAAGAGTGTGTGTGTGTGCCCAGAATCCCAGGAGGAGAGTGGGGGAGAAGGGATTGTGGTGTGGCCTTCCCCTTTGGGGGTGAATTCTCACTTTCCCTCTCTCTTTTTCCAATAGCACATGTGCCCTATGGCAAAAACAAAAATAAAATGAACAAAAAGAATCTAATGCAAGCTATGAATGCTTTCTACCAGTATGTGGAGACCTACACAGACAGGTACATGTCATTTGCATATAAGGGGTTTACAGACCCAGGAGGCTCATCCATGGGGTGCTTAGATTTATTTCTCTTGAGTCCTTCTTGGGTTTATTTCTCATCAGCCTTCATACCTCCAAAATCCCTTTCCCTAGCCTAATTAATCCTGGCTAACGCCAGGCACACGACTTCTCCAGCCTGGTGCTGGTCCTCCATCCCCCTCCCTTCTTGGCCCAGTCTTTGTTTCCCTCTGTCATTCACTCTGCTAAACAGAGGAAGCTGGTTGCTGAAGCTGGCTGCTGGCACGCTCACATGTGATGTTAGGAAACCTAACACGGACTGAGCAAGCGAAACCTTGTTTCCTCTGGATTCCAAGGTTCAAACATTTTTGTAGGGAGCAGCTCTGACTGTTCTTTAAAAAATGCCGGAAACTCCACTGCATAATTTATGGTAGTTGTCCTTTCTCCTGAAAAAAAAAAAACCCCAAAAAACAAAACAAAACAAAAAAATAAAACAAAAAACCCCCAAAGCTGGAAAAGTCCTCCCATCCTTTAGTCACCTGGGCCCCCAAGGGAAGAAGTCAGAGACAGAGTCATTTCCTCTCCATGGTCCTTTATTTTCCCTGTCTGGAAAGTGGAGAGTTGCTCCCTGCTCATTTCCCTTCTCTGGTGCACTTCTTTAGAATCTGAGTACTTCCCACCTGAGACAGCAAGCTGTCGAGTCACTCTTCCTTGTTTGTGTAGGGCCTGCTTGGGGCTGGGCCTGCTGGTGCTGCTGGGAGACTCTGCCAGAGGCAGCAGTGCAGAGGTACAGGCTGACACTGCACAGCAGGCTCAGGGGACTTACCCTTCGAACCTCATTCAGGACTCTTTCCACTACCTCTTGCCCTTGTCTTTCGGTCCAGCTCTGGTTTGTCCTCTCTGTCATCTATTCTGCTTCTTCTCCTTCCCTTCCCTCCTCTTCCCTCCCGATCACCTCATAATGCATATTTCATGATGTCGGGGATACTAACTTTAACAGCTGTTCTCCTACTTCTCACCACATGCAGGCTGGGGGCAAGGGTTCTGCTTGGCCTCCACCTATTTTTTCTCACCTTCCCCACACAGGACAGTGGCTGTGCACATCCGCTTGTTTTCTGCAGCTGGAGACCACATGTGGTCTGTTTATTGACAGGAGCTGTGCTCACCGGCCTCTGGTTACTGGAGGAGCCCACCACAAGGTACCTTGGGGGTTGGGTGTCTGTGGGAACCAAGCTCAAGAAAAGCATCGGTTCTTCAAAATTTCTCTGTGACATGATACATTGTCATCTATTTTTGTTGTTGTTTTCCTCTACATATCTGTTAGTGGCATCCCCTTTCCTCACACTGTTCTGTCCTGTCCTCTTCAGAAACTCTACTGTCAAAGCACACCCCCTCCCTCTTCCACTGTCCCCAGTCCCCAGCCTCCAGGAGAAAGCCTGGTGAAGCAGGACAAAGTGAAATCAAATAGCATTTATTTTCTGTATGTCTTTGGACAAGCTATTCACTGTTCTATACCTTAGTTTCCTTTCTGGAAATGAGGCTAAGAACACATAGCTGCCAGGACACCTCAGAGGCTTGAACAAGGCCATCAGTAAACTGCCTGACACCATTTTTGGCACAGGGCAAATACTCAGAAAACAATTCTTTCTTTTCCTTTCCCTAAATGTCCAGGCTTCAGTATTTCTTCCCTCCATGCCTTCCTCTTCCCAGCAGAAGTGTTAATCTCAGTTGAGAGTTAGGAGGCATGGGGGTAGAGAGGGTGAGTTTACTGTGATTTTCCACTAGCACTCAGGCACTACGCTAGACACTTTAGGCATTACTTCACTTATTAGAAAGAAACGCACAGAACATGGCGATGACTCAGACCTGCCCTGAGTTCTCCTCTCTGTGTAGCAGGCTTTAGACACTCATTCTCATGCTCTGTCCTTCACTGGGCATGGATTGAGACATGCTTCCCCCTTCTTCCTTCCTGTCTGTCCCCGTGGGTCAGCACAGCAAACCCTTTTTGAAGAGGTCCATATACAGGCTTACAAAAGAAGTAACAAAAGTTTCAGAATCTTATAGGTCTCTGTGGTTGTGGTCTGGATTCTGCCGCTTCTTGAACTGGTCCTGGAAGCCCCTTGGCTTCTTGCTTGTTGCTTCCCTTCTGAGTGATGGAGGTCCCCAGTCTCTTGCTTTCCTACTTTGTCACTTCTCATACCCTCTCCAGGGTGCCCTTAGGCCTGCAGAAGGGTCAAGCTAGAACATTAGGGACCTCCATATCTTCCTAGGCACTTGCATAGTTGAGAACCTCCAACTTGGGAAAGTCCCCTTGGGGAATTTCCTCTGATTGGGACTTGGAAATTCTGTACCTTAGTCAGTCATTTCTTCTAGAGTCAGCTTTAGTTGATGAAAAGAGCAAGAGACTGGAATTAGGAGACTTCCGTTCTAGTTCCAGTTCAGCTCCAAACCTAGCTGGGAATAGAGATTTGACAAACTATTTGCCCTTTGTAGGACTCAGCATCCTCATCTATGAAATGGAGGTCTGATAACACTATTTCTGAGACCCTTTTCTTCTCACTTAAAAGACACTAAACAAAAGGATTTCTAGTGTACTAGAGTGAGGTTTGGGAGTAAGTGTCTGCTGCTCCCAACATCGGTTCACATTGCTAAGAAGTGCTTTCCCTCTTGTGCTCCCAAGGCCTGGGACTCACCTTACCACTAACTCATGAACTCCTCCCACGAGCAGTACTGCACCCCATTTGCCCACTGTAATACCCTCCACTCACTCCTTCACACCTTCTAGTTTTCCACATATCCATTAATTCTACTCATTCATCTCTATATCTATGTCAATTAAAATTCTTTTTCCAAAGCATAGCAAACAACATCCACTAACTTTATCAGAGAGATAATAGGAGAAAGTTGAGTAGCTTAGAGAATGAGTAGGTCATTGGAAAACCTGGCTTAGAAAAAGGACAGGTGAGAGATCAGACAAACCCTGGGTATTGGGGCAGCAGAAACTATTTGACAGTGTCATCAGGGTACCACTGTTGAAATCAATATACTCCAGCTAATTTTTCCATCCTCATCTCACTCTACTACAGATTCACAGTGTTAGGAAAAAGTGTATGACCAGCCAGGATTGAGTCATTGCTTGCTTCTTGGCTAGATGGGGATAGAGTACTTTATCTGCCATATCACTGACTGTATATCCTCAGGGTAGGGTAGATAATTCCACAAAAGGTTGCCAGGATGATATTTGGAAAGGGAAATGGGTTCTGTGAAGAAAAATAAGAACAAAACAAATAAGCAAACAAACCAATACTCCATCCACCCAGCCACTCATCTATTCATCCATCCACCTACTCATCCATCTGCCCATCTTTCAGTCAACGAACAATGTACTATTCATTATTGAATACCCATCAGTTCCAAAAGCCATGCCAGGCACATAGATACAGTGTAAGGCCACCAATCAGAACCAAAGATGAGGACACAGGGGAGGGAACTGATACACACCATGTACTAGAGGGTCCAATGACATTGAGACAGGCTACATCATTCTGGATGTGGGAAGATAAGAGATAGCTTTTGGGAACATCTACTACCAGGAGATTGCTTATCATGGGGAAGGAGAGAACATGGCCAGGCTCAGGTACCAGAAAACCTGGATCTGATTCTGGTCTGTTTCTCTGTAGCAGTGGGCAAGTCATCTCTCTTTTTCCTTATGTATAAAATGGGATAAATGAATATAAGAATCTTTGCCTTGTCTAGCTCAGAAAACTGCTGCCAAGGTGAAATGGATAGATGAGAGTGAAGGTGCTTTTTAAGGACATGAAAGAGAACTGTCTCCCCGTGGTTACTTCTGTTTCTAGTATAACACCCATGGTTCATGTGCTGCTCTGACTTTCATGACTTCTCTGCCCACTGTGGTAACCATGGAGAGGATCTGCTGAGCATTTCAGTTCTTTTTTCTTTTTAAATTTTTGCCGAAGGGCTTATTTACTCACCAGAGTGAGATGGGGTGGAATAGGTGAGAAAGCACACCCCATGGGGAATGGCCATGCTGCAATCCCTTTTTCATTTCTTCCTCCTTTTGGGATTTTGGGCATGCACACATGTGCCCAGTGTGTTTTTCAAGCTGCTGGGTCCAGGACTCAAACTGCGCAGTTGGTCACGTTGTTGTAGTCAACTCAGTGAGAAATAAGAGGACATCTAGACATAGTCACATTACTGGAGTTTTATTACCAATGCCTGTGGGGGAACTCATGTCTCTCAAAGACCTCGCAGCCCCAAGTGAAAGGAGAGGAAGCTTGTAAAGGTGAAAATCACAATAATTTTTGGGATTACAATGGAAAATGAGGAGGGGGTGGAGAGGAAGAGGGAGTGCGGTTTCTGCAAAAGCAGTGACAGATGCTGGATCAAGCATGTTAATAACTTCTAAGGGCACTCTCCAGACCTTTGTTTAATGGTCCCCGTGGCTCCAGGCAGGGGTCTGGTGATTGGTGGTTACATTGCTAAGGAACATCTAAACAGAAAGGTTTCCAGCTAGTTAGCAAAGATAGTAAGATTGTTAATCACTCTGTCAACTGTTGGCAAAAGGAGGAGGCAAGTATAACATGAAGTTTAAAGATGGAGGTGCTTCTGCTTCAACATGAAATCCAATTGCCTTAACCACCAGGCCACAGCAGGTGCTTTAAAAATGTTAGTATATTAGGGCCAGCCTGTGGCTTGGTGGTTAAGGCAGCTGCATCCCACATGGCCTGTCATGCAGTTTGCTTCTTGGAACTGGTGGTTTGAGAACCATGACACGCATGTGTGTGTGTGCCCAAAATCTTGAAAGGAAGCAGAAATGGAGGAGAAGGGGTTTGGGAATGACCATTTTCCATGGGTGGTGTTCTCTGATTCTTTCTTTTGCTCTGGCAAGTGCATGCACCCTCTGGCAAGAAAAATAAATTATATTTAATAAGCGCTTGTAAGCCTACTTCTAGGAATTAATGGTTTTTTTTTTCCTTTTTAGTGGCCATGTTTTATTTGTCCCTTGTCTTCAAGCAGCATAACCAAAGATACAGACAGTGTCCAATAAAATAAAAGGTGAAACAAATTCTAAGACTGTGATGCCACATGCCACATTTAACCTAATTTTTTTAAAAGAATTATTTTGTTTTAACTTTATTTATTATTGTTATCATTATTATTTTCCAGTTTGATCAGAGAGAGCCAGAGAGCCAGAGAGGAAGTTAGAAAGCAAGCCACCAGGTCCAAGACTTGAACCGTGGTCAGCCATGTGGGAGTCCAGCGCCTTCAACCACCATGCCACTTGCCGGCCCCGCATTTAACCTAATTTTATTAATACTTGCTTTCGGATAGGGAAGAGGTCATTCAGTAAAAATATACAGTAAAAACAAAATATGTCTTAGCATGTAGAACTCTTAAACTATAATAATAGTACCTTGGGACCAGCAGTTGGCATAATGGCTATGTTGCTGGACTCCCAGGTAGTCGACTGTGGTTCAAGTCCCAGACCTGGTGGGTTAAACTCACGCCAGGCGTGTGTGCGTGTGTGTCCAAGATCTCAAGAGGATAATGGAGGAGAAGGGATTGTGGCATGGCTATCCTCCCGGGTGGTGATTTCTCGCTTTCTGTCTTTCTGTCTCTCTCTCTCTCTCTCTAGCTTTCTGGCAAGCACACGTGCCCTATAGCAAAACAAAACAAAACAAAAAACAAAACAAACAAACAAACAAACAAAAACTCTAAAAAAAAATAATGTACCCTAATTAATTCCATGTACACAAGTCTAATATTACAGGTTTTGTTTTTAACAAAATAAACACAATTAAGACTTCTAGGAGCATTTTATAATAAAGTAATTCCTGTTTTTTCTTTCTAGATAGATCAAGCACCTCCAAAATACAAATTCCTATATGCAGTGAACACTTTACTAAAAATGAACACTAAAGGAAATTACTAGAAATTAACCTTACTGATGTTCTCATACATGTACAACTTGAACTATACAAGACTTTCTTGGTTTGTAATAATGAAGTTTGGAGACAGCTGAAGTATCCATCAGTTAGGGACAAGTGAAACAATTCTGGCACTTCCATTTTGTGGACTGTCAGGCAGCTACTGAAAAAAAATAAGGTTGCTCCTTAGGGACCAGCAGTTAGAATAATAGCTATGTCACTGGACTCCCATGTAGTTGACCGCGGTTCGAGTCCCGGACCTGGTGGCTTAAACTCACACCGGGTGCATGTGCGTGCGTGCCCAAGATCCCGAGAGGAGAATGGAGGAGAAGGGATTGTGACGTGGCCATCCCCCCCTGGGGGGTGATTTCTCGCTTTCTGTCTCTCTGTCTCTCTCTGTCTGTCTGGCGAGCACACGTGCCCTATACCAAAAACCTCTCCAAAAAAAAAGAAAAAAAAAATAAGGCTGCTCCTTACCTGTAGATGTGCAACGAGCTCTAACATACACTAAGTGAAAGAAACAATGGCAAAAGAATAGCTTTTAAAAAATTATTAGTTTTGTGATGATGCTTAGGGAAA
>NW_006159912.1:2366401-2368821 GCF_000334495.1 Tupaia belangeri chinensis | reverse complement strand
GGGGACAGTATAGAAAGTAAACATAGATACCAGAGACAGTGTGGGAAGAGAGTGGGAGATGGTAGAGGGTAAGAGATAGGGAATCAAGGATAGGGGAAAAAAAAGCAAAATATACAGGAAACAAGAAATGGAAAATTATTTGTTGACAATAACATGTGTGTTGATGTGCTTGATTGAGACAATATACAGTGTACTCTGGATGGAAAAATCTCATTTTGTATGCTGTAATGATGTACAGTGAATAAACATAAACAAATAAATTTAAATAAAAAATTATTAGTTTTTATTTACTTAACTATTTATTGTTATTATTATTTAATTTGACCAGCGAGAGACAGAGAGGGAAAGTAAGAAAGCAAGCCACAAGTCCAGGACTTGAACCACAGTTAGTCATGTGGGAGTCCAGAACACTTAACCACCATGCCACCTGTCGGCCCCCAAAAGAATAGCTTATTCAGTGAGTGCTACTGTGTGTGTGTGTGTGTGTGTGTGTGTGTGTGTATAAAACACCAGAGTCTTGTCTATGCCTGTAAATACATAGCCTCTTTTGGAGGCATCATGGGAAACTGTTAGGAAGGGTAACAACAGGAGGGAGGCCTGGGGGACTAGGGTAGGAAGCAGATCTCTTTTTCCTTGGACACCCCTTTGTATCTTCAGAATTTTGTATTATGTATTTGATTGACGTATTTATAAATAGTTATCCGACAGGGGTGCCCAGGTGTTGGACGGAGGTTCCCATGAAGCTTCAGCCCCAGTTTAGAGCATTTTTACCCCCTGCCCCCACTCAGGCCAGTGAGAAGTGCAGGTCCTCTCCCAGAAGTTCTCTGAGGTGGTATGATTCACTCAGTGGCTCATCTCTGCCCCAGTGCCCTCACCCCACTCTTTATCACATCAGGGGAGTGGGCTTTTAGAATCATATTTTGACAACAGAAACATCTTAGACACCTCTCCCCTAAAGAAGTGTGACATTTCATCCCCGAGCAAGGAGTGAGGAGAGCAGGATCTCCTCTGATACAAGGTGATGCATGGTGGAAGTAACACAGGCTTTTCAGTTGCTCAAACTTTGTTTCATATTCCAGCTTCTGCTAGTCAAACTGTGAAAGCTGGGGGAACAGTCATTTCTTGCTAGACTCTTTCCCCATCTCTGAAATGGGCTGACTTTCCTCTGAACTCAGGTGACTTGTAACTGAGCTGAGGTCATTGTACCCAGTGCCTGGCAGAGAGTAGGTGCTCAGCAGTTGTTCTCACAATTACCAAGGTCAATTCAGCCTGCTGGTGCCCTTTATAATGAAGGAAGGAGGAAACAGCAGTGGTGGGGATTGGATCCAGGTTAGCAAATGCTCACAGCTCCTTCTGGGCTTGGCCCCTTGTCCAATAGAGGTGAAAAAGACACAGTACCTGCCCACTAGGAGTGCCTGTTGACCAGACCAGTCTGGGAGATCCTTCAAATTTGCAGTTGCCTCTCTGCTGCTCTGACGTCTGGGACAGTGTGTTCAACCCCAGCACGACTATTTTCAGGGCAGATTCAGCATAGGTGTTTGCACTGGGGCTCTCGTGTAGAGGAAGAGGCTGACTGGGGAAGTAGCAGGAGTCTTGGAGGCTGTTACAAGAGGATGGGGTGCCAGAACAGCAGGGATGCTGGGGTCCACCTTACCCTGTTCAAGGGTGCCCATATCCTGGCCTGACCGAGGACTCTGCAGTACACTGCCTTCCCAGTTGCATAGGATTGGGCTCTGAACATGGGCTCACCTCTCAGCTGTGGACACAACGTTCTCCAAGGACGGGCAGTGCGAGGAACACGGGTGACTAGAGTAAGGCAGGCTTGGGTCTGGTTCTTGCTTGGCTGTTGATTCACTCAGCTTCTATGCTGTTTCACTTTGAGGTACTTCAGTTTCTTTGTGAGATGGTGATAATAATACTACCTCACTGTGAGAATTCAAAGAATTACCAGTATTATGAAAATGTTTCAGTAGAGCTAGTTAAAATTAAGCTGGTCTAAACTGCAGACAAGGGATTAGACGGTGGTGGGTGTAAAATGGAACACTCTGTGAGGCAGACCCATGTGGGAGCTTTGGGGTCAGGTCTGGAGACCTCCCCGAGTATACTGGGGTTACACAAGCATGCCCATGATCCTGTCGGCTGTCACTGGAGATGGATTGTGACATCAAGGCCCTGTTGGGAGTGCTCACTCTCTTATAAAAAATACACTTTTAAGAAGTATGAGGGAAAAATTCTTCTCAGAGATTGAGTTACTCTTGGGCTTAAAAGAAAAATATGCCTTAATGGGCACATTTGATTATAAAAAGGGAGATGCCTCTCCCCTACGCTATTCTACCCCCACATCATATTGACTAGAGAGGGCTAAATTGTTCTGCATAAGAAATAGGATGGGGGGGGGGGGGGGCTCGCTGGCAGCACGG
>NW_006159912.1:2362664-2366324 GCF_000334495.1 Tupaia belangeri chinensis | reverse complement strand
TGTGTGTGTGTGTGTGTGTGTGTGTGTGTGTGTGTGTGTGCATATGTGTGCCCAAAATCCAGAGAGGAGAATGGAGGAGAAGGGATTGCAGCTTGGCCATCACTCTTGGAGGGTTATTTCTCACTTTGCCTCTCTGTCACTCTCTGGTGAGCACACACACCCTATAGCAAAACTTAAACACTGTCTGCGTGCCCAAAACTCCCCAGAGAAAGTAAATAGGATTAGAAGTTGTTCACGGTCAGAGTGAGAGCTGAATAGGAATATGGGATGGTAAGGGAGAAGAGGGGAAAAGTGCAGGGGCCCTGGAACACGGGGGACCAAATCCTGGGAAGAAAATAAGGCCAGCACAGATCAATTTCTTCTCTCAAGGGATGCCTAGGATGCCTAGTGAATTTTTTTTTCTTATTTATTTATTTATTTATTTTGCCACAGGACATATATGCTCACTGACCAAAGACAGAGAGACAATGGGAGGGAAAATGAGAAATCACCTCCTAGAGGGGATGGCCATGCCTCGGTCCTCCTCCATTCTCCTGGAATTTTGGGCATGCATGCACACACATGCAATGTGATTTTCAGGCTGCCTGGTCTGAGACTTGAGCCTGGTCAGCCATATGGGAGTCCAGAGCCTTAACCACTATGCCACCTATGCCCCGGCTAGTGAATTTTTTTTTTAAAAAGAATTATTTTATTTAACTTTATTTATTTTATTTATTTTAATTTGACTGGAGAGGGCCAGAGAGAGAGGGAGAAAAAGAGAGAGAAAAAGTGAGAAAGCAAGCTGCTAGGTCCAGGACTCGAACTGCAGTTGGCCATGTGGGAGTCCAGTGCCCTTAACAACCATGTCACCTGCCGACCTCCTGGCTAGTGAATTTTTAAGGCAAGTATTAATGACTAGTATTCAATTTTGAAGTCTCACCTGAATTATTCTGTTACATTCAGTACCTATTCTATGCCCACATCTTTGGTAAACATCTGTTGCTTCCAATAGACGCAGGTCAATGATGTTTTGGGAGTGTGAAGAAATGAGGGCCTTGATCCAGGTGGGGTGAAATAGCATGTGAAAAAAATAAAGAATTCAGTGGAAGCTGGGAATTACAGGAAGAGATGCCTTGATTTAACACAAGCCTTCAGTTCTCCTTGGGGCTATGGATAGGGTGAGAGTCTTAACTACTTGCAGTATCAGGGATGGACAACAGAATGGCTTTTTGGATATGCTGGTGAGCTTTGGATGACCCCATAGCAGATGCTGCCAAGTGGGCTGTTTGAAAGGGATGGAAAACATGCTGAGACCCCAACGATGAGAAGTGAGTGGGGCCACAGCAATAAATGAGGTGATGTCGGTTCTGGCCACGCTGAGGAAACCAAGCACGCATTCCCTCAGCTGTGGCACTGTGGCCGTCTGAAGGTCCAAAGTTTTAACATCATATTGACTGTGAGTATCTTACCGGAAGTGAGACTGCTTTATTTCAGAGGAGATAATTTCCCTTAAGAACCACTGTTCGAGTGTTTCTTCCACCACTGGTTGGAATGGATGTTCCAGTGTGAGATCAGTTACGGAAGATAAAGACGGCAACTGCAACTTCTTTCTATACATCCAAGTTGTAACATGTGATTTTCAACACTACCACATGATTAGCGCTGAAGAGCCGCCCCCATGTTCACAAATGTCCATAGCCCTCTAGCCCTAAAACCCCCCTTTTGTATTGTAGACACACAGGCTAGCCACAGACACTCAGACCTCCTGCTTTCTCTTTTCAAAGCCCTGCTAGTGCTTCTGAAAGCAGGAGGAAACCTCTGACAGCTGCTTCCTCACTTTTGTGTTCTGCAGCTGTTCTTTGCTTTAATCTCTTAATGTGGCTTTATTTCCTCCCAGGGAACAGCTAGGAAATGCTCAGATGTGGAACTGTTTTGATAAAGAAAGAAAAGAAAGAAGGAATAGGAGGGAGGGAAGAAAGTAGGAAGGGAGGAAGGGAGGAAGGGGGACCAGCAGATGGCATAATGGCTATGTCACTGGATTCCCATATAGTGGACCGTGGTTCAAATTCCAGGCCTGGTTACTTGAAACTCACAGGTGCATGTGTGTGCATGCCCAAAATCCTGAGAGGAGATTGGAGGGGAAGGGATTGCAATGTGGCCATCCCCTTTGGGGGGTAATTTCTCGCATTCTGTCTCCCTGTCTCCAGTGAGTACAGGTACCCCATAACAAAAATCTCTTAAAAAAAATAAAAGGAAGGGAAAACATGGCGGTTGGGACTGAGTCACAGTGAGGCGGGGCTGGCCTCAGGCAGACTGGGTGTTAGGCTGGCTGGCTTATCTCTTTATTCTGTTGAATGTGTCCACCCCCACCTCTTTTTTTCCTTTCTGTTCATTTGGGGATAATATTAGCTAATATTTCTTTTTTTTTTCTTTTTTTGGGAGAGGTTTTTGCTATAGGGCGTGTGTGCTTGCCAGACAGACAGAGACAGAAAGCAAGAAATTATGGTCACACCGCTATCCCTACTCCTCCATTCTCCTCTTGGGATCTTGGGCACGCACGCACACGTGCCTGGCATGAGGTTTAAGCCACTGGGTCCGGGACGCGAACCGCGGTTGACTACATGGGAGTCCAGCGACATAGCCATTACGCTAACTGCTAGTCCCTAATATTTCTGTCAAACCTTGTTGGAGGATTAAGTGAGATGACATAAAGAATTTAATAGTATCAATCCAGTCAGGTGGCATGGTTATGGCGGCTGGATCTACATAACTGAACACTTTGAGTCCTGGACTGGGCAGCTTGAAAAACACTCTGGCACAAGTGCTTGTGTGCCTCAAGTCTCAAGAGGAGGATGGAAAAGAGATTGTAGCATGGTCATTCCCCCTGAGTGGTGTTTTCTTATTATCTCCCCTCTCTGCCTCTCTCCAGTGACCACATATGCCCTATAGCAAATTGAAAGAAAAAAAGAAAGAATTTCATAATGTCTGGCACGTTTTCAGCACTCAGTACAAAATAGCTGTTATTCATTCTTTTCTCTCACCTCTGTATTTTTTTTTTTATATTTCAATTTATTTATTTGCATTCATTCACAGTACATCATTACAGCATACAAAATGAGATTTTTCTATCCAGAGTACACTGTATATACAAACATGTTATTGTCAGCAAATGATCTTCCATTTCTTGTTTTCTGTATGTTTTGCTTTTTTCCCCCATCCTTGATTCCCTGTCTCTTACCCTCTTCCATCTCCCATTCTCCTCCCACACTGTCTCTGGTATCTATGTTTGCTTTCTATACTGTTTCCCCCGCACATTTTATTGAATCACCAAAGACCCTAATCAATCCAAATACCCTCACAGCAAACACAGGTGACACACACATTTCCATGAACACAAGTCTAACTTTATGCATCCTATAAAGTAGCACCTAGCTGGGGCTACATATCCTACTGCAGTCATTGAATAGATATATATATTTTTTTCTGAAACTTTTATTTTTGTAACTCAATTTACATTCCTTCCCTAAGCATCATCATAGCACACAAAATGCCATCTCCCATCCAATACAATGTGATCTCCCATCCATGATTGAGTGACTCAATCATGACATTATAAAACATTTTCCATTTCTAGTTCCTAGAATTATTTTCACCCCTCTTTCTGACCCTCTGTCCCTTCCC
>NW_006159912.1:2358295-2361861 GCF_000334495.1 Tupaia belangeri chinensis | reverse complement strand
GGCCAGCCATTTTCTCTTCTACATCTGAGATTCTATTTTCTGAATGATCTAGTCTGCTTTTAATACTTTCAAGGGAGATTTTGACTTCTTGTATTATAGACTTCATCTCTAGCAGTTCCGTTTGAGTCTTTTGTAAAGTGTGTAATTCCTCTTTTAGATCTTGCAGGAATTTCCTCATCTCTTGGAACTTGTCAACTTCTTTCTCCTTTCTCGTTAGCAGTTCATTATCTCTCTTCTCTTTCATCTCTGTTAGCTTTGACATTATGAATGCTCTAAATTCCTTATCAGACATTTCCATGATTTTCACCAAACTGCTTGTGGATGAAGAAGAGTTACTCTTTTCCCTTGGAGGAGAGGTATTTTCTCGTTTTCCCATATTTCTTGTGCTCCGGCGGTGATTTCTTGTCATCTGATGGATGGTGTGTTTCTTCCAAATTCTTGAAGTTCAGCTGCTAGCTCGTTTGCTGGAGGCTGAATTATCAGCAGAAAATCTTTATTCCCTGAAATATCTAGATCGCTGGAGCCATGTCTCACCTCTGTATTTTTGGTCTCTGAGGTTTTTTCAGTTTTTTCCCTTCTTTCTCCATCTCTTCCACTTTCTCCACCAGTGAAAAGGTAAATAATAGTACCATTAAGAATCTCTACTATGAGTAAATGAGAACTTTCCATTTGGGAAGGAAGGACTGGCACATGGAAATATGAATATCATAACCTGCTGTTTTGGGCAGCCAAGCCAAAGCAGTGTGGATTTTTTACCCGCCTCATTTCCTGCCTTTTTAAAGCCAGCTCCACCTCATACTAGCTGTCTGACCTTGCGCAATGGGATAACTTTCCGGAGCCCATTTCCTTATTGGTAATGTGGAGATGATACTGCACACTGCAGAATGTAGCTGTGACAATTTGTTGCGCAGGCTATAGGTAATGGGTCCAGCCTGGTACTTGGCACATGGCAGAGCTCAGTAAATGTGGCTGCGTAAGCTAAAATGATGAAGTTTGACTGGTCGGGCCAACCACCTGGGAGTCATTCAGATTTTTCTTTATTTTACATCTTTCTTAGGTTGGATACCCCCAGAAGCAGACCCCAAGATTTGAGCACAAGCAGTTAATTGGGAGGTGGTACCAGGAAGTTCCAGAAGGGAAATGAGACAACAAAGGCAAGGATGCCACTGCTTGGATCTTTGGTGAGCAGATCATTATGGTGATGGGGCAACTCGGCTCTACCCCAAAGGGACCTTTGAAAGGATGTACAGAGCACCTTTCACGTAGTCCCACGCAAGGGCAAGGGCGAGAAGCTGAGCTACTCACCCACCAACTTTGTCTGTCACCATAATTCCTCAGCATCCCCATCTTGCTGCATGTAGCTGGGGAAAGCCCTTGGCAGAGGTGCAGGTGCTTACAACAGAGGGACATGAGACATGGTCCTCACCATGGAAGACAGAGGCTGGAACATCCCATTTCTAGTGCATTGGGGGTCCTGGTGATTCCACCTCCAACACAGATTCTGAATTTGAGGACTCCTTGTCACCTCCACAACTGCTGTCTAGTCCTGGTTACCAATGTCTCTCCCTTTGCCAGTCTAATAGGCTCTCACTTGGTTGCCCCATTCTACTCTTGACTCTAGCTCACCTTTACACCCATTTTTATAGAGCAAGTGGGGTGGTCCAAACAAGTGAACCAGGTCATGTTTTCCTCTGTTTAAACCCTCCAGTGGCTTCTTATTACATTCAGAAATTCACACTGCTGCAGGGTCCTGCATAACCCAGTGGTTCTCAGCCAGGACTGATTTTGTACCCCGTGGGGACATTTGACTTTGTCTGGAGACATTTTTGGTTGTCACAACTGTGGGGAAGTGGCTGCGACTGGCACCTAGTGGGTAGAGGTCAGGGATGCTGCTAAACATCTTGACAGTCCCAAAACAGAGAATCATCTGGATTAGTGAAAGGGACACGTGTTAAGTGCTTTACACATAGAAGACACCCAGTGAGCATTAGTTCTATTTTCATTGTTAACTGTCCTTCCTCTTACTCCTGTGACTTGGGCTGTGACAGGGTTGTTGGGTTGGTAATGAGGACAGAAATGGATACTTCTTAGAAAGTGACAGGGAGAACTTTGGCTAGAAAAGAGGAAGCAGAGGTCTCTACCATGATTCATAATTTCCACTATAGGACCTCTGGGCAGGATAGGAGGACAGTTTTCCATCATTGTGAGATGTAAGCAGACAAAACTCAGCAGTGGCAAGGCTTGTCACTAAGTGGGGGTTTCCCGAAGCTTGGTTGGAAAGGAAAAGGCCCCCTAAGAGGGACTCTGTCTTATAGTAAGGCAAAAAGAATGTAAGTGGGCACCCTGCCAGTCCTGTGGCAGGTTCTCTTCAGAGCCCCAGAGGGAGAAAGATAGCGGTCCCATTGTGGTTCAGCCTCAGGATCAGATCAAAGGAGTCTGTGGTCAGACCAGAGTTGCAGGGAAGCCATGGCAGGAACACACTTAGTTGACACTTACCTTCTTTGTGAGGCTCCATCCAGGGACAAAGAAGAACACAAAATTAGTGGAAATTATTTAAGGAAAACACAAACATATACAAAATTCAAATGAAAGCGATTCAAAGTATTGTAAGAGATTCAAATGATGCAGAAGTGCATAGAGTTGTATCAGGAATTTAAGCCTACAAGTTCAGGTTGATAGGAAATGAAACTTCAGTTCTATAACTTAATTTGGTGTGTGTATGTGTATGTGTGTGTGCATGTATTTAATTACCAAAGGATGCATGTGCTTGTCAGAGAAAAAGAGGGGTGAAGAGGGAGAAAGCATGGGGCATGGTCTTGCCACAATCCCTTCTCCTCCATTTTTCCCTTGTGTCAGGATTTTGCGTATGCATGCACATGAGCCCAGCATGTTTTTCAAGGTGCCAGGGCTGGGACTCAAACCACATTTGGTATGTGGAATCCAGCTCTCATAACCAGTAGGCTATGTGGCTGACTCAATGTGTGTGTGATATATACACATGCACTTGTTGGAGAGAGAACAAGAGAGAAAAATGAGAAAGCACTTCCCTATGGGGGAGCAATCATGCTGCAATCCCTTCTCTCTGTCTTCCCCTTTCTGGATTTTGGCCATAAATCCTCATGAATGTGTTTATTAAGATGCCAGGTCTGGGACTTGAACCATGCAGTCAACCCTATAGGATTCAGCCACCTTAACCACTACAACACAGGCTGGCTCTCAGTGTGTGTGTGTATATGTATATATGTATGTATATACACATACACACACACACACACAAATATATAGCTACAGGGCATGTATGCTCACTAGATACACAGAGACAGTGAGTAAGCATCTCCGAAGGGGTGGATGGTCATATCACAATCCCTTGTAATCCATTTTTCTCTTGAGATTTTGGGCACACACCCACTTCCATATATCTTGGCATGTTTTCCAGGCTGTCAGTTCTGGGGCACAAATTGTGCAGTTGGCCATGTGGGATCCATCTGCCTTAACCACCATGCCACTGGCTAGCCCTTGATGTGTATGTACGGAATTTTTTTTTTTTTAATAAGTTTTTGCGTCAC
>NW_006159912.1:2311641-2358266 GCF_000334495.1 Tupaia belangeri chinensis | reverse complement strand
GACAGAAAGCAAGAAATCACTGCCCGGGAGGGATGGCCACCCTGCAATCCCCTCTCCTCCATTCTCCTCTTGGGATTTTGGGCACGTACAAACATGTGCCCAGCATGAGTTTCAAGCGACTGGGTCTGGGACTTGAACCACAGTCGTCTACGTGGAAGTCCAGCAATGTAACCATTATGGCGTCTGCTGGTCCCCAGTTGGATGTATATATTTATCTTGTTTTGCTGGCCTGGTGGAAAACTCTAACCACCTATTTTGGGGTACATCCGGGCATCGGGGGAGCTTATATGACTATCTGTCCCCATAGGTTACTCCTGAGCTATCATCCTTGGAGTTATTATATACTATGAGTCTGATGGCTTTCTTTCTTTCTTTTCTTTTTTTTTTTGAGAGGTTTTTGCTATAGGGCATGTGTGCTTACCAGACAGAGAGAGACAGAGAGAGACAGAGAGACAGAAAGCGAAAAATCACCCCACGCCCCACTCCCTTCTCCTCCATTCTCCTCTTGGGATCTTGGGCATGCACGCACACGTGCCTGGCATGAATTTTAAGCCACTGGGTCTGGGACGTGAACTGCGGTCGACTACATGGGAGTCCAGTGACATAGCCATTATGCTAACTGCTGGTCCCGTGATGGCTTTCTGATAGCTGAGGGTAACAGACTCTGGGCTGCTATGGCCCACTTACCTGCATGTTCCCTACAGCCCTTCCACTTTGGAGTTCCCTGCCTCCTGGCAGTGCTGCATGGACATGCATGTGGTACCTGCCCCCTCTAGCCCAAACCAGAGGGCTCCTTTTGGCTTAGAAAAAATCTACCCCCTTTAGTAATTCTGGCAGAGACATTAAATGTGAAATGTCTTCCACCCTCTCTGACTGAAGGGAGAACTTTATGACGCATGGCTATTTGCTTGTTTACCCCAAACTTCTGCTTTCTGTGCCTTTGCTCACTCCTCTGGAGGTAAAAGAAGCAGAATTTCCAGGTTCTTGTCTGGTCTCTAAGTCATATCTTCTTCCTCCCTGAGGCAAAATGGACCCTGGCTTTTACCTTTGGGCACCTGACAAAGGGCAAGGAGAAAAACTGATTTACTGAGGTGGCACTCCAGCAATGTGATCTCTGTTGCATTTGGGAAGAGTGGAATTTGTGCAGGAAACCTGCCCTGAATGAAGAGAGAGAGAGAGAGAATGCCTTTAGTGGAAGGGCTTAATTTTTGGTTGAATGTGATTGAATCAAATAAGCTTAATCAAAAAGGAAGTTTAAAACTCACATAACTAGAAAATATATGAAGTTCCAGGCTTTAGGTTTGGCTTGACCCAGTGGCTCAAATAATGTAGTCAGGGGTTTGTTACACTATTTTTATCTCTGTTCTTTCTATAAGTTGCCCAGTTTTATTTTCCTGAAGACAGACTTCCTGTATGCAGGAGTAGAAGGGACAAAACCACAGGTTAAGCCTTTCATCATTCTTGCTCAGCCAACCCCAGTAAAGAGCAATATTCCCTCAGTGTTCATGATCAGTGTCAGAGAGGGACTTGCCCTGGCCTTATGTGGATCCTGTGTCCACCTCTTGAACCATTCTGTGTGGTCAGATGTGGGCGGGGCACAGGAACAGATGGTCCCATTAGGATCATGTGATGGGCAGACACAGAGCAGTGCTTGTTCCCTGTGAGGCGTGGATGTGGGGTAGGGCACACTTTCCTCTACTGCCCTGACCATGTCTTTTTCAAAACATGGTCAGCGAAGTGTGTAGGAGCATATAGAATTCCCTGAAAGTTTGGGGAGATGTTGAGTGGTCTATATTGTAGCAATACAAACAACCTAGAATGAAATATTAGGCATCCCATATCTTAGCTGTCTTCTGGTCTCCTTGTCACTTGGAATTTCTTTCTGCTGGTCAATCTTTTGTCATATTGCCTGTTTTTATTGTTCATCCTTCAGCCATTTGTCTTCTTTACCCTGCTTTCCTCATTCTCAACTTCCTGTCCACTCTTTACGCAGAGTAGTTAAGCTTTTGATTGTTTCTTCATTTTTTTTTTTCTTCTTCGAAGTTTGCTGAGAGAGAGAGAGAGACAGGAAGTCAAGTATCCTTAACAGGCTCCCATGTCAGATCCCCCTTGCAGCCTTCCCAGCCGGCCATGATCATGGGTGCATACCTGGAATGTACAGGTCAACCTGGAAACTGAACTCATAGTCTTCCACATGGATCCAGCATCTCTTGAACAGCATCTTTTTTTTTTTTTTGAGAGTTTTTTTGCTATAGGGCCTGTGCGTTTGCCAGACAGAGAGAGACAGAGAGACAGAAAGCGCAAAATCACCCCCCAGGGGGGATGGCCACACCACAATCCCTTCTCCTCCATTCTCCTCTTGGGATCTTGGGCACGCACGCACACGCACCCGGTGTGAGTTTAAGCTGCTGGGTCCAGGACTTGAACCATGGTCGACTACATGGGAGTCCAGTGACATAGCCATTACGCTAACTGCTAGTCCCTTGAACAGCAGTTCCTTAACTTTGTTTCTTTGCCCCTTTTCAGCTTAAGTCCTAAGATTTCCATTTACTTTTTTTTCCCCCAAGAAAATTGCTTTATTCTAATTAAACAATTCCAACAACTGGTTTAAGGTTACACAATTATCTGCCCAACCCCAGATTCTACATCATTTCAATGAACTTCCTCACAGAATAATATCCTCTTTCATTGTAATTCTAAAGGAAGCTACTGATAACAGAAGAGGTTTAACTGATGATTTTACACTTTATAATTTCACTGTCGATTATTTGTTCACACTAAATTAACTTGGTCATGAAAGTCAACTTCTTATTTCTTCAGTATGAACTTCTTGATTAGGATAATCCATTTGCAAATCTGCACTGTTTCAGCACCTTACTGAAACCCTCACAGAGCTTAATGTCACTCTGGTTCTGGGCACACTCCAAAAACTGTTTTATCTCAGAGTGGCAAGGTCCAAACTGCTGCTGCTACTCACGCTGGCTGGGTGCCCTGAGGCTCCTGGTAAGTGATGTCAGGCCTGGAGGGCTCAGCGTTTCTTCCTCCACTGCAGCCCCCAGGGATGGCAGGCCCCAGGGTGTGTCCACACCAGAGCCCACAGCCACGTCAGCTGCAGTGGTTGGCATCTGGGCCATCAGACCTGGCTGCCGTGGTGCAGCAGCAGGAGAGCCAACTGCAGATGATGGGGCCACTGCAGGCGGCTGAGCTGCTGGCCTGGGGGCAGCTCTCATCGGAGGTGCCTGGCTGGCTGGAGGGGCCATGTGGGAAGTGTGGCTTTGGCTTCCATGCAGCATCGCAAACACACGGAGGCTCAACCAGACGTGTGAAATGCTGAACATCTTCCATTTAATTTTTAATTGACCTTTCAAGGATTTTTCTAAACAAAAACAAATTCCCTCTCTAAGAGCAACTCTGATGCCTGCTGTTAGGATGATTGGTATTTTCATCTTACTATCATGAGGTCAGTCCTAGGCCAGAGACTAGATCAATGGGAACTCTGTGGGCAGTCTTCCTGTGATTTAATAAAACTCCCTGGGGAGAAGGAGCTGGTTGCATTTTAATTTATTACTGTATGTCAGAATCACAGCAGCTCCAGAATAGGGGAACTGGCTGTTTCAGCACTGCTTATATCCAGATCAAAGATCTGCTTGTCAGATACAACAGGCAATGTGCTATTGATGCAATTGGAATTTAAATTATACCCATCTTGAGCATGAAGATTATTATGTTTCTCAACGGCCAAATGATTTGCAAATGTAATTTAAAGATAACACCAGGAACAGTTTTGTTGTTATGCCTTCGGTACAGACACAGGCCCTGTGGAGATGCGAAGTCAGAGCCAAATACAAGGTATAGTGTGAGGAGCAATGACGGTCCCCTTCCCTGTCTGTCTCAGCCTGTCCTATTGTAGCTGGGTTTGCTGGTTTCCACCTGCAGGCTTGGTTGCTCCTTACTGAGCAAATCAAGGCTGACTTGAGGATACCTGGAGGTTGGAAGGCCTTTTTAAAGTTGAACCTGGGGCTGTCCTTGGCTCCAAGTTACACAGCTTACCCCCAGTTACCTAGTATCACATTTGGCACATAAAGGTGCTCAATGAATGACAATTACTGCTATTCCCCATGTCCTCCTTTTCTCACCCAGTTAAAAGAATATGGCTTGGGTCAGAGGGTAGTGCAACAGTAATGCAACACTCAGAAGCTGGACCCACGTGGGAAGGTCTGAGGTTTGTGTCCCAAGAACTCCCCGTATACACATCCAGGCTGAGGCTGGGGGTAGTTCACAGTGTGAAGAGCGTGCTGGGGGAACTTCTCTCTCTCTCTCTCTCTCTCTGAATAAATAAATAAATAAAAGGGGGGGGAGACAGGACTTCTACTCCGACCTTGATTTGCGTTCTTATTACCATCCTTCAGTCTCTATTCTGGGAAGACTGAGGTAAGTCCTTGCCCTGAATTCTAAGCCTGAATCTTTCCCTGGTATCTTCTAGTCCATCAGCTGAAAGTATATACCAGT
This sequence comes from Tupaia belangeri chinensis, assembly GCF_000334495.1. Taxonomy (NCBI): domain Eukaryota; kingdom Metazoa; phylum Chordata; class Mammalia; order Scandentia; family Tupaiidae; genus Tupaia; species Tupaia belangeri. The sequence continues at coordinate 2,353,757 of NW_006159912.1, read as the reverse complement.
TTGCAGAACTGAGCTTTGGTGCCATCCCAGTTACAAGACCCTAGTCCAGATTGGTTTCCAAAACTTTCTAAAGACCAAAAACCAGGCCTTGCTCCTTACATTGCCTTCCAGGAGTCTGGACCCCAGACCTTGAGCCCCAGTTAGGATACCCCTCTGGGCATATGTGCCTGGGATTGCTGGTCTGTCTCGTTGTGAGTATCTCTTGCCCTGACATTCCATACTCAGCATGTTCTTGGGGATTGCTATTTGTCCAAACAAGGTCTCAGCTTATCAGTGTCTAGACAACATCATTTGGCAGCATCCTTTAGCCCCTGAAGTAAAGCCTAGGTTTAGTGCTGTCTAATCTTGGAGTGGAGGAAAGGAGTGCAGGAGATAGGTGGTCTATGACCTCCCGCAGATCAATCTGCCTGATGGCTGAGAATCACCAGCTCTCTACTGGTTTGTAATTTTCATGATTCTTTCTACTACTCCTTTTCCTTTTCTGTAAAGTCAGTAAAGACTTGATAATGATGATAGCAATAACTCTAATAATGGTTAGTAGAAACAATAATTGAAATTTATTGACTTTTATTTTACTACATTGCAGGCACTGTGCTAAATGCTTTATTATTATTATTTTTTAACTTTTTGCCAAGGGTTATGTGCACTCACCAGAGAGAAGCAGAGAGAAAGGAAAAGGGAGAAATCATCTCCCTTCGGAAATGGTCAGGCTTCAATTCCTTCTCCTCCATTTCTGTTGAGATTTTGGGCATGCATGTATATGTGCCCAGCATGTTTCTCAATCTGCCAGGTCTGAAACTCAAAACATAGTGTTGGCCATCTGGGATCCTACTGCCTTAACTGCCAAGCAACAGAGCCATCCCCTTAAATGCTTTCAATGAATCATCTCGGCCCAACCTCACAATAGCACCATGGTGGGGCTGCAATGACTAGTTCCACTTTGTAGATGAGTATGCTGGGGCCCCATGAGCGTCATCAGATCGCCAGGAGCTGCACAGAGCTGGAGTTATGGTAATACACTGTGTGCCAGGAATATTCTACCTTATTTAAGCCTCACACCAACCCTCTTCAGAGAGATAGTGTTATTCTTATCTTACACATGAGTTAATTGAGCTGTTGTGGTTTTAAAACATGCCCACAAATTCTTCGATGTTTCTTCCATCAAGAAATGGAGAGTATGTCTTCTGTCTGAACCTTTGTGACAGCCTCCACAGAGAGATGCAGATTGACTCTTGAGGTAGATTAGAAAAGGTTATGCAGCTTTTTGCTGTCCTTTTTAAGAGTCTCACTTATAAGCCTTTGAAGTGTAGCTACCTCAGGCTGCCGTGTTGCAGAGACCACATGGAGAGAGAGAGAGAGAGAGAGAGAGAGAGAAGAATCTGACTGTAACCATATAAGAGGACTTAAACCAGAATCTTCCAGCCAAGCCTTTCCTAAATTCCTGATCCATGAACACTATGAAAGATAATAAGTGGTTTGTTGTTTTAAACCATAAAGTTTAGGGGTGGTTTGCTATACAGCAATTGATTATGGGAACATAATTTTGGTGTGGTATATAAAACATGTTATCCCAAAATAGCATCTTGGCATACTCAGCATTTTTAGTTTAAAATAATTATTTATTTAATTTAATTTATTATTTAAATTTTTTACTTCGCTATAGGGCATATGTGCTCACCAGGTAGAGACAGAGATAGAGATGAAGAGAGAGAAAAAGAGAGAGAGAGAGGGAGAGGGAGAGTAGCTAGGTCTGGAACTCATACCATGGTAGGCCATGTGGAGTCCAGCATCTTAACCACCACACTACCCACTGGCCCTAGCATACTCAGTATTTTTTTTTTTTTTGAGAAATTTTTGCTATAGGTTCAGTGTGCTTGCCAGAAAGACAGAGAGAGACAGAGAGACAGAAAGTGAGAAATCACCCCCCAGGGTGGATGGTCACACCGTAATCCCTTCTCCTCCATTCTCCTCTCGGTATCTTGGGCACAGAAGCACATGCTCCTGGTGTGAGTTTAAGCCACTGGGTCCGGGACTTGAACCATGGTCAACTACATGGGAGTCCAGTGATGTAGCCATTATGCCCTCTGCTGGTCCCCATACTCAGTATTTTAACTTGAAAGAGATTGGGAAAAAAACACAGAAACAGGAAAGTCACTCTGACCTTCTCCCTCCTTTATCTCCTGAAGCAGGCCATAAAGAATTCTCTGACTCACCTGTGCTGAAAGTAGGTCATACAAGCACCACATTCCAGAGGGTTGAGCCCTATATCCAATGGCCAAGAAAAATCGAAACAAACAGGCCTTGCTAAATCCCCCTACATTTATTACAGTGAGAGCATACCTTTTTGTCCTCCAACTATACTTTTTACATAACTGTCCATAAAAAGTTTTCCCTGGGGCACTTTCTCTTTTTTTTTTCCCTCCTCTTTCTCCTTTCTTTCTTTTTTTCTTTCTTTTTTTTTTTTTTTTTTTTTAAACCATTGTCTATTTTTTTTTTTTACCAATGAATTCATAGGGAATAGGTTCTAGAAGCTCAGGCTCCTTTTCATTGGCTCTCACAAAGTGTGCTTCTCTGGGTGGAGCAGGCTAGTCCTTTAGTTGAACCCAGGTACCTTTCTCTTTGACTTTCTTCTTTTTATAGTCATTTTCCTTCATACATTTTAGGAAGCTATCTCTGCTCTTAGAATGCTTAATATACTCAATACACACATTAATTCTCTTGGCAAGAATCTTGCCCTTAACTTGTTTGTTCACAACAATGCCAACAGCATGCTGGGTAACATTGTAGGTTCTTCCAGTTTTGCCATGGTAACATTTGTGGGGTATTCCTTTTTGAACAGTACCCATTCCCTTGATGTCTACAATATCACCTTTCTTGTAGATTCACATGTATATTATTAAAGGAACCACTCCATGTTTTCTAAAAGGCCTAGAGAAGATACATGTGGTGCCTCTCATCTTTCCCTTTGTGTTTGTCATTTTGATGAATTACTGGAAGATGGTTATTCCAGCCAAAAAAACTGAGTTTTCACTTTCTGAGAGTTCCCATGGCATGTACAACTTATATCAAATACATTTGTATGCTTTTCTCTTGTTAATTTGCCTTTTATTATAGAGGTGTCACAGTGGGTGAGGATATAATATTACTTTTTTCTCCCTTATAATTTATACCTAGATTTATCTGACTCCAAAAGTCCCCCTTTAGTACCCCCTTATTTCATTAAAAAGAAAACTTAGGGCCAGCCGTATGGCCTGGGGTATTAAGGCAACTGGATGCCCTATGGCTGACCATGTGGTTTGAGTCTTGGCCTGGGTGACGTGGAAAACACACTGGGAGTGTGTGTGCGCATGCCCCAAATCCCGACAGGATAGAGCAATGAAGAAGGGATCGCAGCATGACCATGCCCTTTTGGGAGGGTACTTCCTCTCTCTCCTCACCCTTTCAGTCTCTCTCTGGTGAGCACACATGCTCTCTGTCGAAAACAAAACAAAACAAATAAACAGAATCCTCCTCTCCCCAAAACTTAGACCCTTCTGTATGGAATTCAAAAATCTTGGCAATCTGGCCCTAGACTACCCTTTCAACTAAACATTTAGCCACATTAGCCCATGACTTTATGATGAAGCTGTGGAGTGGGGGTGGGGTGGGGAGGATGTCATGAGTTTTGGATAGAGTTGGGTATTGCAGGGGAGAAAAAGTAATAAATTTTCCTCACCCATTGTAAGGTTCATGGCTGACACCTCTGGAACAAAGGACTAACAAGAGAAAAGCATAGCAAATTTATTTTACCCAACTTCCATGTGACCGAAGGACATTTAGAAATGAAGACTCAACCACCTAGGGAAAACCATGTGTGTGCTTAGGTTTGGTGAAGAATGGATAGTCATGTAGAAGAGACTTTTGTGTGTGAAAGCTTCAGATGGTTATTTGTCCTTCCTCCCTTGCCTGTGCCTGGGTTTTTGACTCCTATGTCCGCTTACTGTTTTATACTGGCTACGTGGACTGAAAGAAATGACTTAAAAAGGCTATTCACTACTGAGTTCTCATTCCTGTACCTCTGGTTCTAGCATAAAAGACTGACCAGGCTTAATTTATCTCACTTGAGGTGACAAATTTTCTTTCAACACTTTAAGGATGTGGTTGCAATGTGTTCTGAACTCCACGGTTTCTGTTAAGAAGTCTTCAGTCATTCAAATGGTTTAAAGACGTTCTCTTTAGCTTTTGTTTCCAGAAGCTTGACTTTGATATGCCTAAGCATGGGTTTCTTTTTTCTTTCTTTTTAAACATTTATTAATTTATTTATCTATTGGGTTGTTGGGGGAAGTCATGATGCATTTTTGCATAGAAAAACATAGAAAAAATATTTCATGACTTTTCCAATGACCCAGTATTTATTTGTTGTGATTTCCAAGCTGCTGGGTCCAGGACTCAAATCATGGTTGACCATGTGGGAATCCAGTACCTTAACCATTATACCACTCACTGGCCCCAAGCATGGGTTTCTTTTCATCTCTCTTATATGAGATTTTCTGATCTTAAATCTGTAAATTCTTGCCTTTCCCCAAATTTAGAAGATTTTCTGTCATTTATTATTTTTTTTTCTGTTCTATTCTCTGTTCTTTCCTTCTGGATTCCAAGTTTCCATACGTTAGATCTTTTGAAATTATCCCATAGGTTCCTGAGGCACCCTGTTCATTCTTTTCTGACCATTTAAAATTTTTTCTTATTCAGATTGTGTAATTTCTATTGATATATCTTCAAACTTCACTGATTCTTTTCTCTGTCACTTCCATAGTGCTAAGTTCACCCAGCGTGGGGCCAGCAAGTGGTGGGTGGGTAAGGTGGTGGACTACCATGTGTCCAACTGTGGTTCAAGTCCTAGACGTAACTTTCCTCTCTCTGGTCAAATAAAAAAAAAATAAAGGGGCCGGCAGGTGGTGTGGTAGTTAAGGGTTCTGGACTCCCATATAACTGACTGTGGTTTGAATCCTGGACCTGGCGACATGCTTCCTCACTTTCCCTCTCTCTCTCACTCTGTTCCTCTTAATTATTCAATAAAATAATTCTTAAATTAAATTAAATTAAATAAAGGAGCTCTTAAAAAGTTCATCCAGTGAAATTTTAAATTTCAAATATATTTTAATATTATTTTTTTATTAAAATTTTTTTTAAGGTTTTTGCCATACAGCACATGGGCTCACCAAAGAGGAGTGAGACAGAGACAATGAGAGGCAAAGTGAGAAATCATCCTCTGGGTGATGGCCAAGCTGCCATCGCTTCACCTCCATTTTCCTCCTGGGAATTTGGGCATACATGCACATGCTTCTGGCATGATTTTCATAATCTCTTTTTCTATGTAAAAATCATGACTTTCCTGATGACCCAATATTTAAAAAATTTAACCAGAGAGAGATGGACAGAGAGAGGGAAAATGAGAAAGCAAGCAACCAGGTCTAGGACTCCAGCCATAGTTGGCCATCTGGGAGTCCAGTGCCTTAACCACCATGCCACCTGCCAGCCCCTTTGCTGAGATTTTTAATCTTTGCATGAACATATTTCACTATGAACATATTTTCCTTTACCCCACTAAATATAAAGTTGTTCTAAAAATTTCTTCCGATGGGCCAGCAGGTGGCATAGTAGTTGAGGTGCTGGACTTGATTGATTGCTGATGGAGTCCTGGACCTGGTGCTTGAAAATTGTGCTGGGCGTGTGTGCGTGCATGCCCAAAAATACCGAGAAGAGAATGGAGAAGGGATTGCAGCTAGCCACTCCCCCAAGGCATGATTTCTCACTTTCTTCGATAATGGCATTATCTAGTTTATCTTACGTCTGGCATCAATTGATTCTCTCTTGAAAGTGGAACACAGTTTTCTGACTTTTTATATGTTGAATAATTTGAATAATTTCAGCTTGCATCTTGGTCATTGTGACCACTGTGGAGACTTCAGATTCTGTTATACTGGTCTGAAGAGGTTTTTTTTGTTTGTTTGTTTTTTGTTTGTTTGTTTGTTTGTTTTTTAAGTAGGCTATTAACTTAGATTTAAACTGCAAACTTTCATGCCCAAATGAATCTCAGGCACGAATATCAGTAGCTGGCAACTCAGATCTGGTTCAGTTCTTTAAATTTTAGCTGCAAGCTGCTTTCAATTTTCCCCAAAGTTGTATGGCTCAGGGGTCAGTCAGAAACTTGGACTAAGTTTTATACAATGAATTTGGATTCCCTTTTGCTGATTTTCTCCTTTCTGAGGTTTCCCCTCACTGTTCAGTGGTCACTGCTTCAAGCACCTTCTCCTGGCTCATCTGGCCAGAAAGACCACAGACTTTTTATTGGTATGGTATTCAACCCTTTGCATAGCAATTACAGCTAACCTCAGGCCAAAACCACAAAAATAGGAACTTCATGCCTCTTGCTTGCTTCAGTTTTCAGTGTTCCTCCAAAGTCTGCCTGCTTTTGTATAGTCTCTCAGGTTCTCAGTTGTATTTTATTTTATTTATTTTTTAGTGTAAGGAAGAGGTAGTTTATTAAGTAAAAGTGAGAGTACACTCCTGAGAGGTAGAAGCAGATCTGAGGTGTACAGAGAAAGAGTGGCTCAAAAGGCCTCTCAGTTGTATTTTTTTTTTTTTTTGGAGAGATTTTCACTGTAGGGCGCGTGCGCTCGCCAGACAGACAGAGACATAGAGACAGAAAGCGAGAAATCACCCCCCCCCAGGGGGGATGGTCACGCCGCAATCCCTTCTCTTCCATTCTCCTCTCGGGATCTTGGGCACGCACGCACACGCGCCCGGCGTGAGTTTTAAGCCACCGGGTCCGGGACACGAACCGCGGTCGACTATGTGGGAATCCAGCGACATAGCCATTACGCTAACTGCTGGTTCCCTCAGTTGTATTTTTAACAATTTGTCCAGAGTTTATAGTTTTCACTTGGAAAATGATCAGTTTGTTAGCTGTGCTATGTGCTCAGTTCTTTATGCTGGAAACAGAAGCTAGGTAAAAGTTCAATACAAATTTTAATCAGATCTTATTAAAAAATATTCTCCTTGTTGGGTCCTAAACAATACTGCAAAGTTCTTTGTTGCACTTCACGTCATCTTGCTCTGCTTTATTCTTTAGAGAACCCGATAAGTTTATCTGAGCACGGTCTTGTTGTTCCCAATAAAAGATAAGCTTTATGAGAAAAGGATTGTTATGTCCTCAGTGTGGACTAAAAGTCTCTTCTCCCTGCAAAAGGGGAGAAGGTCGGAAGTGGGTTGGTTTTCCTTAGATAATCAAGTTTGCAAGCAAGTTAAGGAACACATAGAGACTAGTTATTGCAGCTTTAAACCACAGGGTGGCACTGCCTACTAATTTTCCTAAAATGTAGTCAGATTAGGATTCCGTTACAACTAGGTGACACACTTTGAAATGCCATCTCTGTGGTGACCTGTTCCTGCTCTGATCCCTTGACTTGCAATCAAAAGGGCTCCATCATACTGGCTTCCAATCACCACTCACCAAGACTTTGTGTGAATTTCCTGACTAGACATTTAGTGAGACTGGCCGGGTACAAATGACCCTCTATGGAAGCGGGATAAATTAATAGTACTTCCTGCCCAATAGACAGTTTTTTTGTTTTTTCCTTAATAAAGCTGGGTTCAGCTGTCTAAAGACATTATTGGGTATAATGGATTAATTTATGTCCTATGCATCTAGAATAATGCCAGTTATGTATATCATCCTTAGAAGATTTGAGAAAATAGTCACTGGAGTCATCTGTGTTCTCTGGTTCAGATGAGAGCCTCATGTACTGAGTTTTTTGAAAGAGTCCCAGAATGCAAGGGAGGAGCAGGGGGAGTTCTGAATGTGTGATCATGGCAGAAGGAACTTTTATCAAAAATTATTTTTTTAATTAAAAAGTTTGTGTGTGTGTGTGTGTGTGTGTGTGTGTGTGAGTGTCAGTCCTGTAGTTTAGTTTCCACATGGCTGACCATGGATGGAATTCCATCCCTGGTGGCTTGAAAAACATGCTGGGAGCAGGTACATGTGTGCTCCAAATCCCAGTAGGATGGAGAAATGAAGGAAAAGGGATTGCTGCGTGACCATGTTTCATTGGGGAGGGGAGTGCCTTCTTCCCTCTGCTCCCTCTAGCTCTCTTTCTTTCTCTGGAGAGCACATGTACTCTCTGGCAAATGAAAAAAAATTTTTTTTTAAGTTTATTTCTTCTGTGAGTGAGAGAGAGAGAAAGATAGTCAGCAGAGGGTCTTGACACTGCAATACACCTTCAGCTCCAGCCTGCCCCAGATCATGGGCACGTGTGTTCCTGGTCCACTCAAGGAAGTCTCTGGCATATTCAGAAAGGTCTTCAGACATGACCTTGGAACATTTCCATATGGATCAGTCTCACAGAATGTCACATTTTACTGCTGGGCTGTCATCCCGCCCCCTGTAAACCATCTCTTGATTCTGGTGTCCGTGATGTGATTCCTTTTCTACCAGCATCTCCTTCTTCATTGTAATCATAACTAAGAACTGTCACCTGACTGTCTCACCTTTACTAGCAAGAACCTGTTAGATACAAGTAGCCTTTCTGTGGGAAGGGAGCCCATAAATACTAAATTTCTTCTTTGAGCTAGGCACAGTGTTAGACTTTATATATGTTAACTAGTATAATTTCTTTAATAACCTGCAATTGTTGGTGTTTCAGTTTCCTTTTTTTTTTTTTTTTTTTTTAGGCTTTGGCCATAGGGTGTATGTGCTGAGACAGAGATAATGAGAAAGAAAGGGAGAAATCACCTCCTCAGAGGTGATGGCCATGCCACAATCCCTTCTAATCCATTCTCCTCTCAGCATTTTAGGCACACACACATGCTAAGTGTGATTTTCAAGCCAATGGGTCTGGGACTTGAACCATGGTTGGCTATGTGGGAGTCCAGCACCTTAACCTACTGGCCCCTTGGTTTAAAGCAAAGAAAATGGAATCTCAGAGAGGTCGAATACATTGAACATCTATGCACAGATGTGTCCTGAATTCTCACTTCTCTAAAAGTCTTCCCTTGAATCTACACTCACTTCTGGCTCCTACTCTAAATTTTCTTTCTCTTCACAAAAGCTTAACAGAGTTACTTATAGTGCTGGTCTGACTGCCACTGCCCCCATTCTCTCTCCCACTCTGTTTGGTTGGGGCTCTGTCACCATCTTCCACTAATAGTTCTCTTGTCAAGGTCACTGATGGCCTCACGGGTCAAATCCAATGGCCATTTCTCTATTTTTCCTTTGTCTTTTAGCAGCACTCATCACATCTGACTATCCCCCGTTCCTCCGATTGTTTTCTTCTTCTGGCTCTCGTGATTTTCTTCCTACCTCATTGACCACTTTGTATTGTTCCTGCTTTGCTCTACCACTAAATGTTTGAGTGCTCCTGGGTCTGTTACCCATGACCCACTCTCCCGAGTTAGTGCTGTCTGGTCCCATGACTTTATATCTTCAGAAAAGTTACTTCTGCCCTGGCATTGCAGACTCACTTAGCCAACTCCCTATTCAGCATGGCCGCATGGACACCTAACAGTCACCCTCACATTAATATGTCCAAACAGAACTTCTGCTTTTATTATTTTTTAAAGAATTATTTATTTAGTTTGATTTATTATTATTTTTTTTTAAATTTGACGAGAGAGAGAGAGACAGAAAGCAAACTGCTAGGTCCGGGACTCAAACCATGAGCAACCATGTGGAAATCCAGTGTTTTAACCACCATAACACCTACCTGCTGCAGAACTTGTGATTCAGTCTCCTAATTTGCTTTTCCCTCAGACTTCCCCCATTTCTATAAATTGCATCACATCTATCTAGTTGCTCAAACCCATCTCTGTCTCAGAATATCTTCTCAATTTTATCTTCCAGTTTAAGTCTTTCCCTCATCTGCTCACTTTATTTATTTATTTTTGTTTAGTTCTTTTGCTGTAGGACATGTGTGCTCATTGGGGAGAGAGAGAGAGAGAGAGAGAGAAGAGAAGAGAAGGGAAGGGAAGGGAAGGGAAGGGAAGGGAAGGGAAGGGAAGGGAAGGGAAGAGAAGAGAAGAGAAGGGAGAAAGGGAGAGAGAGAAAGCATCACTCATGGGTATGTCCTCCTCTCCAGATTTTGGGCACATGTCATGCACGTGAAACCAGCATGTACCAGCATGTTTTACAAGCTGCTGGGTCCAGGACTACGAATTGCTCACCCAGTCACGTGGGATCCAGCCACCTTAACCACCACACCACTGCTGGCCCATCTCACTTTCTTCTACCTTCTCCACTACCTCCCTGATCCAAACCACCATCATCTGTAGACTGTGCTGCTGCAAAGGGCTCCCAGCTGGTCGCCCTTGCCCCAGCAAACCATCTCTGCACGGCAGCCAGTGTTTCTTTGAACATGTAAGTCAGAAATCCCCAATGACTTCCCCCTTCCTTGAAATAAATGGCACACTCCTTTCTCTGGCTTAGAAAGCCCTGCCTGCCCTGCTTTTGCTTTCCTTGGTACTCAGACTGCTGTCCTCCTCCACGCTGCGGCCCTCCCATTCCTGTGTGCCAAGTGTGTTCTGGCCTCAGGACCTTTGCCCTGGTTGTGCCATTGGCCTAGAAAATGTTTTCTTTACCTTGGCATTTCCCTTTTTGATTACATGCCACCTCTTCAGGGAGGCCTACTATACCACCCAGTCTAAAGAAGACATCTAGAGCCATCCCTGGGTGTTGAGAACTGCATGGGATTCTTTTTGTTTTCCTATTTCTACCACCCAAAGATTTCATAATATTTCTGAGTCCCTAAAGACTTACTTCACAATTCTCAATCTCGAATTCCACGTCCTGGGGGTGCTGGTTATGTCTCCCATCTACATTACACTGCATGGAGTTATTTCCCTCATCATTTTGCCCTAAATCACATCACACATCTCGGTAGACAGATTATTGATGGAACATTTGAAGGCTCTGGGAGGAGATACTTCCTGCAGTTTACTGTCCAGCCTCTCCCCCAGCTCCTCTCTGTCCCTCCCATCTGGCTGTCAGGGGCACAATTATTTCTTCGTGGGGCCAGTACGTGGTGCGGAGGATAAAGTGGTTGGATGCCACACGGCTGACTGAGCAGTTTGAGTTCTGGATCTGGCAGCTTGAAAAACATGCCAGGTGGGCATGTGAGTATGTGTGCCCAAAATTCCAAGAGGAGAATGGAGGAGAAGGGATGGTAGTATGGTCATTTCCCTGGGAAGTGATGGTCCTTTCCCCTGGGGAGTAATTTCTTACTTTCCCTCCCTCTCTCTCTCCTCTCTCTCTCAGGTGAGCACGCATACCCTATATTCAAACTAAAAAAAAAAAAAAAAATTCCTCTTGGCTCTCTCAGAGCAGCAAAAGTTGTTTCATCCATAAGAGGGATTTTTGTCTTACCTGTTAGGAGAGTAATAGCATTCTCTGTTTTATTGTAATGCTTGTTCCAGATCCTATAGCAGAGGCTGCAGATTATCATAGGAGACCCAGGAGGCTTCAGCTTCATTTTACAAATGAAAACACTGGGTTCAGAGAAGTTAGGACCATTGCTAATAGGTCTCCTGTGAGGAGAGGCTCAAGATCCCTTTCTGCATTTGCCTCTGTATCTTCCTGGCAGGAATTAGAGGGTATCTGAATAGAGGCCAGGCTCACTGGGGAGGTCCAGGTCATGGGAAAAGTCATCCCCCATGAGGGATGACTCCTTAATCAGACAACCCCAACCTTTCCCACACTCATACGTGCCTCAGGCTTATGTAGAATAGAGTTTTTTTCTGTTTGAAATGTATCTTCCAGTTCTGGTGCCAGATCTGCCAATTGCACTTGTAGTGTGACTCTGGGCAAGTCACTCTTCTCTTTTGGGCTTCTTTTATATTTATAATGAGGGAATATTCCTTCCTGACCTATATATATGTATATATATATATATTTTTTTTTTTGAGAGGTTTTTGCTATGGGGCATGTGCACTCTCCAGAAAGACAGAGAGAGAAAGCAAGAAATCGCCCCCCAGGGGGCATGGTCACACTGCAATCTCTTCTCCATTCTCCTCTTGGGATCTTGGGCACGCATCCACATGTGCCTGGTGTGAGTTTAAGCCACCGGGTCCGGGACTCGAACCGTGGTCAACTACATGGGAGTCTAGCAACATAGCCATTATGCTAACTGCTGGTCCCCCTGACCTATATTTTATGGTCTTAAAGAAAGGTCAGATCCTGAGACCAGCAGATGGCATTATGAGTATGCTGCTAGACTCCCATGTAGTCGACTGTGGTTTGAGTCCTGGACCCAGCAGTTTTAAACTCATGCTGGATATGTGTGTGTGTACCCAAAATCCTGAGAGGAGAGTGGAGGAGAAAGGATTTTGACATGACCGCCCACCCTGTGGGGTGATTTCTTACTTTCTGTCCCTCTGGTGAGTGCACATGCCCTATAGCAAAAATCTCTCTCTAAAACAACTAACTAGCTAACTAAATTAATAAAAGTCAGATCTTGGCATAAAAAGTCCTATCACTTGCTATCTTCTAAGCACTCTCTCACACCACCCCTTGATGCTCTGAGCATTGCAAATAGGTACTATTACTGACCTAGCTTACATATGGGGAAACCACAGTTAGAAGGAGTTAGTAGCTACCCAAGGCCTCATAGTAACTGACAGAGTTGGAATTTGAACATAGATTTGTCTGTCTGACTTGGAGCTGATGTTTTAAAACAATTTCATTGGGGCCAGTAGGTGGTGTGGTGGTTGGGGTGCTGGACTCCCACATAGTTGATTATGGTTTTAATAATAATAATAATAATAATAAATAAAATTAAAAATAATTCTTAAAAACAAAATAATTTCATCAAATGTGTCCTTTTCTTTCTTTTTTTTTTTTTTTTGGAGAGATTTTCACTGTAGGGCGCGTGCGCTCGCCAGACAGACAGAGAGACATAGAGACAGAAAGCGAGAAATCACCCCCCAGGGGGGATGGTCACGCCGCAATCCCTTCTCCTCCATTCTCCTCTCAGGATCTTGGGCACGCACGCACACGTGCCTGGCGTGAGTTTTAAGCCACCGGGTCCAGGACACGAACCGCGGTCGACTATGGGGGAATCTAGTGACATAGCCATTACGCTAACTGCTGGTTCCCATCAAATGTGTCCTTTAAGTGCGAGTTCAGACTGCTGCTGACTCTCAGGGGTTGCTCATACATGTGCATTCACATGTGTACTCACATGGGAAAGAGGGATGCTCGCTCAGGTTGGACCATAACAGAAGGCCAAATGACATTTCTAAAGCTAGCTAGCCTCAGGACATTTCATCTGGCCATCTGGTCCAAATCCTCATTGATGAGATGACTACATAGAGATGGGATAGAAGACCAATCTTCTGTGACTCCCAGTAAAATGCTCATTATGATACCTAGTCTTGCTTCCTCGTTTTCTTCCTTTTTTGCCCCAACTGGTTCCCTTTCACTGTGTGTGGACTTTACCCTCTTGGAGCACCCCTTTCTCTGACACGAGAGTGAAAAACTTCCGCTTTTATAACCTTTATTTTCTACTCCCTCCCAACTGGCCACCTACGTTCCTTGAGGCTGAGAGTTATGTGAGCTGTTTGGAAGTGGCTTATGTGGGTGAGGTCTTTGCTTTAGGATGACCAGGGCTGGAAAACCCCTGTTATCAGAATGAGTTGCCTTCTGTGTGTGTGTGTGTGTACATACAGTCAGACATTTATCCACCTGTCTTGGAAAGACTAGGAATGGCCCTCTTTAAAAACAATTGGAAACACCTGAAAAAAGTCTTTCTGGTTCTGAACCATTATGAGTTTCTGGCCAGCTTTATGTTGTGCACTAGGTAGGGATTTGACTCTGTACATGTAGACTCTGAATTATTTAGCTTTTCAGAGCAACATCTCAGCCATATTCTCCTCTGATGGACAGTAAAAAGCAAAATAAAACCCAACAAAAAACAATGGTATTTTTGTTCCAGCTTGTCAGAATCCTGGCCCTCTGCTTTCTGTTTTCAGCCCCTTTCTGTCCCTCAGGGCTTTTACTCCGGTTCCCTGACTTTGTCTCCACTGCTGGCTAAGGACTCTGAAATGTTCTGCTGCCTCAGCTGTACATTCTGATGTTGATCTTGCTCCTGTGCAAGTTCAGGCCTTGGTATCACCAAACCCCGACATTCCAGGTCCACCCTGGTTCCTGCAGGCCAACGTCCTGCCTGACCACATTGCATTTGGTAGTGATTCTGTCATCTGCAGACTGTGAGCTCCTGGAGGGAGAAGTCTGATTAGGTGTAAGTTCTGAGCTTTGACAACAAGGAGGGAGGAAAGAAATTGCTGAATCAAGAAGTAGGATCTCACAGGCCACAGAGGGATTAAATCAGGTAGCACTGGCCTCTGGAGAGGGGGCAGGGGTGGCAAGTGGTGGGGTAGAGTCTCCCACCCTCCCTTACCTCTGAGCCTCTGCCTGGGCAATGTGGGGATGGATGAGTCATTGAACAAGTTAAGGTCTTTTGGGTATAAGTAACAGAAACCAAGACCTGCTAACTCTGCCTAGCACAGAGAAAAGGGGGATACCCATGTGTCCAGACAGCTGTACAGGCAAAATGTGGGAGACACAGTCAACAGAATATTCAACCTTAAAAGGGAATGAAGTCCTGACACCTGCTACATCATGAATGAAACCTGAAGATACCGTGTTAAGTGAAATAAGCCACTCACAAAATATAAACATTGTATGATTCCATTAATATGAAGTACTTAGAGTATTCATAATGACAAAAAATAGAATGATGGTTACTAGGGGCTAGAAGAGGAGAATGGTTAGTGTTTGATGAGTATAGTTTTGGGGATGATGAACTTTTGGAAATTGGTAGTGGTGATGGTTACACAACAATCTGAATGTATGGAATTGTACATTTAAAAATAGTTAAAATGATATGGTGTAATAGTATGCATATTTTAACACACATACACACATACACACATCGGAGCTGACCTAAACCTACAAAGTTATTTTAGAAGTGCTAAATGCCACCTTAGCCCTTCATGAATTTTTTTTTTTTTTCCTTAAGGACAGATAATTGGAAGATTGTCAGAACATTTCTTGGAACTGAAAGGCTAGCTGAACCCCCAAACTGAAGAGGGGGCTGGCAGCAAGGCAGCTCCAAAGATTTCCAGACAGGAGTTCATGGACCTCTTGGGAGACGGTCTGAAACTCGCTTCTTCACCGGCAGCAACCAATCTGTTTCTCAGGTCCAGATTTGAAATTTCTCTGAGAGAGAGACTGACTGGCCAGCTGGGTCAGGTGGCCTTGGTAGATTAGTTTAGACTGGGCTTGGGAAGAGGCTCATGAGATATTGTCATGGCCAACGAGAGGCAGTTATGGTTCAGTTTACCAGAATCCAACCTATGGACTCGCCTGTTTTCAGACTGATCACTTTACCACATTATTTGTTTCTTTAAACTACTTGGTTGTAGTTGCCTCATTTTGTTTTGCCTTTACAATACCATTTTTTTTTTTTTGGAGAGGTTTTTGCTATAGGATGCCAGAAAGACAGAGAGAGACAGAGAGACAGAAAGTGAGAAATCACCCCTTGGGGGGAGATGGCCATGCCACAATCCCTTCTCCTCCATTCTCCTCTCGTGATCTTGGGCACGCATACACACGTGCCCGGTGTGAGTTTAAGCCGTCGGGTCTGGGACTCAAACTGTGGTCGACTTCATGGGAGTCCAGTGACATAGCCACTATGCTAAGTGCTGGTCTCTACAACAGCATTTTGAGAGAATGTTGAATTTTGTCTGAACAGCTTCCTGTTGTTGAGCTGGACACAGAAGACTAGATAAGGGAAGACAGAGTGTCTATGTCTGGCCTTTGTGCTTTATAAACTCTCCAACCCCCAATATAGACAAAATTATCAAGGAAATGTAGAAAAGTCCCTCAAAAATTGAGATTAAATTTCATCCTAGCAGAAAAAAAGTCAAGAAATTAAGAATCAAGTTGACAATTAGGAGGTTAATTTATTGCAAGCTTGAGCTTTAGACTACGAGCTTACTCTCAACATAATCTAATTCCCCTTCCCTGCCCTGCAAAACTTAGCATAGGAGCTAGAGATTTGTGCTTTTTTTCAGGCACTCTGTATCCTTACCACCTTGAGGAAGACCTAATATGGGGGATCCAGCAGAGCTCCTGCAACAGGGACAAAAATAATTGACACAGGAATAGTCTTACCCTGCCATGCTAAGAAAAAGTAATGTTTTAAAAGAAAAGAATAATGGAAGAAAAATAGATCCAGAAAAGTATAAGGATGGGCAGGAAAAGTCAAGCATTCTGCAGGGCTTTTAATAGGTCAAGACTCAGAGTTCAAAGATGATCTGGCTTGTTGAAATTGGAATGATAATTTAGAATGACTGGCATATTGGTATGAAGTGAGGAACTGCAAGCAGAGCAAAGAGAAGGATGTAGAAGAGGTTTTTCTGTGTATTAAGACTGTATCTCTACCATCTCCCTTAATTTGGCATGATTGAGAAAATATTTGAAATACTTTTCCTTTATTTTGATCATTGGCTTTTTCTTTGAATGTGGCTGTGCTGGTTCAGCCCTTGAGACTGCTTGCTTAAATTTTAGTAAGTTTACTTCTTCTTTCCTCAAACCTGGGCTTCCATTGAGGCCTGATCATCATGGAGAGTTGAGGAGCTATGGTTGACCTTTCCTTGATCTAATACTTTTAGCCTGGGCCAATTTCTTGGGTGGCAGCAAAGGTAGGTTGGGATCCTTGATATACTCTTGGACCCAGTTGTTGTTGGGGTTGGTGCACACTTCCCGGTTCTTTTTGGTGACGAAGCTGTGGAGGCAGAGTTAGACTGTCATGGGCTGTCATGGGCCCAGTCCATACCCCCCCTCCATTTGCCATGCCCTCTTCCACTTCTATCTCATATGGGGTTTCCTTATGTTCTTTGTGGCCTCCCTAAGATTCTCCTCTCTGGGTCCCCTCAGAGAGCTTCCATCTCTGGCCTCCAGAGCTCATCCTTTTTTTCTGTCCTTACCCCACTCATCCTACACACTCAGTTGATAACTCACTTGGGTTATAAAACCCAAGTCACCATTTATTGGACCACACAGCTGTAAGTGGAAAAAGTAGGAATTAAGCCCAGTCTCTTGAGATTTAAAGCCCAAACCCTTAGCCAATACTCTTCTGCTTGAAGCATGGACATTTTGTCTTAGACATCCCTGCCCCTAAGTTCCATTTCTCTCTCCATACAAATATGTGCAGGGGTAGTACTCACATGATTGCTGGCCAGTGACAGGAGAGGGCCTTTCTGTATCCCACCACCAGTTTCCTTGGCAATACTTTCTCTTGATACTTCACACAGCAGTAAGATGACAAGTTCACTGACTCAGGAATTCCTGAAGCAATCACATGGCAAGTTGAACCAGGGAGACAGAGAGGGAGAGCATGGCTGCCCACCTCCATTTCCCTCTATTGTGTTTCACTCTTTTGATAGCAAAGCCATCTGTTAGTAGAAGCTGATGATAGCTTGATGGGCAATAGGGAAAAGTGGTAAAGATAAACCCCTCTGGTAGAACCTTCAGCCTCTGACTTGAGTGTCACTAAATACAAATGACTCAGCTATTTACATTTGCTTACTCTTTTGTTTACTTGTGATTTGATTTGGCAAACATGTATGGGGGGGTCTTTAATAAGTTCATAGGCAATGTATATTATGAAAACACTATGCATGTATTGAAAAAACCACACCTAAATAAACTTGTACTTTAATTTAATTTTCCATGAACTTTTTGAAGTCTCCTTGTCTAGAGCTCATGTTGCATGCCAGGCTCTATGGGGGGTGGGGTGGGAATCCTGGCCCTGGTGGCTTGAAAAATATGCCAGGTGCATGTGTGGGTGCTCCAAATCTTGAAAGGATGAAGAAATGGAGGGACTGTGGCACGATCCACAACCTGTTCTCTCTCTCTTTCTCTGGGGAGCATACCTCCTCTCTGGCAATTAAAAAAAAAATGGAAAGTGAAAATTTAAACAAGCATTACAATAGAATATGGTCCAGTATAGAATGTTGGCACAAGGTACCCAGGGAACAATATCACCAACCCAGCCTTAGTGATTGAGGAAGTCCCAAAGCAGGTGGTGCCTGGGTTGATTCTTAAAGGATAAGGAGGCCATAGACTGACAAAGAGTTGTAAGATCTGGAAGAAAGAAATGTGGGGAGCCTGAAGGTGGGGCAAGTGTGTTTAGGGAGTGCTGAGCAGCTTGGGGTGGCTGGAATGCAAGGTGAGAAGGAAGGAGTGGGAAGAGATGAAAGGAAAGTGGAGGGCTGGACCACATACCTACTGTGCTCTACCCTGGGGATCTGTACTGGACCCTAAAAGCATTAGAGAGGCAGAGGTCAGGGAGGACAATAAAAGGGTGGAGCCATGAATAAGAGGTGATAGAGTAGGAGGAGAAATTGTACAATTTAGGCTTTGGGGTCAGACATTTTTGGGTGGAATATTGACTAAATGATTTGAATCAAGGAAAAATTTTTTTCTTTTCTTTTTTTGGAGATTTTTGCTATAGGACACGTGTACTCTCTGGAGACACAGAGAGCGACAGAGAGAAAGTGACAAATCACCCCCCAGGGTGATGGCCATGCCACAATCCCTTCTCCTCCATTTTCCTCTCCAGGTTTTGGGCACGCACATGCATGCACCCCATGTGAGTTTCAAGCTCCTGGGTCCAGGACTCGAATTGTGGTTGACCATGTGGGAGTCCAACACCTTAACCACTATGCCAACTGCTGGACCTAAGGATAAAATTCATAATTGCTCTAGGTTTCAATTTCTTCATCCATTGAATGAGGGTAAAAAGATACTTATGTCCTAGGATCATGGTGAGGATTTGTTGAGATAATGCTTGTAACCCTAACCCTTAAACTCAAAGCATGGTACACAGAAAAATGCTCAATCAGTGCTTATTGTAATTAAGAACACATAGTAAGAATGATTACTCTTGCCCCTGAGATGATTCTTTTTTTCGTTCTCTGATATTTGCAGGATGCTGAACTTGATTGGTTGTTATTGCTGTGTTTTCTTTGAGCTCCCATGACAACTCATCAGTTGGAGACACTACATAGAAGGTCAGGTCAGAGACCTCTATCATCTCCCATACCTGTAGAGTGTGCAAATCCCCTTGTGGCCAATCCTTGCTTCCCGCTAGTGGCAAAGCTTGAGGCATCTTGATGGCAATGTCTGGCTAATTCATGCTTGATTGACCTTCCTGAAGGGCACTGTTGCCCATCTTACCCACCAGATGCACACAGTCCTTCCCTAAGTAAGTCACTCTGTGACATGTGTCTCCACGGTTTATGAAGACCAGGGACATTCTGAGAATATGTGGGTGGATTGCGTGGTGCACCTGACCCTTGCTCCCCAGAGTGTTTATGTACGCAGAAACAGGCCAGACTATGCACTCATGCTAGCCCTAAGGGATAAAAGCAGGGCTGGGGTAGCCCTAAGGTGGGTAAGTGTAAGATCTGAGCATCTTTATCCTTCCCCTGTCACCAGGACTTCATAAATGAAGGCAGAGGCAAGAAATAGGGAGTGGACAAAACAAGCCCTGTTCTCCATAGGTCTCAAATTTTCTTCTCTCTGCAGCCCCTAAACCTTTCAACCCCTTTCCTCTTTTCTGCAGACTTTCTTTTCTCCTGGTCTGGGCATGGGGGAGGGGGTCACAGATCCCAAACAGCACATTTAATCATTCCACTGGAACTCATTTCAATTGTCTTGTAGTGCCACTGCAAGGCAGGGATGTCTAAGTTCAGACTCAGTCTCAAGTGATTGCTTCAACTTTCCTCTCCCGTCATTCACTCAGAGTGTCAGCTGTCTTTCTCATCCACTGCCTCAGCCTCCCCTTTGTGACATACATTTCAATAGTATTTTTTGCTACTTCTCTGCCTCCTCCTTAGAACTGATCATCCCTGATCTCCATTCTTGGGACTCCTGAAGAGCCTTAACTTGGCTTTTTGGAACTGTCCAGTTCTAGAAGGATCTGGACCAGGCCCATCTCTACTTACAAAGGGG
Organism: Tupaia belangeri chinensis; assembly: GCF_000334495.1. NCBI lineage: Eukaryota > Metazoa > Chordata > Mammalia > Scandentia > Tupaiidae > Tupaia > Tupaia belangeri. The sequence continues at coordinate 2,333,704 of NW_006159912.1, read as the reverse complement.
AAAACCTAAGGAAAGCAGCTGTGTGTGAAGGTGGAGAGAGGCCTCCAGGGCTGATGAGACCAGAGACTAGATGGGCTTCACTCTTAGTGTCACCTTTGCCAGCTGCCCTGTTTCCCGTTCTCATTTCTGCTTTACAGGGATAAGTGGACTCACTTGACTGGCCGTACAAAGCAGGAGTAGTAGCGAGGATGATGATAAGAAGAAAAAGAGTAGCCACGGAGACCTTCATCTTCTCAGTGGGGTAGTGCAGCTTCAGGAGAGTGAGATGGAAATGTTTTCTTGTTGCTAGTAGTCTGCTGTCTGACTGCTCAACTCTCTGGACTCTGACCACTTTGGAACCAGTGGAGGAGGAGAAACAATTTAGTGTTTGCTGAAAGGGAGGGTGGTGGAGGTTGGGGCCTGGTGCAGAGGTGAGTTCAATAAGATTTGAATTCATGTAAAGGAACGAATTGGAGGAAGAATGTGCAGAGACTGTGCTCTGGGTCAGCCCTGTTGTGTGCCCTCTTTTACTCAATCTTTGCAAAAATGAAGTGCTGATTATTATTTCACTTAGGCCACCAAGGCTTAGAGAGGTAAAACAAATTGTCCAAGGTCACACGGGCAGGAGGTGGATTGGCAGTACTAAGAATCAGATCTGTTTGATTTCGCTGTGTCACTAGCCACCATCTTTACATTGTGGAAGGAGGAGGGAGTGTTATACTGCCTGTTTCCCTGATGATAGATCTTTTGGAGGGGGTGAACAGAAAGCAGAATTAGAGAGAGCAAGACCAAGGCAGGGTATGTTTGGTGGCCTTTGTGAAGGATGTCCAAGAATGTGTTATTAATAAAAAGTTTTTTTTAAAAAAAGGATACACTATTGAAGTCAGTCTTATGTCACAGAATATACTACTAAGACTCCAAAATACCAATGTACTTGATCTTTGGGTTCCTGTTCATTGCCACAGTGTTTGGCTTATTTGTCGATATTCTTCTTCCTTTGGACCTTGTACTATGTACCAATTTCCCCCCCATTAAACCAAGAATTTTTTGCTCTTTTTTTTGGAGAGGTTTTTGCTATAGGGCGTGTGTGCTTGCCAGAAAGACAGAGAGAGACAGAGAGACAGAAAGCAAGAAATCACCCCCTGGGGGGATGGCCACGCTGCAATCCCATCTTCTCCTTTCTCTTCTCAGGATCTTGGGCACGCACGCACACATGCCCAACTTGAGTCTAAGCCACCGGGTCTGGGACTTGAACTGTGGTCGACTAAATGGGAGTCCAGCGACATAGCCATTACACTAATTGCTGGTCCCTAAACCAAGAATTTTTATATGGACCAATTTCTAGTCATAGTCCCCTGATCCCTCATGGGTGTGCTCAGTACAGGTTCAGCCAACCTTGGTGTCATGGCCAATCATGACCAGCAAAGGGCATTGCTGGGCCTGACAAGTTGCTTCTGTGGTCCAGAGTGTCAACTTCTGACCCTCTTACCTGGGCTCTGGCTGAATCTGATCCACAGCATTCTCTGTCTTTAAATTACCTCAGGACCTGGTTCTAGGTTGAAGGGAGCATTCAGAGAAGAGAGTGAAGATATGGAGGATTTTGCTGTTGATGGACTATAAGCTTCAAAGGCACTAGGGAGTGTTTCAGTAGTTTAGCATAGTGAGAGACTTAGTAGGGAATGTACACATTCTTATGGGGTATGCTGCTTGCCATAATTGCTCAGGAATAGCTAAAGTAAGTAATCCGGTTGATTTTGGTGGGTTTGTAGCAGTTAGTATGGTGAAACTGTGGCTTTTTTAAAAAAAGGAATTACTTTATTTAACTTTACTTATTTGTTTATTTATTTTATTTTAATTTGACCAGAGAGGGGCAGAGTAAGGGGTGGGGGCGGGGAGTGAGAAAGCAAGTTGCCAGGTCCAGGACTTGAGTCGTGGTTGGCCATGTGGGAGTCCAGTGCCCTTAAATACCACATCACCTGCCGGCCTCGAAGCTGTGTTTTTTTGTGAGGGTAGAGAGGGTACATACACAGGTACCCCCTTGATCTCTGTTTATGGAGATGAGGAGGTCTGAAGAAGCCTGGACATATCTTTAGCATGTAGTCCCTTTCTTGGCCCTTGCCTTGGCCTGTGAGTCCTTGTCTGGAAGGCTGGAGGCCAGGGAAAGGTGGTCATCGTCCATACTGGGCAATGCTCTTACTCCAAGTACACAGAACTCCTCCCCCTTGAACCCTGAAGACAGGTTTGAGAAATAGTCTTCCTCTTGATTCCTATCTCATCCCATCTATCCCTTTATTTGTGTGTCTATTTATCCATCCATCCATCCATCTATCCTTCCTTCCTTCACTCCCTTCATTCATCCTTCCCACTCTTATCCATTTATCCATTCATCTGTCCATCCATCTCTTCATTCCTCTGTCCCTCCCTCCATCCATCTATCTATTCCCTAGGTTCCAGGCTTTTCCTAGGCCTTGAGGGGATACAGAAGTGAGCCAAACAATATTGTACAACCTGGTGTATCTAAGTGGAAAGGGAAGGGTTGGGTAAGAGGAGTCTATGAATCATTTTTATGCCACACAGCAGTGAAGAAAGGTCTTGGGAGCAGCATAAAAAAAAAAAAAAAAAAAAAGGCTATGGAGTCTGACTGCTATGGAGAGGTCTTTCTGAAGATCTACCTGCAAAATCAGGTGGTGATTTTAGCTTTTACATTTATTGTGTAGCTTAAATAAGATACTATGTACAGACGGCTTAGCAGAGTGATTGGAATGTAGATAGCACTAAGGAAATGGTGTTTCTTATGAGTGTTGTGGAGGGGTTGGCCTTTACACTGAGTTTCTTTCTCACTTTCTGCTTAACTTCCCACTGCCTCCATTACAGGCCTGCCTTATTTTTTCTTTTCTTTTCTTTTCTTTCCTTTCCTTTCCTTTCCTTTCCTTTCCTTTCCTTTCCTTTCCCTTCCCTTCCCTTCCCTTCCTTTTCTTTTCTTTTCTTTTCTTTTCTTTTCTTTTCTTTTCTTTTCTTTTCTTTTCTTTTCTTTTCTTTTCTTTTCTTTTCTTTTCTTTTCTTTTCTTTTCTTTTTGTACTGGGCAAAATTCTGCTAAAACTTCTGCAGAGTAAGGCTTGTTGCTGGGGATGCCACACCCAGGTGGGGCTCTCTGGTGTCCAATGAATAAATTCAGCAGAAATTAATGAGGCCAGGGAAAGGCATATGTGGTCTTTAATTCAAGGTAGGACAACTCCTGGGGGTGACTGGGGTGAGAGTTGGGGATGAAGGAGGCTCTGGTTTCTTCTCATTAGGTCTCTGAGTTGTGTCTTCTCCACCACTTCCAGGTCACTCAGTTCTCCTCTAGATCCTTGATATAGTCCTGGACCCAGTCGTCCTTGGGGTTGGCACAGATGGAATAGCCCTTTTTGGTAATGAACCTGTGGAGCAAGAGAAGGATTACAAACTGAGGGTTCCAGTAGCCAGATTTTCTACCAACCTGGACTGTTCATCTTGTGTTAGAGGCAGCTCAGGGTCAATCTCCTCTCTGAATAGGCTCTTCATCTCCTAGGACCCCCAGACCTATCTCATCTGTGTACTCCAGGACTACACTCCTTTTGCTTTCTCCTCCCTTCTCGTGATGTCTCCTTATCCATGGGGCCAGCTTTCACATGGCTCCCTGCAAGCCCAGCAATAAGTCCCCAGGTTGCCCTTCACAGGCAGTCTATCACTGTGTAGATACACCTGGGAGGTACCCTTGGGGGTCCCCATCCCATCCCTTCTAGGTCCTTCTGGCTCCCTCTCAACCAGTGTGGTGTGTGGGTGTCACTTACACAATTCCGGGCTTGGAGCATTCGCTGCTGGTCTCATAATAATGTGCAATCCGATGACGCTGGACCGGGCGGGTAACATAGGTGAAGCAGCACTCAGCTGGGTGGTAAGGTCCTTCTGAGGAGAGCATGGGTATGTGAGGAATGGGGGCTTGCTAAAGGTGATACTCCTGGATGCTTCATCCACCAAGGAGGTGGATGAAGGAAGGGAAGAAGGGACAGCTTGGCAGAACTTGGGGAGAGGGATCTGATTTTCTCCTCTTTCATCAGCAATCACCCTCCTTCCTTTTCTTCAGCCCCTCCTGGAAAAATGGCTGCAGAATTCCAGCTCTGGAGATTGAAATGCAGCAAACCTGAATCTTCTCAGGAGATACACCCCAGTCCTGGGAGGCTGCCTCACAGAGAAGTCTATGACTTGCCAAGGTCATACAACCTGCCCTCATTATTCTGGAAAGATGATCCAAATAGGAGAATGATTTGGAAGAGATTTTGTAAGGACTTAGAGATGTGGCATTTGGAAAAGCAGACCCAACCACTCCTAGTCTCCCCTCCTGTCTGTGTCCCTATTGAACCCATGCCCTGCATAGAGGGAAGGACGCCAACACCAAACCTCAAGAACAATGGCCACGGAATCAGAACACCCAGATTCTAACCTAACCTTGCCTTTGCTTTCTTTGTACTGTGACCATTTTACCTTCCTTCTCAGTGTCCTTCTCTGGAAATGAGGCCTTTGGATGGGGTTGGTGGTTTTTGTGCTGAGCTCCCTGGGGCTTTGAGGACTTCTTGAAAGTCCTGCTGTGTTAGAGAGTCAGAGACTACACCCACTGAAACTTTTTCCTGTTTTGCTTATTGGGCCTTTGTGAAAAATTTTGCTATAGGAAAAGTTTCATGGCTAGTAAGTTTTAAAATCATTGCATTAGGTGAATTTTCAGTTATTTTCTGGTTGTGAAATTTCATGGCTCTCATAGAAGGTACTAGGGAAGGACAGAGAATTTCCTCAAGCTTGAATTACGGAGGTAGCGGGAAGGGCACTGCAAGCTAAGGGCTGTGTACAAACCAGTCCATGCTGTGGTTATAGAATAAAGTCAGGTACATGCATGTTATGTGACCAACCTGACCAGACATACAGTTGTGCATTGTGATGGCCTCAGAGCTACCTGAGGGTGGTTAGGTGCAAAAGCCCAGTCCTGTTGTCTGGTACCATTCCAGGCAGCATCTCCACTACCCAAAGACTGGAAGATGGAGGTTCCTGGTCCCCAAGATTTCTCCCTGAGAGCCCTGGCACTTTGTCTGAGCCTACAAATGGCTTTTCAGAGGACAAGTCAAATTGTCCAGATTCCTAGTAAATTTAGACTGGCTTTATTTCAACAACCTTATGTTTCCACCCAGTTTCTGAAAAAAAAAAGAGGAAAAATAGAAGAGCAAGGAATAGTTTTGGTTATCTGTAAAGGCAGCTCATCCTAAGAAAGAAGTCTAAGATGCCTAGGTGGGACCCCACCCTGTCGTATCTCCCCCCAGCCCAACAGTGTAGTCACAGTGCAGCTGACACCTGAAGAAGTCTGGGTCCAAAACTCAGGAGGCCAATAAACTCATTAGCCTGAGGGACTCCAAACAACATTACTAAATCTCCCTGTGAATAATGTTCCCCCCAATGGGTGACCCACGATTGCTAATGGCAAAGAGTGAGGAATGGAGGGAGCAGAGAGGCAGGCTGGCTTCACTGCATGGTCTTGAAGGGAAGGGGGACTAGTCCTGGGGAAGGTGAGGATGAGATCAGTTTAAGAAGGTATCAGGCTTCCTTCTAGATCCCCTCTTCTTGGTATCCCAGAACTTTACTCTGCTGCTTTTCCTGTAGGGACTAGGTTGAAAGGAAGACAAGGTGTTATACTCACGCGAGGAGGAGTTGGCTTTGGCCTCTGGGGCCATGACGGCGAGGAGGAGGAGGAGGAGGAGGGAGATGGCAGTCACGGAGACCTTCATGCTGCGGGAGCTGCTGTGAGAGGTGAGTGGGCCTGGTGGGGGCTTCTGAGGCTCTTGGGGTGAGAAAGTGTTGAGAAATGATCATTGAGGTCAAGTATTTTTTAAATAAGGGAACCGAGATTTTGAAGGGAACCGAGATTTTGAAGGGAAGTAGAAGAGCAATGGATGCCTCAGCAATTTCATATTCTGCACATTTGTTGGAGGTGGCAGGAGGAAGCACAGAGAGCTAAGACTGAAGGGAGGACTTTGCTTCCATCCCCAGAGGAAGTGAGTTTAGCTCCTTTGACATAAGTCCTTTCTTAGGTGCAGACTGTGAGCACTCAGTGGACTGTCTCAGACTTAGCTGGAGATCTCAAGGGCAGGATGTGTCCTGTGCCTGATTCCAGGTCCATCCTTAGAGTAAGGCTATGTGAGGCATGGAGATGCAGGATATGTTTGTCTGGAGACCAGAGAGTATTTGAGGTAGTGAGTGAAGTCTGGAGTCTTCCCAAGACAGGTCTCATCCACCAGGATTAGGAAATCCTCAAACGCTTAAGCAAACTCCATCGTTCCCAGCCTCATCCCTACCCGCCTTATCATTCCTTGGGGTGAAGAAGTTCTCTGATGCCCAATAGATCATTTATGATGTAATGGTTGCAATGTAAATTAGTCACTGTCACAAATGCTTTATGAATATTAGCCTTGTAAGCTTTACAACAGCAGCTGAGGATACTGAGGTTCAGACACAAAGCACAAGCTTTGACGGTTGATAAGTGAAACTGGAATTCGAACTCTGACAATCTGGCTCCCAAGTCTTAACTAGTGTTCTAGTTAGAACATGGTATTCTGAACTACTATGCTATAAAGGAACATGGGAGCCCCAACAAAGCTCTCTCAAACTGTGCTGGCTGGCTTGGGTTATCTGCAAAGTTTTTAGTGTTAGTCCTTTCTGATCAGCTAGTGAGTTCCTTTAGGATCTTCTCCTAGTTTTTGACTTTTGCTACAGAGAAGCTTGGTAGGAACCTAAGAAAATACATAGTTCAGGGATGGTTAGTGGGTTTTATTGATTAGCGGTGGACTGGAGTTGTGTGTTGAAGACTATTCTGAGGGCATGTGCGAGAACATCAGGAAGAAGCGCCATAACTGCTGTGCAGTTTGGGTTAGGTGTGGCTCGTATGCTGTGGATTTGTCATCATTAGTCTATTTTCTTCTCTTTAAATATGTATTGTAACTTATGATTTATACATAATCATTACACATCTTTGTAGGGTACGGAATGGTCTTTATTTTATTTTATTTTATTTTTTTTTGGATTGTGAAAAAGCTCCCAATTCTTTATTTTATATGCTTTTTATCAGTCATGGATAGAAACCAAAAGCAACAACCGCTTTCTCCACTGCCTCTGAGAACAAATTCTCCCTATTTTATTTTTTTTTATGTTGTGAACATTCAAAACCTGCTGCAGTAGTTATTCTGCATTTATGTACTGGATTGCCTATGGCAATCTTTACTCAGCTCTTCTATCTCTGGGATTGCAGGGTCTCCCTGTTGCTCCTTCTTTCTCTGGAGATTAGTCTTTTTAATTTTTTTTTAGAGAGATTTTTGCCATAGGGCACATTTGCTGGAGAGACAGAGGGAGACAGAGAGACAGAAAGTGAGAAATTCCCCCCAGGGAGGATGGCCATGCCATAATCCCTTCTCCACCATTCTCCTCTCAGTATCTTGGGCATGCATGCACATGTGCCTGGTATGAGTTTTAAGCCACTGGGTCCAGGACTTGAACTGTGGTAGACTATGTGGGAGTCTAGCAATGTAACTGTTATGCCATCTATTGGTCCCAAATTAGTCCTTTTTTTTTTTTTTTTTGAGAGGTTTTCACTATTGGGCGTGTGTGCTCGCCATAAAGACAGAGAGAGAGAGACAGAAACTGAGAAATCACCCCCCGGGGGGATGGCCAAGTCGCAATCCCTTCTCCTCCATTCTCCTCTTGGGATCTTGGGCACACATGCACACGCGCCCGGCGTGAGTTTAAGCCACCGGGACTTGAACCGTGGTCGACTACATGGGAGTCCAGCGACATAGCCATTACGCTAACTGCTGGTCCCCCAAATTAGTCTTTTTAAAAGTCTGTTGATTTATTCTTTTCCATTAGAGAGAGAAAGAGAAGGTCCCTACACCATAATTCACTCTCTTCTGCCAGTCCTGATACCAGTCTCAGGTAGGTATCAGGATGTGAACCCACGACCTTTCCCATGTGGGTCCAGCTGAGCCACCACTGTATTACCACCTGGCTCTAGACTAGTCTAAACTGGCCACTTACTGAATGGAAGCTGAAGGTTAGAGGGGGCCGCAACATGCTCATGTTCACACAGTGATTTGACACAGAAAAGATCCCACCTTTGCAGACTCTCAGTCTAGTGGCCTTCACCAGGCTGTTCTTGGGGGGCACTTCCTCCATTCTGCTTGCTATGGTGGTTAGATGGCTGTTTTGTTTTGTTTTGTTTTGTTTTGTTTTGTTTTTTGAAAGGCTTTTTGCTATAGGGTGTGTGCACTTGCCAAAAAGACTGAGAGAGACAGAGGGACAGAAAGCGAGAAATCACTCCCTACGGGGTATAGCCATGCCGCAATCCCTTCTCCTCCATTTTCCTCTCGGGATCTTGGGCATGCATGCACACATGCCCAGCATGAGTTTAAGCCACTGGGTCCGGGACTCAAACCAGGGTCTACTACATGGAAGTCCAGGGACATAGCCATTATGCCAACTGCTGGTCCCGGTTAGATGGCTGTTTAATCTCCTCTCTTTGACTGGAATCATCAGGTCAGGGAACACTTATCATTTATCTTTGCCCATTCACTCAGAGCCTAGCATATAGCAAGTAAGTATAAATCTGTGCTCTAAAAGAAAGATGAATAGGCGAAGTGAGCCAGGTCTAAGTGTGTGCATCTTACTGGAAGTGGCTGAATTCTGTTAGGTGCAGTCATCAATTAGAAATTTTATGGGGACCAGCAGATGGTGTAATGGCTATTTATGTCACTGGGCTCCCATGTAGTTGATCACGATTTGAATCCTGGACCTGGTGGCTTGAAACTCATGCTGGGTGCATGTGTATGTGTGCCCAAAATCCCTAGAGGAGAATGGAAGAGAAGGGATTACGGCATGGCCATCCTCCTGTGAGATGATTTTTTGCTTTCTATCCCTCTATCTCTTATCTCTCCAGTAAGTGCACATGCCTTTAGCAAAAATCTTTCTCTCTCTCTCTCTCTCTCAAAAAAAAAGACATTTTATATATTTTTTGGTCAACAATAACAATGTGATTTAAATTCCTCAAATTTAATGATAATAGGCATTAGGAACAATCTCAGGAAATGTGATGTTTCTAGAAAGAATGTGAGTTGGAAAGAAATAATGTTTACTTTGTTTTCATGGAGACTAGCTGACCTTCCAAGTTGTTGCTAGGAGTTTTGCTGGAATTTTTTTTATTAGTCCCTTCATTATCAAGTTCATACCTACATTTGTCTGTATGTGCTCACAGCTGTAATAAATAATTCCTAAATCTCAGGGGATTAGTTAAACAAAAGTTTATTTCTTGCTTAGGTCACAGTCCAATGGGTCAGCTGGGGAATGAGGGTATGTGTGTCCGGTAGATCTGGTCCACAAACTCATTCAGAAACCAAGGCTGCTTCTATTTTGCGATGCCATCATTTTTGGCACAAGTCCTCCAAGCCTGCTGAGAGAGGGGAAAGGCAGAGGATTTGGAGATTTTTATGAATTGGTTCTGGAAAGGATGTAAATTTCTTTGACTCACATTCCATGGCAAACATCAAGTCATTTGGTTCCAACCTAATGGCTAAAGGATGGAAAATAGACCATCAAAGAAGTGACCACATCATTTCTTTGCCATCATATTTGCTAGATACTGGGTGAGGCTTGGAGGGTGGCCATGGAAATGACCCTGAAAGATTCATAACTTAAAGAGGGACTCAAAAAAATAATGAAAATTGCAACATGATAGAATGAATGGAACTCGGTAGCAGCATAATTAGAGACCTCAATGTTCCCATGTTGTCCATTGATGAGTATGCAATGTCTTTTTTTTTTTTTGAGAGGTTTTTGCTATAGGGCGCGTGCACTCGCCAGACAGACAGAGAGAGACATAGAGAGAGAAAGCGAGAAATCACCCCCCAGGGGGGTCGGTCACGCTGCAATCCCTTCTCCTCCACACTCTCAAGATCTTGGGCACACACGCGCATGCGCCCGGCATGAGTTTTAAGCCACCGGGTTCGGGATGCGAACTGCCGTCGACTATGTGGGAGTCCAGCGACATAGCCATTATGCTAACTGCTGGTCCCAGTATGCAATGTCTTTTTAAAAAATATTTTAAATGTTTTTCAAAGCAACACATACACATGGATTTTAAAAATCTAGAAAGAAGGGGTCAGCAAGTGGTGGCGCTGTACTCTTACATGGTCAACTGTGGTTTAAAATATGCTGTGTGTGTGTGTGTGTGTGTGTGTGTGCGCGCGCATGCGTGCATGTGCCCAAAAATCCTGAGAGGGGAATGGAGGAGAAGAGATTGCTGTGTGCCATTCCCCCTTGGGGGATTATTTCTCATTTTCTCTCTCTCTGTCTCTCCAGCAAGCACACACACCCTATAGAGAAAAAAAAAAATCTTTCTTAAAAAAAAAATCTAGAAAGGGTAAGCAGGATCTAAACTTTCTGAGTTCTTACTTGTCTAATGAAGTCCTTTATGATCCTTCACACCTCACTGAGAGCAGGGTAGAGAATTCGACATTGAGAATATGAGAATATGTTTTATTTGTAAAGATCTAGTGTTGCCTGTCTCCAGAAGATTTTAGGGGTTATTTATTTATGTATTTAACCATAGAGAGTGCACGTGTGTATATGAGAGCAAGTTGCCCTTGGTAGGGTGTCATTATGCTGCCATCCCCTTTCCCCAGCCTTAAGCTCCTCAGGATCCTTGGTACTCATGCATGCACTTGGCATATTTTGAAGCTCACCTAAAGATTCAAGCCTGCAGTACCATGCTGTTTTGATTACCACAGCTTTTTAGTATATTTTTGGGTTGGGGAGTGAGATGCCGCCCACTCCACTCTTCTTGTGTAGAACTGCTTCGGCAATACGGGGTCTTTTATGATTCCAGACAAATTTTAAGATTGTCTTTTCTAGATCTGTGAAGAATGTGTCTGGTACTATGATTGGCATTGCATTAAATAGGTAGATTAATTTGGGTAGAATTGCCATTTTGATTATATTAATTCTTCCAATCCATGAACATGGAATGTCCTTCCATTTTTTTGTGTCATTTTCAATTTGGGCCTAATGAAGGACATTTGGAGAAGGGATAGAGAGGTAGAGCACTGACAGGATGGGGAGATGTGGTGTTATCGGTTGCAGATATTTTGATCAACGGGACTGGGGAGAAATGTTCACATATTGAAATGGTCACATTGTAAGCCAAACAATGTGATTGAATGTATATACAAAAATAAATAAATAAATAAAGATTCAAGCCTGCAGGTTGGCCGTATGACTTTCAGCCTTGAAGGACGCTTGTGCTATGACTGTACTACTTAGCAACTGGGCCATGATTTATTTTTTTAAATTTTCTTTTCTTTTTTCTTTTTGGAGTGGTTTTTGCTATAGGGCGCACACACTCACCATAAAGACAGGGAGAGACAGAGAGACAGAAAGTGAGAAATCACCCCCCAGGGGGGATGGCCACGCCACAATCCCTTCTCCTCCATTCTCTTCTTGGGATCTTGGGCACGCACGTACACGCGCCTGGTGTGAGTTTAAGCCACCCGGACCAGGACTCGAACCACGGTTGACTATATGGGAGTCCAGCGACATAGCCATTACGCTAACTGCTGGTCCCAGGGCCATGATTTATTATTTCATATTATTTTCTTACTTTTTGACACAAAAAGAGGGTAATCTTGTATTTCCCTGTGTCAGTTCTGGAACTGGCATTCTCCAGTGAGTCTTGGTTCTCTTTAGGGAAGATGGTTTTGAAAAATCAAGACTTTGGTGCTTGATGTGTTCATTGCTATAGGAAAGGCACTGCTTTGAGGTCTGAGCTCTCAGTTGACAGAACTGAAAAATATATGTAAGCATATATGTATAAGTGTATGTTAAATTTTTATCTACTTCTATTTCATCGCTATTAGCAATTTATCTATCTACTGCCAGAGGACACATGCACAGAGACAGAGAGACAAAGTGAGAGGAGAAAGTAACTCCCAATGGGGCATAGTCATGTCACAATCCCTTCTCTTTCACTTCTCCATCCTGTCAGGATTTTAGGCACACATACACAGGTGTCTGGTGTGTTTTTCAAGCCACGAAGGCCGGTATTCCAGTTGCACAGTCGGCCATGTGTTATCTGGCTCTCTTAACCACTAGACCATGGGGTCAGCCCTATTAGCAATTTCTATACCATTTTTCTAGCTATATGAAAAACCAAAAGTTTATACCACTATGTCCAATTCCAGGTCAACACACAGAGTTCTTTTCATCTTAATGCTTTCTATATGTTTTTCTCTCAACTCCAGTAGTGAGAAATCATCTCCTACTAACCTCAATGTATTTACTTATTTGCTCGGTTTCCTGTGTAACAAATCTGGCCATTCTGGTCTCAAACACAGTAGTCACCTCCTCTGCCCTAGTGCTGGTTGAGTTCTCAGTTACTTTTTAAATCTTGTCTCTGGCTCTGGGCCAGCTCTATGGCCTAGTGGGTAAGGAAGCCAGGTCTCACATGGACAACTGTGCGGTTTCATTCTATATCCCAGAGGCTTGAAAAACATGCCAGGTGTATGTGTGTGCATGACCTAAATCCTGATGAGATGGAGAAGGGATTGCAATATAATCACGCCCTATTGGGGGTGCATTCTTCCCTCTCCTTTTCTTTCTGTCTGTCTGTCTCTCTTTAGCAAGCATATATGCTTTCTGGCATATTAAAAAATAATCTTATCTCGGGGACCAGCAATTGGTGTAATGGCTATGTTGCTGGACCCCCATGTAGTCGACTGTGGTTCAAGTCCTGGACCTGGTGGCTTAAACTCATGCCAGGCGCATGTGTATGCATGTCCAAGATCCCGGGAGGAGAATGGAGGAGAGGGGATTGCGGCATGGCCATCTCCCCTGGGAAGTGATTTCTCACTTTCTGTCTCTCTGTCTTTCTGGTGAGTGCATGCACCCTGTAGTAAAAACCTCTAAAAAAAAAAAAAAAGTCTTATCTCTGGCTCTAGAAGTCAAATATTAAATATGAATGTTGCCGTTTACTATTTTATGCTTTGATGATTTCTATGAAGATCTTGTGTTTAAGCTTTTTTTCACCATACGGCACATGTACTTGCTGGAGAGAGACAGAGAGACAGGGAGAGTGAGAAATCACTCCCCTAGGGAGGATGGCCATGCCTCACGTCCTTCTCTTCCATTCTCCTCTTGGGATTTTGGGGCATGCATGTACACTTGCCTGGCATGATTTTCAAGCTGTCTAGTCTGGGACTTGAACCATGCTGTCAGCCATGTGGGATCCTGTGCCTTAACCTTCATGCCACCTTCTGGCCCCTGTTTTAAACCTTTTAAGCACATTTTTTTCTAATGATATTTCACAATTTTCAAGATTTTTATTAAAAAAATCAAAATTGGGCCAGAAGGTAATGTAGTGATAACACTACTGGACCCATATAGAAGAGGTCCTTGACTTGAGTCCCGAGGCCTTCCTGAGCATGCCAGGCATGCATTCTGTCTGTGATCTGAGCTGGCTAAGACTGGGGATGGATCACTGTCTGAAGAATCTTTGGGGTTGTCTGTGCATATCTATGTTTTTCTGTCTCTCTCTCTTTCATAGGGAAAAAGATTCAGAATTGATTGTCAAACTTATTTATTTAGATTTTTTTCCAATTGTGTGTATATATTTTTTATAATTAGGCAGCTTTGATATACTTCATCATAAAGAAAAAACATCAAACATCAACATAAGTGAATATTTTGTCTGTCCCTGAAAAAAAAAAAGAAGATTAATTTTTGCAACTCTTGAATTATTTTCGGTTACTAAAGCAATGCGTGCTTTTTAAATAAATAAGCAAATCATAATGGTGAAGTTATGAAGTCAAGAGTGAAAGTTCCTCTTTAAATTTCCTCTTTGCCCTGTAGCATCAGCATTACCTGGAAATTTGTTTGAAATGCTGATTCTTCAACATTACCACAGTCTGTGGCTAAGACCCACCATTCTGTGTTTTAACAAGCCCTCCTAATGATCCTTGTACGTGCTGAAGTTTCAGAAGCCCTTACTCTAATACAGCTTTCTAACTGGTGTGCTTCAGTACCTTGGTCTCTTTGGCTCCTGGATAGTTTATTTAAGGCATGGGGGAGAAGGAAGATTTGAGTCCCAGGCTGATTTTCCTACGAATGGCCCCATCTTTTTCATTCCAGTGTTGTATAATAATTTGGAAATTTAGTAATAATTTAAATGCAATTTTTACACACAAACGTCATATCTTTTTTGTTTTTGTTTTGGCACAATTTGCTTTAATTTTAATTAATTAATAAAAATTGCTAGATGGTATGTGTGTTCACCAGAGAGGGACAAAGAGAAATTGAGAACGCACTCCCACAGTGGGGATGGCCACACTGCAATCTCTCTCCTTCATTCTCCATCTGAGATTTTGGGCACACACACACACACACACACACACACACGTGCCCTACGTGTTTTTCAAGTCACTGGGTCTGGAACTCCAACTATGTAGCTAGCTATGTGAGATTCGCCACCTTAATCATCCCACCACCAGCTGGTTCAAAGTGCCATGTCATCTTCTTTTTTTAATTTTTTATTATTAATTTTTTTTATTGCCAGAGAACATGTGTGCTCACCAGAGAGAGAGAGAAACAGAGGGAGAAAGCACCTTACCTTCCCCTGGCCCCCCCCACCACATACACCCCGTGGGCATGGTCATTCCACAATTCCTTCTCTTTCATTTAACCATCCTGTCCAGATTTTGGGCATGCATATATTTGTGCCTGGCATGTTTTTCAAGCAGCTGGGTCCAGGATTCGAACTGTGGTTAGTCCTGTGGGACCCTGCTCCCCAACCTGATCTTCAGCTACAGAGCTAGCTCCATATCTTATTCCATTTTTTTTCTTTTTTGAGAGATTTTTCTATAGGGAGTGTGCACCCACTGGAGAGGCAGAGAGACAGAAAATGAGAAATTGCCCCTCAGAGGGGATGGTCATGCTGCAATCCCTTCTACTCTATTCTCATCTTGGGATCTTGGCCATTACACGCACACATACCCGGCATGAGTTTTTTTAAGTTGCCGGGTTTGGGACTCAAACTGTGGTTGACTATATGGGAGTCCAGCGATGTAACCATTATGCCATCTGCTGGTCCCCCATATCTTATTTTTATCTCCAGTCTTCTCTATGGACTGCAATATTCTTATTTTTTAAAAAGAATTATTTTATTTAACTTCATTTATTTATTTATTTTAATTTGATGAGGGAGAGAGAGAGAGAGAGAGAGAGAGAGAGAAGAGAGAGGAGAGAGAGAGAAAGCTACCAGGTCCGGGACTCGAACTGCACTTGGCCATGTGGGAGTTCAATGCCCTTAACCACCATGCCACCTGCTGGCCCCTGGGCTGCAATATTCTTAAAGGGCACCAATCTAGTATATTTTGTTCTCATGGTTTTTACTAATGCCTAGCACAATAATATCATAAAGTAGCCACTCAATAATAATCTGAGTGGCAATAAATAGCTTTTTTTAGATTTCAGAGAAAGGGAGCTGAGTCCTTCTGTCTGTGATGATGAGGAAAGATTTTGTGGTAGCACCTAATTCAGACACTTGAGGTTGGGTTGAGTTTTGCTGGGAAGAGTTGAGAGGAGGGTATTTCTGACAGAGGCTACTACACAAAGCAAGGAAGCAAAAAAGAACACTCTTGAAGGAACTGTGAAATAGAGTATGTGAGCGTTATGTAGTTAGTTCACTTGACAGAACATGCCTTTGTCCTCTCCAATCTATGAGAGGCTAGATGCTTTATTAGAATGATAAGTCTTGGCTTTCACCCTCTTTTCTATTGAGCTGCCATTGTCATTACCCAACACCTTGATAAGGGGACATCTGTCCCTCTAGCATCCATATCATTCATACCTTCTCCCTCCGTCTCGTTCTGAGCTAACCTGTCAGAGACTCCAGTGAAACCATACATATTCCCCTTAGGGCTAGCATAGTTGTTATCTATCTATCTATCTATCTATCTATCTATCTATTTATTTATTTATTTATTAAGTTTTTGCCATAGGGCATACATGCTCGTTGGAGAGAGACAGAGAGAGGGAAAGTCAGAAATCACCGCCCCCAGTGGAGATGGCCATGCCACAATCCCTTTTTCATTCTCTCAGGATTTTGCACACACATGTACACACACCCAGCATGATTTTCAAGCCACGGAGTCTGGGACTTGAACCATAGTCAAGTACTCCCATGTGGGAGTACAGTACCTTAACCACCATGCCACCTGCTGTCCCCAGGTCTAGCACAGCTTTAATCCAACATCCTTTGAGATTTTCCTGAAGACTCTGAAACAAAATCTTCATGGAGAATTCAGAAACTTCTAGATTGCTATCTCCCAGTTATATATTTAGGCCTTAGTGGGCTAAGCTTCTGAACTTAACAATTTTCAGTGAAGTAATGAGAGCAACAAGAAAGATGATAAATGGATCAAAATATAGGCCGGAACTCTGAGCATCTGTGTTTGCCTTTTTCATCTCTCTAAATCCCATTGAAATGACAGAAGGAATACAGAAATAAAAATAAATTCATAGTAGCAACAGGAAGTCAGAAAAGATTAAATCTGCCTATTGGAAGGTGAGGCATTTCTATTCTATTTAAAGGACATGGGTCAGCTTGATGTCAAATTACAAGAAACCTGAAAAAATGTGTATCCTCATGTAGGTGAGGGAAACGACCACTGAAAAAGAGGATTTTTCGCAGCAGGATCCTGGATAACCTGAAGATCGGAGTCAGCAGGTCCTGGGAGTTAAAGCTTGGGATGAATGAATGAGTGGCAGCCTTGCCAGTCCCCATTTTGGGACAGTTTTAGGTGCAGAGTTTGCCCCAGGGTAAAGCTAAAAGCACAATTCTCTAAATAAGGAAGGATTTCTGCTGTGGGACTTGTCCAAAGGAAACAGTGGGCCAGAGAGAGAACTGAGCAGTGCTCTGGATAACTTCTGGCTAAGGGCAAGAAGCTCCACCCACATCCTATTACTACATCCCCCAGGAATTAAGCTGACAACCTCAGCAAAAGCCTGGCCAGTCACCCCTTCCTCCTCCTAATTCACTAAAGCCAGGACTCTTATAATCAGAGCCTGCATTTATAACCAGGGAACTAGAGACTTTTACTTATGCTGAGAATAGCGTCCTAGGGAGAAAAGAAAGGTATCCTGGAAGGAGTGAACTATACTAAGGCATTCTTTCTCTGCAGAGGCCCACCAGCTAGGCTACCTACCTGTTTACCCACATCTCTTGAAACAGTTATCTCTAAGCAAGGTTCTATTTACCTGTATAAGAATCGCCTGGGATGCTTGATTAAACTGTATACACCTATGCTTTACCTCATCTCTCCAACCATCTCCTGCCCATCCCTCTATTCTAAAATCAAGCTTCCAGGGAACAAGCATGTAGGTAGGATACATTCACGTAGAACCACAGAGAAAATCCACACCTTACCAAAACCTAGTCCTTCATTTATTTCTAAGTGTAGAAAAGGAAAACCAATGATAAACAGGCATTCAATAATTACTAATAGCTCAGGAAGAAAAAAGAACCAAGACAAACAGAAGCACTCCAGAAGAATCAGCAGAATAAAAAAGAACTTAAGAAAAATTCATTACAATTTTTTTTTGAGGTTTTTTTTTTTCTTTTTTCCTTTTTCCTATAGTGTGCATGAATTTGCCGGAGAGACAGATAGATAGAAGGTGAGATATCACCTTCCAGTAGGGATGGCCACATCACAATCCCTTCTTTTCTACTCTTGGGATTTTGAGCATGCATGCATAAACATCTGGCATGAGATTCAAGCCACTGGGTTCAGGATTCAAGCCACAGTTGACTATGTGGGAGTCCAGCACCTTAACCACTATACCACCTTCTGGCTCCAACTTGTTACAATTTTTATTCTCAGAAAAATGTAAGAAGATACTGCATCTATAAAACAATAACAGCTTACTATAAAAAAGAAATATTTCAAGATAAGCAAAGAATTCTCAGTAATTAAATATAGAAAGAACATGACTAAAAATCAAAGAAATTTTCTATCAGACAGAATAAAAAGTGTAAAGTGTGAGAGAAAAGATACAACTCATGAAAGATAGGTGCATAAAATCCAATACTCACCAGTAGTTCCAGAAAGTTAGAACTGTATGAATGTGGAACCAGCAGATGGCAAAATGGCTACGTTGCTGAACTCTCAGTCAATTGCGGTTTGAGTCTCGGACCCAGCGGCTTAAAACTCATGCTCAGCACATGTGCGTGCATGCCCAAAATCCTGAGAGGGGAATAGAGAAGGGATTGTGGCGTGACCATCCTCCCGGGGGGGAGGGGGGTGATTTCTCACTTTCTGTCTCTTTGACGAGCACATGTACCCTATAGCAAAAATCTCTCTCTCTCTCTCTAAAAGAAAAAAAGAAGAACTGTATGAATGGATGGGAAAAAATGGAGGACCAACAGAAGAAAATTTTCTCAGGTTAAAATAAATATTGAATCTTAGATAAAAGCTAATTAAAGGCATAGAGTTAATAAAAAAAAGACACATTTTGGTAAAAATGTCTGAGCAGCAAGGATTGAAAAAATTCTAAAAATTCACAGAGGGTCTAAAATTTTTTTTTTTTTTTTAAACAAAGGAATAAGAACTCAACTGACTTTAGAATTTTGGCATTTTATGACATGCTATAAGACAACTGATAAATATCTACTGTGTTCTGAGAGAAAATGATTTGGAATGTGGACGTTCATATTCAGCTGAACCATTATAAAATTTAAAGAACTTCAAAGTCCCAGGAAGCTTATTATTTAATTAGGCCTTTTTTTTTTTTTTAGCCGTAGGAACTGACTCAAGTTGATTTTGATTTAAGCAAAAAATAAAATTATTGCAAAGACTTTGGGTGGCACACAGAATTATCAAGAAGGCTTAGAAAATGGATAGACCCTTGGAGAGACTACCTCTACTGCCACAGACATAATCGTGCCACAGGGGCCAACTTCTGTGGATAATGCATATGTGGATGGGCCCGGAACTCACAATAGCCCAAGGCTGGCAATTGCCAACATTTCCCAGGTCTCTGTGAATTCACTGCCTCTGCCTCCCTTCCTCTGGAATGATAAAAAGCAATCTGAGACCTTAAGAAGCTGGACACCCTGCTTATCTGACCCTTTCTTCCTGAGAACAAATTCTGCTGCATCTTCCTGATGGGCTGCTTCTTCCTGATGGGATACCCTTAGCCCACTGAGAACCGCCACTCCCTAAATTCCCCAATAAAATACTGTGCTTAACCCCTAAGGGGTGCCAGAGATTCAGAGTGTTAACTCTATGCCCACTGATGTAATGAAAGAATTCTCTTTTCTCTCCAGAGTGCTGCGTTTTTCGTCCCTTGGCCATCTGTTTTTCTGCAACAATGCTGCCTTTATTGAGCACTGCAAAGGGGGAATATTGACTCGAGTACTGGTCACAGGATGCCAGCATTGCTGCCTCCAAAATCTGAAACCCATTGCCACCCTCGTTGTCAGGTGAGTGGACTCTTTCTTTTTTTTTTTTTTTCTTTTTTGAGAGGTTTTTGCTATAGGGCGCATGTGCTCGCCAGACAGACAAAGAGAGACAGAGAGACAGAAAGTGAGAAATCACTCCCCAGGGGGGATGGCCACACTGCAATTCCTTCTCCTCCATTCTCCTCTCGGGATCTTGGGCACGCACACACACACGCCCGGTGTGAGTTTAAGCCATTGGGTCCAGGACTCAAAATGTGGTCGACTACATGGGAATCCAGCAATATAGCCATTATGCTAACTTGTTGGTCCCCATGGACTCCTTTCTTTTTTTCCTCTTTCCTGCTACACTTGTTCCAGGCTCAATGCTTTGGAAGAGAGCACCAGATTGTCCCAGTCAGGGTAGGGTGTGCCTGCCTTGGTTCCCATGGGGCTAAAGGCAGTGTTTACCTTTGTCATCATTTATAAAAGATGCAATAGGAGGCAATTCAAGGATATATACTAGCAAGATGAAAAAAGAACGAAAGGAAGAGGAAGCCATGGGCTACATATCCTGATGGAATGAGCTCAGGTGTGCAATGAGAAAAATATCTCATTGACTGTTTTTGACAGGTCCAGAAAACCCTACTCCAAGTTAGAATAGGAAATTAGAAGGTCCTTAAAGAGCTGGCCTGGGGCATGTTGGTTAAGGTGACTGAATCTCATATGGCTGACTTGCAGAGTTCAAGTCCTAGACCTGGAGGCTTGAAAGACACAGTAAGTGTGTGTACATGCATGCTCCAAATCCCGACAGGAGCGAAAAAAGGAGGAGAAAAGATGGCAGTGTGACCATGTCCCAGGGAGAGTAATTTCTCACTTCCTTTCTCTCTGTTTCTCTCCAGCGAGTGTATGTACCCTGTTGCAAAATTTAAAAAACAGAAAAAGAAGGTCCTTGAAGAATTACTCCAAGAATAAGGTAGGTACTATGAAACAAATGGTGTGAAACTGGTAGTGTAAATACAGAATGATAATGAAATGAAGGTAAGTCTTTTGGTTAATAGAAAAAAAAGGAAATTATGAGAAAAACAGGGATTATCATGGATCAAATATTAAGTAAACTTAAATGAAGTGAAATTTGAGCAAATGCAAACTACTTTCTGAAAATGCAGCTAAGCCTTAAAGATTATTAACTACTTCAGTAGATAGGAAGAGATGAGACATAATGTGAACTTCTTTTTAATCTCTTTGGAATTCAACAATTCCTTCAGTATATTTCAGCTTATTTCTTCTTAAAATTCAAGCAAAGGCAAGTTGAAAACTTTATTAAATGCATTATGTTTACAACCAGACCAGAAATTTATTTATTTATGTACTTAAACTAAATACAGACCAAGAAACTCATAAGAGGTGTTGGGGCAAGAGAGTTGGAGGTGGAGTGGCTGACACATTTTGTCTCTTCCTCAAGCAAGTTGCATTGTTCCTGGGTTCTTGGATATTGGTTGCTTCCCCAGTGTTTTCATGCAATCCTGAACTTTCACATTGCTGGGGTCAGCACATACACGTTTCCCTATCTTGTTGAGGAAGCTGGGGAATAAGGGAGGGAGAAGGTTACAAACTGAGATGTGTTCAGCAAATAGGGATGGAGAACTCCATCCTCCCTGCTCTCAAATTCCCAACTCAACACAGTCTGTTTTTTCCATTCTTTGCTGAAGGTAGCTCAGGGCCAATCTCTTCTCTGAGACCTCCCTTCAGCTTTTGAGATACTCCTTAGTGACTCAGTGGAGTGTCCTTGGGCAGCCTTGAGAGCTTGTTTGGAAATTCTAGGAGGGGAGTAGAGTTTCTCCTATGTCTTTGGCCAAAGAACAGTCTTCTCTTCATGTACATGGAGCAATGAGGGAGGAAGGGGATACCTGCTTAGCCATCTAGATCAGCTGAATCAACTCTGAAGATCTGTGGGGTGACAGATGGTGCAGCCATATGGCCCTCATTCCCTTGGGCAGCCTTCTGCCTGTTCTCTTCTTCCTTCCTCACCTTTCCCTCCATGGGGAGCATCTCATTCCTGCAGGATCCTAGCAAGGACACAAGCTATCTCTTACCTGGTAAGACTTGGAGGGTGGGACTTTCTGGACACCCACCCAATAGGTCCTCCACTTAAGACTCTGCAGGCTTCCTCTCCTCCAAACCATGGTCAGTGAGTTTGGCACTTACATGACAGCAGGCCTGGAGCACCCACTGCTTGTTTCAAAATAAGCTTTCATGAATGAACATCGGATGCTTCGTTGTGTATAAGAGAAGCAGCAGTCAGCAGGTTGGTGAAAGCCTGTAACTAGAGTAAAGGCGGTTAAAGGCCTGAGTCTTTCTTTCTCAAGAGTACCTTGGAGGGCAAGAAGGCTCAGGATTTGGAAAGATGTTTCCTCCTCCTAGGCCACCACTTGCTGGCATCTCAGTTCACACTCTCCCTTGAGCTGAGCTGCACGTATGAGGGCACCCAGGGTGGGCCACAACAGGCCAGGAGCATTTCCTCTGGGTGAAAGGTGTCCCCAGATTCCTGC
>NW_006159912.1:2302286-2311497 GCF_000334495.1 Tupaia belangeri chinensis | reverse complement strand
GCTGGTATCCCAGAACTCCTCTGCCTGGTGAACAGATGCAGGACAGCCAGGTGGGGCCAGAGAAGGCATCTACAGAGCAGGTACTCATGGGCCATCCTACCCTTCCTTGGAGATGTTCACCACCCTTAGGATGCTCCCCTTCTCACCCTATCCTGTAAATGAGGTAGACAGAACCATAGCGCAGGTCTGCATTCACCTGCTGTTTTAAAATACATGTTGTAACTGAATATTTACCAAAGCGATGATCTGAGGATTCAATGTTAAGCTCTGATAGCGTAAGTCCTCTTGTCTCTGTGTTTGGAAGAAACAGATGTGGAAGTGAGAGAAATTGCTGGGAGACAGCAATGTCTCAGCATCTCCACTCACCTCATTTCTCACCCCCACCCTGAGGAAGAGGGGCCCTGATGCTGGATCATCTGCCTCCAGACCTACTATTTTCCATTAGGACTCTGAGATTTTTCAGGGGTTGTCTGAAAATATTTGAGACATTAAAACATTCTCTTGACCCTGAAGTACAAAAGCAAACTGGGAATCTAACTTGGATGAGTTACTTAAATGTCCACATAATGCGATACAGTCCATGATTCCTTCTACACATTTCTGGAGTCCCTAGGACTCTGGAAACAAATTTTTTATCAACTCACTTGGGGGTACAATGTTACCCAAAATGAAGGAGGCTATTTGAAGTCCTTATTTATCTCATTTATTAGAAATATTCCTACATGTTTATTGCAGAAATATCACTGTGTTTGATTAAAATATGCTTCCCAGACCTCTCTTTTTTCGAGAGGGGATAGCCACACCACAATCCCTTCTCCATTCTCCTGTCAGGATTTTGGGCACCCATGCACATGCACCTGGTGTGATTTTCAAGGCACTGGGTTTAGGATTTGAACCGTGGTTGGCTATGTGGAAATCCACGGTCTTAACCACCATGCCACCTGTAGGCCCCCTACCAAGGAACATACTGTTAAGATATGTATTATCTTTATAAAACCAAAACAATTATGTATTCCAAATACATATAGTGATAATTTACATACGAGATTGTGGAATCATATAATGCTAATTAGGCAAATGCAACTAAATGTCTAGCCCATTCTAGTTTTAGGTCACATATAGTCACATATGAATTATATTTAATACGAAGCTTGGGTACACTCGAATATGCTCAATACTATGTGGATGGGCTTGCCAAAAGGAAAAAAGAAGAAAAGATCTTAAATGGCCTTGTCTTTCTATAACTACTTCCTAACTAGCTCATATCTTCATTTCACCACTTACTGTATGATCTTGGACAAGTTATCTAAGGCTTCTATGCCTTAGTTTTCTCATTTAGAAAATGAATATACTATTACTACTACTAATATGCAAAACTATATAAAATCGCTGATGTCCTACTGTGTTTTTCCCCTATAAGAATGGCAAATTTACATTTATTCAATCTAATACCTACCCCACAGGGCTACGAGGAATCAGTGTGTTAATTTTTGTAAGATGCTTAGGACGCTGACTGTCGTGGCACCTATGATTAGAAAGTACTATATATGTATTTGTTAAAAGAATATTTAGGTAACTATATTACCTTTTGTTTGTTTTTGTTTTATATAGGACTTGCCGGAGAGAGATAGAAAGAGAGAGGGAAAGTAAGAAATGATCCCCCATAGGGGATGGCCACACCACAATCCCTTCTCCATTCTCCACTCAGGATTTTGGGCACATATGTACACACCCCAGCATGCTTTTCAAGCTGATGGGTCTGGGACTTCAACTGCAGTCAGTCATGAGGGATCCAGCTGCCTTAACCTCCACATCATCTGCTGGCCCTGGGTGACTGAATTAATCATGTTTTTTGTTTTGTTTTTCTTTTAATTGCTGGAGGGTGCATATACTCAGAGAGAAACCAAAAACAGAGAGAGAGAAAGCAGCTCTCAATGGGATGTGGTCATGCTAAGTCACTTCTCATTTCTCCATCTTGTCAGGATTCTCGGCATGCATGCACATGTGCCAGCATGGTTTTCAAAGTTTTTGGAGCCAGGACTTGAACTGCAGTGGGTTATGTGGGATCTGCTTTCTTTAACCACTAGGACATGGGTCAGCACCCCACTTTTTTTTTTCTTTTTTTTTTTTAGTATGAGAGAGGAAAAGACAGAGATGGGGATTCTTTATGAGGTTTTGCCATGCTGTGATCCACTTGCCCCAGTCTCTCAACTAGCTGGGATGACAGGCATATGCCATCACACCCAGGGTACTCCTGACCCCCCATGCATTTCCAGCCTTGCTCAGCTGTGTTCTACCTCCTGTGCCATTGTGGCTGGGACAATAATATTTTTCTTTCTGCATCTTATGATATTTCGATATCTTAAAAATCTTGACAGCTGGAGAAAAACTGCTGCTCCCAGGGTCAGACAATTCTTAGAGAAAGCAAGGAGTCCAGCAGGGAGTTCACTTTTCATATATAAATCAACCAATCTTGGCCCTTATGGCCAACCACTCCTTTATCTAACTCTCATTCATGAAGCCAATGTTTCTCTTGCCCTAAGTCACCCTGAGGCTAGGTAGCAGACAACTAGAAACTGTTCCCATATCCCCAAGCTTGTCAGACTTACTAAAATGAGCCAACCTAAACTGTATGTTCTGCTATGCCCTGTCTTTTCCTCAGAAACTTCAGTAAAGGTCCTTGCACAGGTTTGCCCCTCCTTCCCACTTGAACCTTCTGACCAAAATCCAGAGCTTCCCCTGTACCCCTGTGCAGCATGGTATACCTCCTCCCCTTGGAAAAGGTAAGTAATATATTATTTTTCTCAATTGCTTTGGCTTTTCTGGTGATGCTCAGTAATTTCCATATATTAAAATTCCACAGGTATGAATGAGATAGTAATCGTGGCAGGTGAGTCACTTGCCTCGATGGTCCCATTTCCTCTTCAAAATGATAATTTTATACTTGATTACGAATTCCTTTTTTTTTGAGAGGTCCTTGCTATAGGGCGCATGTGCTCGCCAGAAAGACAAAGAGAGACAAAGAGACAGAAAGCAAAAAATTACCACCACCACCCCCCAAGAAGTGATAGCCATGCTACAATCCCTTCTTCTCCATTTTCCTCTCAGGATCTTGGCCACGCACGCACTTGTGCCTGGCGTGAGTTTAAGCCACCGGGTCCAGGACTCGAACCATGGTCGACTACATGGGAGTCCAGTGACATAGCCATTACACCAACTGCTGGTCCCACTTGATTACATATTCTAACATCATAGAATTCTATGCTTCCTTTCATAAATTCTCAATTGTATTCTAGTTCTTTTGATCTAGCAGTTAATAGTTCTATGTCTGCTAAGGGAAGGTATCAAATAATTCTGACCATGAGAAGGGAAATAATTATCCCCAGATAGGACCAGCCATCTGTGCAGTTTGTCCCAGGCACCAAAGGCTGCAGACAGAGGCAGGTCTAGATCCTGCTGCTGCTTTCAAATAAGTCCCACAGCCAAGTCCGGGATGGAGAGCAGCTGTGGGAAGGCAGTGGTGGCCCCCAGTGTCTCCTCCTCAGGTCACAGTTACCATGGACCTAGCATTTATGAGAAGGCTCACTGAACTTACCATCTATGACCCGAGCCTGGGATCCAAGCACAGTAGTGAGGATGAGGAAGGAGAAGGCAGCCATGGAGACCTTCATCCTGGTGGGCAGGTGGAGCTGGCCTGAAGGCTCCTGGACTCACTGCTCCCTAACTCCCAGCTCTGCTTGTATATTTATAAGAGGAAGAGGTTCAGGAAGTCACAGGGCAGAGGTCAAAATGCTGTTCTTTGAATATAGAATAGTTAACATACTATTTCTGAAAAAGGGAACAAGGCTGAGAATATACAGGAAGTAGGGAGCAAAAATGACTCAGAGTTTTCCTAACTATCCCAGTGGATACAGGCAAAGAGAACAAATATTTCATGGAGAATTCTTCCCTCCAGGATATCAATTTAATCCTTTCAATCCAAACCCAGTGGGTGGGGACTGCCTCAGACATCTCAACTCAGGATTGGATTGGTGTTTACTGCCTTGTGTCCATTTCTGATTCTATTTCTGAAGTCTTAACCAGAGGATTTTTAAAGATAAGAAGAAGTCATGCAGGGCACCAGATTGGGGAACTGGAGTATCTCAAGATTAGGGGTCAGGAGATTATCCCAGGCTCTTATGATCCCAAGGCTTAACCACTCCATTTGTCAAGTGCTCCAAAAGCCTACTTGCCATAGGTAGATAGACAGATGCGAGCAGGTAGTTTTGAGATAATGGTAGGACTTTGGCTTCATCAATCAGCTTATCAGGGATATTTTGGGTTCTTTCTTAGGGGGATTCCTTCCTTCCTCCTGACTCTGGGCCTCTGGAAAGGGGAAGCTAATCTCATTTTTATTTCTTTATTACCTAAGTTTTCTCCTATGAACTTGGGAAGACTGTTCCCTTCCTTCCTGCTATTCCGCATATGCACATGAAAATACACTGAAATGCTTGCTCAGCATCCTAATTCCCATTCAGGGCAATAAATTGATAGGGGCAGCTAGTTGCCTTGAAGATGCTCAGACCTTCAAAGTCCACACTGGGTATGCATAATTGGATAATCAAATTTCTCAAATTCCTTACTTGAGGTGAGATACACAAGCACAGATGAAAGCCTGTGAATTCAAACCAAGAAGCCAGCTATAATGACAGACATCTCCTACTAAATATTCATAACCAACCTTACAATGAAAATGGCACACAATTCATTCCAAATTGGTTGCTACCTAGCAACTTCCGGCCAAAATGTCTTTGGGTGTACTTCCTTTCTAAAATCTTACTTTTCTATTAAAAACTCATTTCTTTGTGCTTTTCTTGTGATTGTGGCTTTGATTCATGTCTTGGAGGGTGGTTCTCTAACCTTCAGGATCTCAGCCCAAAGAAATGAATATGTCATACAACCTAGTTTAGCTTCCCCATCCAGAGGTGACCACCAAAGGGAATACTCTGACAGGTACAGTCGGCCATGTGATTCCTCACAAGAATCTGCCTGAGGCTTCTCATGGACTTAGGGTCAACTCTAAAGTTTTCATTTGAGCATAGCAGGCCCTTCAGAATGGGATTCTCTTTGTATGGAAAGCTCTTTTATATTTCAATGTAATGACATTTTAGTGCATATTAAGTTTAACAGTTAATAGTGCATTAATAATTATAGTTTTTCTTCTGGAGTAAATAGCTTTTTTCAGGACTCCAATACTAGTGCCTAATGGATTATCTGGCCATGTGCTATAGTAATTTCTACTAACTCATCAACTCTATTCAGCAGTCACCTTTGCCAGGAAGATTTCTTGGTTCTAGACTGGGTCAAGTGTCTGTCCCAAGTGCTTCCACAGCATCTAGTATTTAAATCTACTGTAGTAGCAGTCACACTCTATTTTAAATGCTTATTTACTTAATGGGAATCCTTCCTGAATATAATAAGATGTTTGTGTGTGGTTAAAAGAGCACTAACATGAGAGTTACTGCCAGCAAACTTCCAATGTATAGATACAGAAGAATGTCTCCAAAGCCAACAAAGTTACCATAAAACAAATGTGAGTTACCATAAAACAAATAAGGATTATAAAATGTGAGTTACCATAAAACAAATGAAGGTTATAAAAATGAAATGAAAACAAATATTATGTTTTTAGTTAATAAGAAAAAAAGTCAATTAAAATTTATTGGGAGGAGGGAAAGACAAGGTGACAAACTGTTGTGGCATCACTCTGGAAGAGGGGCCAGAAAATTTGAATACATGTCTGTAGTTTGAGCAAAGGAGTAATGTGAAATTGGCAGAATATAGAAGGAAGTCAGTGTGATGCTTCTGGGGCACTGAATCTAGCTTTGGAGACATGAAGAGGAGATTGGTCATTTAAATTCAGAAAGGCTCCAGAACTGATTCAAGTGTCCTACTACGGGGAAATAATAGGACTTCCCTCTAAAATTCCAAACTCTCTTCTTCCACCCTGTACCCCTGCACTCCCCAGCTACAGGAGAACAGTGAGTTGAGTGAGACTCAGATCTTGTACCCATCTTAGGGGCTTGCCTAGATCTACTACCTCAAAGAGAACATTGGACCTCCCCTTAAGTCTAAAGTGTATGGCACTGTCTTTGTGCTGGCCCACAGGTGGAGTATACAATACCATCGAGATTGGACAATGGCTCTTCCACATCTCTGAGAGTGTGGTGTGTAACCAACCTGACACTCCCACAACACACACCACCCCAACAAAGACTGGGAAAACCAGTTGTTTCCTGGCAGGTTTGCACTTACATTTCCCCTTTCCAGACTGAGACTCTGAAAATATCCTCCTGCTTCCTCTGTTGCCTCTGTGGTGCAGCTTCTTGGGACCTCCCTGAACTGTGAGTGTCAATAGAGGGAAGAGGAGGGTGCTGGAGGTCCCCTCTTCTTGGAGGAGGGGAGGAGGAGAGAAGGAGAGGAGGAGAGGAGGGGAGGAGGGGAGGAGAAGGGAATGCTACCTCATTCATCTCTCAGTCACATGCAGGTCCCCACTTAGGCTCTGGTCACCTCTTCCCCTGCCAATACCAATGACTATCCTGCCCCTACTGCCTGCAACAAATCACTTGTGGCACTAGGCCTGGGGAGAAAGCCAGGTTCTGAGGCAAAAAGCTTCCTCCATCTCCAGGGATTATACACACAAAAAAAACAACTAGCCACCTCTTGAGACATAACTCTTCAACAACACCCACATCTCTCTTGTGTGCATCCCATTCAAGACAGAGGATATTATTTATTCTTAGCTGATATCACCACTTGGCTACTTCACCTGGAGGAGGAATGATAACAGAATGAAAACTACTGGAGAAATTAAGAATGCAATTTTAGGGACCAGCAGTTAGCATAATGGCTATGTCGCTGGACTCCCACATAGTCGACCGCGGTTCGAGTCATGGATCCAGTGGCTTAAACTCATGCCGGGTGCATGTGCGTGTGTGCCCAAGATCCCGAGAGGAGAATGGAGGAGAAGAGATTGTGGTGTGGCCATCCACCCTGGGGGGGGGTGATTTCTAGCTTTCTATCTCTCTGTCTCTCTCTGTCTTTCTGGCGAGCACACACGCCCTATAGCAAAAACCTCTCTCTCTCTCTCAAAAAAAAAAAAAAAAATAGACTTAAGCATAAAGCCCGGACTTTAAAACTACTTTAAGAAAGCATAGGGGAAACACTTCAAAATACTGGAATAAGCAAAGATTTAGTAACTAAGACCTCCAAAACACAGGCAACAATACTTGGTTTCATCAAGCTAAAAAGATTCTGCACATTAAAAGAAACAATACAGACAACCAGAAGAATGGGAGAAAACATTTTCAAACTATTACCTCTGATAAGGGATTAGTAACCAAAATATATAAGGAACTCAGACAGCTCTCTCACCAAAAAACTGAACAACCTAATTAAAAATGGGCAATTGATCTAAACAGACAACTCTCAAAGACAAACATACGAATGGTTAAAAAAGTATCTGAAGAATGTTCAATACCTCTTATCATAAAGGAAATACAAATGAAAACCACAGTGGGGTATTGCCTAACCCCAGTCAGAATAACTATTATGAAACACACACACACACACACACACACACACACACACACACACACACAGAGTTAAGAAGTGCCAGCAATTTTGAGGAGAAAGGTGACCCTTTGTGCACTGCCAGTGGGAATGTAAATTAGTACAGTCACTGTGGAAAAAAGTATGGAGGTTCCCCCAAAATTCAAAAACAGAACTACCATTTGACTTACTTCCACTTTTCGGAATATACCCAGAGGACAGGATGTCATTCTGCCAGAGAGACATTTGCTCATCCATGTTTACTGCAGCATCATTTACAATAACTGAGACATGGAATCATCCTAAGTGTCTAGCAATCAATAAATAGATAAAGAAAATATGGCACATGTACCAATGGAATACTACTCAATCATAAAGAACAGCTATTTCCTGTCATTTTACACAAGTGGATGAACCTGTAAGACATAATGCTAAGTGAAATAAACCAGGCTATGAAAGATAAGTACTGTATGCCTAAACTATTCCAAATGTGTTCTCTCTACAGTGGAAGCTAAAGTTCTCCATAGCATAAAAGTAGAGTAATTGTAGATACCAGAAATTGCATGTGGGTAGGGATGTTAGGAGTATTGAAACAAAAATGATTAAAGGTCACAAAAATGCATGTAAACAGAATAAATTATAAAACAATGTATCGCAGTGGAATAAAAATGTCATTGTCATTATATTTAAAAAAAGGAAAAAGAAAAAAAATGAAGTAGATTAAATATCAAATGTCCACAGCATAATGTAATGTCAAATGATGTTGAAGATGATAAATATGTTTCTATCCTTGATTTAATTATCACACACTATACACATATTTTAAAAACACCATAGCATACCCCACAAAAATGTACTATTGTATGTAAACTAAAGATTATAATTTTAGAAGGTTATTATGAAATAAGAGTCTACATGAGATTAACATGGGTCAAAGATTAAGTAAATAAAAATGTGTCATTTGAGCAAATTATGGTAAAAGATACTGTTTTCCAAACTGTAGTCAAAATGTTAAAGATAGTTATGTTAGTGGGGAGGAGTTGAGACATAATATAAATTTTCATTTGATCTCTTTGGGGTTAAAATTATTCCTGGCTTTTATCATGATCTAAGAATTGTTTTCTAATAGTGATTTGTTTTTCTTATGTTTTATTGCTAGAGGACACTTGTGCTCACCAGAGAGACACAGAGAGAGTGCAATTCCCAATGGAGTATGGTTATACTGCAATCCTTTTTCTCTATTTCTCTGTCCTGTTAGGATTTTGAGTATGCTTGCATATACACCTGGTGTATTTTAAAGCATCTAGTGACAGGATTCAAACTGCAATCAGCCATGTGGAATCTGGCTCTGAATGCACAGTGCTTAACTACTATTCTGTGGGGCCCGCTCAAGTGGTTTGTTACTAGAAAGGTTTGTATTGAACTGTTTTCTCCCATTGATTTTTTAGAGAAAACATCCTAAAAGTAAGTATAGTTTTTATTTCTAATTTTTAAATTAATTAATTAATTTAAATTATTTCTAATTTTATTTATTCACTTACTTATTTTATTTTGACCAGAGAGACACACACACAGAGAGAGAGAAAGTGAGAAAGCAAGCCACCAGGTCCAGGACTTGAAC
>NW_006159912.1:2297154-2302228 GCF_000334495.1 Tupaia belangeri chinensis | reverse complement strand
CACTATAGGGCGCATGCGCTCGCCAGACAGACAGAGAGAGACATAGAGACAGAAAGCGAGAAATCACCCCCCAGGGGGGATGGCCACGCCGCAATCCCTTCTCCTCCACTCTCCTCTCGGGATCTTGGGCACACACGCACACGCGCCCGGCGTGAGTTTTAAGCCACCGGGTCCAGGATGCGAACCGCGGTGTACTACGTGGGAGTCCAGCAACATAGCCATTACGTTAACTGCTGGTTCCCATCATCTAATATCTTTTCATTGTTTTTCCTGATCATTATTATTATTATTCCAATTATTTTTTTAACCAGTCAATCACTATTTCTCATTTTGCTTGTAAAAAGACTTTACCCAATATGAAATACTTCTCAGACCAATCCAGTTGAGAATACTAGACACGTCATCATCAACAGGTAATAAACCATATCTGTGTCCTACTAATGTCATGCAAAGTAAGTATAGGTTTTAAACTTTTTCTCTGATAAAATATTTTGTTGTTGCTTAAGATTCAGTGCTCTCTTAAAAACTTTATGAAATAGTTGACTAAGATGTACTATTAGGTCTTTGATAAAGTCAGGATGTATTTTCCTGTGCAAAAATGCATCATGACTTTCCAGACAACCCAATAATTATAAACATATACTTACATGCTTTAATAAAAATGTATATAAACTTGATACTAACTCCATCTTTAAGTATGTTTCTTTTTTAAAGATTTTATTTATCATTATTTTTATTATCATTATTTTTAATTTGCTATAGAACACATGTACTCACCAGAGAGAGACAAAGAGAGAGAGATAGAAAGAGAGAGAGAGAGAGTGAGAAACTAAGCTACCAAGTCCGGGACTCGAACTGTGATGGGCCATGTGGGAGTACCACCACATCACCTGCTGGCTCCTAAGTGTATTTCTATATCCTTTCTCTTTAGAGTAGAAATCTCTTGGAAACAGATATCTAATAAGAAAAAAATTTAAATAAAAAATAGGCAAAAGGCTGACTGCATATATTTCAATGCCCCGGATTCCTTAAATCTTCAGGGGAATATATTGGGGCATCAGAAAAGTCATAACACATTTTTGCATAGAAAAGTATAAAAAAAGTCATGACTTTTCTGATAATCCAGTAATTTTGATTGATTTTCTATTTATTATTGATCAGGCTTCAGATTTTGTGAAACTACATATTTTTTTTTCTTTTCTGTTTTTGGAGAGGTTTTTGCTATAGGGTGCGTGTGCTCGCCAGAAAGACAGAGAGAGACAGAGAGACAGAAAGCGAGAAATCACCCCCCAGGGGGGATGGCCACACTGCAATCCCTTCTCCATTCTCCTCTCAGGATCTTGGGCATGTACACATATGTGCCTGGCGTGAGTTTAAGCCGCTGGGTCTGGGACTCAAACCACAGTCGACTACATGGGAGTCCAGCGACATAGCTATTACACTAACTGCTGGTCCCTGAAACTACATATTAACGGATAAGTTTTCATCTAGAAGAGTTGCAAACGATTTCTGTCCATCAGAAAGATAATCGTTAGGATTACAGTTTCATTATTGCCCTATACTGGACATAGGATATTAATTTGCACCTTAATTTATTAATGTTATTTCAGAATATTATCCCCAATTAACTAAAAAAAACTTTGTTTCTCAAGTGATCTTTTAGTCTACTTAATGGTTCACTCCCTAAAGGGATAAATATGTTTTGGGCACATATTATCTAAATTTGAATGTGCCATGTTTTTGGTTTAACTAAAATATTATACTATTATGTCTCTTGTTTAAAGACAATACTTACCCAAAGTTCAGTGATTCCTTCAGTTTCCTTTTCCTCTAAAATTTCAACTAAAATAAATTAGATACTCTTTATTCGATGCATTGCTTTAAAGCCAGAACAGAAAAATAATTGTTTTTAAAAAGAATAATTCAGGTCAAGGAACTCCTGGGAGGTACTGGGATAAGAGAGTTGGAGGGAAGCTGACTGGCAACTTGTGTTCCTTTTTCTCAAGCAAGTTTCATTGTTTCTAGGTCCTCATTCTTTGTTTCCAGCTTCATGTCCTTGATTATTGCATCTAGGTTAAGGTCCTTGGACATGAGGTTCAGGTTCTTCATGCAATTCTGAACTCTCACATTGCTGGGATTAGCACACACATGTTGCCCCTTGGTGGTGAGGAAACTGGGGAGTATATGAGGGGAGATTTTGAGCTGTGTTCTGCAAATGGAGATAGTGTCCCATTCTTCCTGCCCCTCCACTTCCCCACTCAACACAGTCTGTTCTTTCCATTGTCTGCTGAAGGCAGTTCAAACTGATGCTCTGCCATCAATTGTCTTCTTTCTGTGTCTGGAAGAAATAAACAGTAGTGAGAGAAGTCCCTGTGAGGCAGCATTGTCTCAATGTCTCCACTCACCCCATTCCTCACCTCCAGCTGAACCGAGAGAGGGGCCCTGATGCTGAATCACCTACCTCCGGGCCCGATTTTTTTTTCCATTAGGACCCTGAGATTTTTCAGTGATCTTTTGAAAATGTTTGAGACATAAAAACATTCTATTGATTCTAAAATATAAAAACAAACTGCAGATCTATTGGGTTGTTGGTAAATCACGACATATTTTTTCTATGCAAAAATGTGTCATGACTTTTCCCACAACCCAATAACGTGGATGAGTTAATTAAATGTCTACAGAATGTGATGCAGTCCCTAATTCCTTCTACACATTTCTGGAATCCCCAGGATTTTGGAAACAGAAAGTTTTTCCTCAACTCATTTGGTAAAGTGAAGCTATTTATGGTTTATTTATCTCACTTATTATAAATGTTCATATATATTTGCTACAGAGATATTGCTGTATTTGATTGAAGTATGCCTCCCAGACCTCACTAGAGATTTAAGTAATGTTTCGGTACGTATTACCTTAAATTTTTTTTAATTTTGGTAAAAATTGTGGTAATTATGGTAAAAGTTGCCATTTAAACTGTTTTAAGTGTACGGTTCTATAGCATTAAATGCATTCAAATTACTGTACAACTATCACCACCATCCCTTTACAAAACTTGCTTTTTCTTACAAAACTGACACTCTGTGCCTGTTAAATAGTAACTCCATTTCCCCTGCCCTCAGCCCTGGGCAACGACCATTTCAGTTTCTGTCTTTAAGAATTTGACTACTCTAAGTACTTCAGATGAATGGAACCAACTATTTGTCCTTTTGTGACCAGGCCTTATCTCTCTGTGCATAATTTCCATGATATTCACTCATTTTGTGTCAGAAGTTCCTTCCTTTTTATGGCCAAATAATATCCCACTGTATGTATGTACCACAATTTGTTTATCCATTCATCCTTTGATGAAAACTTGAATGACTTCCAATATCATTTGGCTATTGTGAATAATGCGGTTATGAACATGGGTGTACAAAGATCCTTCCATGTGCTTGGTTTTAATCCTTTTGGGTATATACAAAGAAGGGGAATTCCTAGATCTATCATATTAATTCTTTAAACCCTGAAAAGTTCTGCATTCTAAAATTTATCTAGCCTAAAGATTTTGCAGAAGATATGGAGGACCTGCAATATTTGTTAATTAGACAAATGCAACTGAATTTTCAGCTTTTTTCTCCCTCTCTCTTTCCTTCTTTCTCTCCTTTCTCCCTTCTTTTCTTGTTCTTAATTAAAAAAAAATGTTAAGGTTTTTGTCATAAACCCTATGCACTGCCGCTGGAGAGAGACAGAGAGAGACAGTGAGAGGGAAAGTGAGAAATCACCCCCCGGGTGGATAGACATGGAGCAATCACTTCTCCTCCATTCTCTGCTCAGGACTTTGGGCATGAACGCACACACACCTGACATGATTCTCAAGTCACTGGGTTCGGACTCAAACTGTGGTCAGCCCTGTGGGAGTCCAGTACCTTAACCATGATGCCACCTCCTGGCCCTCCTTCCTTGTTCTTGAAATGAGTTTATTTCCACAATTGACTGTCACTGTATAAAGCTGGCTTTAAAGTTCATATTTACCTTTCACATGAAAATATAAATGAACAATTTTGGCAATAAAAATTTAGCTGCCAACTTAGGTCAACAACTGCTTCCAGTTTTGTTAGCTCACTTCTTATGTGGTTACATATGAATTCTATTTGATGAAGCGCTTGGGAGCACTATAATGTACTCCATGCGATATGGGTAAGCTTGTAAAGATTATTTTAAATGGCCTTATCTTCCCATAACTACTTCCTTACTAGTTGATATTCCAGTTCCATCAATGTTAGCAGTGTGATCTTGAACAAGTTTGCTAGTTTCTATGGCTCAGTTTTTGCATTTGTAAAATGAGAATAATATGCTACATTGTATCAAATTACTGGTGTTCTGAGTTTTTTTCCTTAAAAGTGGCAAATTTACATTGTTCAATCTAATACCTACTTCAAAGGGTTAGGAAGAATCGATGTGTTAATATCTATAAGACATTTGATATACTTTTTTTTGTTGCTCTGAGATGTATTACAAATTGTGATAAACTGTATTTACCTTTCTGTGTTTCATTTTCCCAACACAAAGTAATGGCAAATTGCTGAGATGATGGATATACTAATTACCTTGATTTAATCAATACATATTGAAGTTTTTCTTAGAGCAATTTTCATTTTAATCAGATTACTATTATTTTTTCTCACTATTTTTTTTGAATATTCAATCACTATACATTATTTGAATTGTAAAAAGAATTTTTATAACATGGGATACTTCTCAGACCAGTCCAGTTGAGAATACTATACACATTATCATTAACAGATAATAAGCCATTTCTGTGTCCCACAGATGTCATGCCTCTATTTGTTCTCATGCTATTCTTCTCTATACTCTTCCCTTCTCCCCCTACCCTGTTTCACACTGTCTTCAGTGTCCATAACTATTTTCACTGCTTTTATACCCTCCAATATTTCAATCTCTACCATAGAGTGCAGATAGTATATATTAAGTGGATACATACAATATCTTTCTTTCATAGCCTGGTTTGCTTCACTCAGCAATAAATCTTTCATATTCGACCACTTTCTATCAAATGCCAGGGTCTCGTTTTTTGTGG
>NW_006159912.1:2295962-2297126 GCF_000334495.1 Tupaia belangeri chinensis | reverse complement strand
TTTTCAATCCATTCATCTGTTTGTGGACATTTGGGTTGGTTCCATTTCTTAGCAATTGTGAATAATGCTGCAATAAACATTGATTTGCAAGTGCTTTTCCAATTCAATGTTTATTGATGTGCAAGCGCTTTTGGGCATTCGCCTGTCCTTTGGGTAGATACCCTGAAGTGGGACTGCTGGATCAAATGGTAGTTCTATTTGTAGATCTTTGAGGAACCTCCATATTGTTTTCTGCAGTGGCTGGAATTTACATTCCCATCAACAGTGTAAGAGAGTTCCCCTTTATCACAACCCCACCAACACCACTTTTTGTATTTTAATCTTCATTATTCTGACAGGGGTTAGGTGGTATCTCATTGTGGTTTTAATCTGCATCTCTGTTATGATGAGGGATGCTGAACATTTCCTTATATGCGTTTTGGTTGTTCATATATCTTCTTAGAGATATTTTTGTTTCCCTCATTTTCCCGTCTTTTAATTGGGTTAATCTTTTTTTTTTTTTTCCTGGGTAAGGCGCTTGAGTTCCCTGTGTATTCTGGTTATCAGTCCTTTGTCTGAGGCATATTTTACAAAAATAATCTCCCATTCTGAGGGTTGTCGAGTCTCACTAATTACTGTGTCCTATGCTGTGCAGAAACTTCTTAATCTGATATATTTCCACTTGTCTATTTTACGGATTATTTTCTGTGTTTTGGGAGTCTTATATAAGAAGTCTTTGCCTACCCCAATGTCTCCCAGAGTTTCCCCAGTGTTTTCCACCAGTAGTTTTATAGTTTGAGGTCTTAGGTTCAGATCTTTGATCCATTTTGAGTTGATTTTTGTTAATGGTGAAAGATGGAGATTCAATTTCATCTTTCTGCAGCTGGGTACCCAGTTTTTCCAGCACCATTTGCTAAAGAGGTTTTCCTTTTCCTAATGGATTGACTGGTATCCTTTGTAAAAAAAATCAGTTGGCTGTATGTTTTGGGTGTTTTTCCTGGGGTCTCTATTCTATCCCATTGGTTCACCTGTCTGTTTTTGTGCCAATACCATGCTATTTTGATTATCACAGCTTTATAGTATATTTTGGGGCCAGGGAGTGATATGCCACCCACTCCACTCTTCTTGCATAGGATTGCTTTAGCAATATGAGATCTTTTATGATTCCAGACAAATTCTATGATT
>NW_006159912.1:2260663-2295602 GCF_000334495.1 Tupaia belangeri chinensis | reverse complement strand
AAATTTATGTTTCCATTTAAAGAAACAAAGAAGAAAAATATTTTAACAAATTGCTGAACCTATCAACAACTCAGAAGAAAGTAAAATGTTTAAATTGGCAAAACAAAGCATAGTAAAAAAAGAAATCAATAATGTTTTACTCAAGTCATAAAATTCTATTTCATGATTTCAGTCTTATGTTCAAATACTCTTCTGTTTAATATGCAGTGTTACTGTGGTCCAATCTTTCCGTTTAAATCCTGGACGTTAACATTCAACATTATTATTGATATTTCTTGTCCTTAGCATTAAATTGGTCATTTTCTTGGTTGCCTTTTGTTCTCTTATTTTGGTATGTGTCTTTAGTTTTCCTGGTAGAGCACTCCTTTCAGAACTTCTTGAAGAGTGGGTCTACTATTGGCAAATTCTTTCAAGTCTTGTTTATCTGAGAATGCTTTTATAACCTTTATAAGTAACCTGGCATTTCTCTAATAACCTGATGTTTCTCTCTTGCCAATTTTAGTATCTTGTCTTTGTCTGTAGATTTGGCCAGTCTGGCTATGACGTGCCTTGGAGAAGATCTTCTTGGGTTGATTCTATTAGGGGTCCTTTGTATTTCTTGGGTCTGGATATTTGAATGTTTCTCTAGGTTCAGAAAGTTTTCTTGCAGAATTTCATGGAATAAATTATCAATGGTCTTATTATTTTCTTCCTCTTCTTGAATACCAATTATCCAGATGTTTGGATGCTTGATGGTATCTAGTATTTCTTGTATATTACCTTCATTTTTCTTGGTTGTTTTTCAATCTTTTTGTTAATTTTTTCTAGGTCAGCGGTTAGAGGTTTTGTCTTCTACATTTGAGATTTGAACTTATGTGTGATTTAATCTACTTTTAATACTTTCGAGGAAGGTTTTAATTACCTGTATCACATTCCTCCCCTCTAACAATTCCGTTTGATTCTTTTATGGTGTCTCTTTCTTCTTTCATATCATGAAAGGACTTATCTCCTGGAGCTTGTTGTTTCTTCTCTCTTGCATCTCATTAGTTTGGTCAATACACATATTCTGAATTGTTTATCCAACATTTCCACGACTTCCATTGTGTTGTCTGTGGGTGATAAGGAATTGATGTTTTCCCTTGAGGGAGAGACATTTTGTTGGTTGCACAAACTTCTTGTGCTTCTGTGATGGTTCCTAGTAATCTGGTGATCTATATGTTCCTTTCTAAATTATTCAAGGTATCTCTGAGAATTCAAAGGTGTGCAGGAGTATGAAATTGGCAATCTCTTTTCTACTCTGTCTCCCTGTTCCTCGCCAGCACCCTGCATAGTTGTCACTGGTCCTGGGTGACCCAAAGTCCTCCCTGTTTCTAGAGAATAGGTGCACCTGAAACTGAGCTGCTGAGCTTCAGCTCGGTAACAAAGAAGAGATTGCGAGCTGTGCGCTATACAAAACGTGGATGTCCTGAGAGTGGGAGAGGGGATGAGCCATGGGTCCCAGACATTAGCCCTCCAGGTGCAGTCAGCCTACCATCTGGTAAGGCCCTTCACTGGAACAGGATGGGGCAGGGTGGGGTGCAAGTTCATCTCAAAGTCCCAAGAAACAAACCTGAGAGTCTAAAGGTGAGTGGGGGAGCAATACATATGTAGTACTGAAAAATCACATGGTACTCCACAGATATGTACAATTATTTTATGTGAATAAAAACAGTCTCTACGATACTTAGATTAGGGCTTGCCCTACCCACAGGAAATACTAGAGTATTATTAAGTGAGGCATTAAATGGTTATGTGTGGGTGAGTCACTCGCTTGCCTAGGTGGTCCCATTTCCTCTTCAAAACGATAATTTTGTACTTGATTATATCTAACAGTTCTAACATCACAGAATTCTACTCACGAATTCTCAATTTTACCACAATTCTTTTGATCTAGCACTTAATAGTTCTATGTCTGCTAAGGGAAGGTATCAAATAATTCTGACCATGAGAAGGGAAATAATTATCCCCAGATCGGACCAGCCATCTGTGCAGTTTGTCCCAGGCACCAAAGGCTGCAGACAGAGGCAGGTCTAGATCCTGCTGCTGCTTTCAAACAAATCCCACAGCCAAGTCTGGGATGGTTGAGCAGCTGTGGGAAGGCAGTGGTGGCCCCCAGTGTCTCCTCCTCAGGTCGCAGTTACCATGGACCTGGCGCCCTTGAGAAGGCTCACTGAACTTACCATCTATGACCCGAGCCTGGGATCCAAGCACAGCAGTGAGGATGAGGAAGGAGAAGGCAGCCATGGAGACCTTCATCCTCCTGGTGGACAGGTGGAGCTGGCCTGAAGGCTCCTGGACTCACTGCTCCCTGACTTCCAGGACCCCAATTCTGCCTATATATTTATAAGAGGAGGAGGCTCAGGAAGTCACAATACAGAAGTTTTTTGGCTAAAAAAAGAGAACAAGACAGAGAACACAACAGGAAGTAGGGGGCAAAGATGATTTGGATAGTCCCTACAAACTTCCTGAATTGTCCCAATAGGAATAGGCAGAGAGAACTCTTCTAAAAATCAGGAGATTTGCCAATTCTTTAAATCAGAGTTGTTTTTGCTTTTGTTTTTAAGCTTATTTATTTATTATTCCATGAGCAAGAGAGACAGAGACAGACAGATAGCACCCCAATAGTTCTTGATGCTGTGATCTACCCCCAGCCTCAGCCAACCCTGGATCATGGCATACCTACATTTGACATATTCAGGGAGGTCTCTGGTTATGAACCTGGAACTTTCCCAAGTGAGTTGGCCTGGCAGTGCATAGCATTTTACTGCTGTGTTACCATCTGGCCCCCCAACAGGAGTTTTTTTTTTTTTTCCATTAGAGCTGACCACCTTCAGGTGCCCAAATATGCTATAAATATGGGGGCCACCAGAAAGAGAATTCTAACTAATACACCCAACTGTATGACACCTGCACAGTAACTGGAGAAAACCTTGATTCTTTCTCATATCTCACATCTGATTTGTTAATAAGTGCTTTTGGTTGTACCTCCAAAAAATATACCCAGAATTGTATTACTCCTTGGAAGGACAACTCCTGTTTCCTCTGTTCTCTACTCTCAATACTTCACTTCTCATGGTATCCACCTGGGGTCAGAACAGACCCCATGGGATAAGGGCTCAGTCTCACAAAACTGTCACAATCTCAGACGCCGATCACAAGTAGTGGACCCTCAAGTGACCCGCAACTTCTATCTGATTAGACTGTAAATCATAGGTTCCCATAGCCATCTCCTCCAGTTTTACAGTTTGCTAAAACAGCTCTCAGATCAGAGGAAAATAGTTTCCTTACTAGACTTCCAGTTTATTATAAAGAATACAACTCAAGAACGGCCAGACAGAAGAGATGCACAGGGCGAGGTATGGGGAAGGAGCCTGGAGCTTACTTGTCATCTCCAGATGGGCCACCTCCCAGCACCTCTATCTTCACTTTTCTCCTATGAACTTAACACTAACATGTTACATATGTTATTTCTAAACCTTCTAATATCTGTCTCTCCTACTAGAATATAAATGCCATGGAAATAAAGATTTTTGCTTCTTTGTTCACTGTTGTGTCCTTAATATCTGTCATTTGATAGGTTCTTACCTTAGTCTAGATTCTCCTGAAAGCATTTCAGGAAAACTAATAGGTACAGCTAGTACCTGGGAAGTATTCCAGAGAGCAGAAGTGAAGGACTGAACCATTTAGGGGGACTGGTGTTTGATTCTGTTTGGATTTTCAGAAGCGTTTTATAAAATACATCTCAGATTATTTTGCCTAGGGGAATAAAGGCAAAGTATTAATCTCTTGTTTTTACCTCTGTGGTATTTAGAAAACATGTCTTCAAACTCTTCGACATTCCTCCCAGTGAACATTGGAGTCTCTGTCTTATCCCTTTGAAACTGAAAGGTTTTGTTGCTGGTTCAACCAACAGTATGCCATGTCATCTCTGGGACTAGTTCATGAAAAGCCACAGAACTTTAGCCTTGATTCCGGGAACATTCTTTTTTTTCTTTTTCTTTTTCTTTTTTTTAAAAATTTTTTGGGTCTGGTACTCAAACTGCAGTCGACTACATAGGAGTCCAGAGATATAGCCATTAAGCCAACTGCTGGTCCCGATTTCCTGGAACATTCTTAAAACCCCGGGCTACCATGTAAAAAGCTGACAGTCTTGAAGCTATCATATCATAAGGCAG
Source organism: Tupaia belangeri chinensis (assembly GCF_000334495.1). NCBI lineage: Eukaryota > Metazoa > Chordata > Mammalia > Scandentia > Tupaiidae > Tupaia > Tupaia belangeri. The sequence continues at coordinate 2,291,409 of NW_006159912.1, read as the reverse complement.
CCCAAGCCATACACACGTGTTCTGTAGATAGCTGCAAATAAGTGTAGCTTTGAAATCATCTTAGCCTAAGTGCCAGACACAAGAACGAGGGAGCCTCTAGATTGGCACTGTCCAGTACAGCAACTGCAAGCCACATGTGACTGCTGAGCACTGTAAACGAGCTAGAGGAAAACTGACATGTGTCAGAAGTATGAATTACAGGAGCCAGCAGATGGTGCAGAGGTTAAAGTACTGGATCTCACACGGCCAACTGTGTGGTTCAAGTTGCAGACCTGACAGCTTGAAAAACACTCTAGGCGTGAGTGCATGTGTGCTCAAAATCTGGAGAGGAGAATGGAGGAGAGGGGGTTGTAGCATGACCATAGCCCCTTTGGTGTGATTTCTCATTTTCTCTCTCTCTCTTTCTCTTTTTAAGTTTTTTTTTTCTTTTTTTTTGGAGAGGTTTTTGCTATAGGGTGTGTGCACTCACCAGACAGACAGAGAGAGATAGAGAGATAGAAAGCGAGAAATCACCCCCCAGGGGGGATGGCCACGCCACAATCCCTTCTCTTCCATTCTCCTCTCGGGATCTTGGGCACGCATGCACACGTGCCCGGCGTGAGTTTTAAGCCACCGGGTCCGGGACGTGAACCACGGTCAACTACATGGGAGTCCAGCAACACAGCCATTACGCTAACTGCTGGTCCCTCTTTTTAAGGTTTTTGAGGGTGTGTGCACTCATCAAAGAGAGAGAGAGAGACAGTAAAAGGGAAAATGAGAAATCATCCCCTGATGGATGGCTATGCAGCAATCCCTTTTCCCCTATTCTCTTGAGATTTTGGGCATGCATATACACATGCCCAGCATGATTTTTAAGCGATCAAGTCTGGGACTTGGCCATGTGGGAGTCTAGTGCCTTAACCACCATGCAACCTACTGGGCCTTCTCTCTCTTTCTCTCTCTCCATCTCTTTCCAGTAAGTGCAAGTGCACATGTCTTATAGCAAACTAAAAAAAAAAAAAAAGAAAATTAAAAGAAGGTATAAAGTACATACTCGAGTTTTAAAGTTTAGTACCAAAATAATGTAAAATAGCTCAATATCTTAAAAAAATATTGCCATTGGGTTCATGTGCTTGTGAGAGAAAGAGAGAAAGAAAGAACAAGCATCCCTCAATGGCAGTGGCATGCTCGCACCACCATCTTTCTTAGCTCATTTCTTCTTCCTGTCAGAATTTTGTATGCACTTACCTTGCACATTTTTGAGGCTGCTAGGGCTATTTGACCTGCAGTTGGCCATGAAAGATTGAGTCTTAGGCACTGTACTACAGGGCTAGCTCTCAATACTTTTTTTGATATTGATTACATCTTGAAATCATAATATTTTGGGTATATTGAGTTAAATAACATATATTATTAAAATTAATCTGTTTCTTTTTACTTTATTACTATAGCTACTAGACATTTCAAAACTTCCATTGTTTTTCTCTCAGAAAGCACTGGTCTAGGTGTTTCCAGTCCCCAGTCATTTTAGTTAGCAAGAGGTAACTTTTTATGTCTTCCCAGTTGAGGTCCTAGGCATCACAGAGCAGAGATAAGCATCTCTTCTGTGCTGTATATAGACTTCTGGCCCATAGAATTCGTGAGCATAATAAAATCAAGATTTGAATCGAGCAAAGACCTTTTACAGAAGCAATATAAGAATGATCTTCAAAAAATTAATGGGAGGGGCCAGCAGTTGGTGTAATGACTATGTCGCTGGACTCCCACGTAGTCGACCGCGGTTGGAGTCCCGGACCCAGTGGCTTAAACTCACACTGGGCACGTGTGTGTGTGTGTCCAAGATCCCGAGAGGAGAATGGAAGAGAAGGGATTGCGGCGTGGCCATCTCCCCGGGGGGGGGGGGTGATTTCTCGCTTTCTGTCTCTCTGTCTCTTTCTGTCTGTCTGGCGAGCGCATGCGCCCTATAGCAAAAACCTCTCCAAAAAAAAAAATTAATGGGAAATGCCTATTATGAAAGAATTATGCATGGATTTCAAAATTTTTTTGTAACAAAATAAATCCACATTTAAATACTATTTTTCAAAAAACATTTTGAAAGACCCCTTGTAATTTTTGTTTTGTACCACTAAGCCTTGGTCACTTTTTCCTTTTTTTTTTTTTAAACATGACAAGTCACTTTACAGGACCAGTGCTCTAACCCATGAGCTATGGAGCTAAGTGCTGACAAGTCACTTTAATCACTACGTTCTTTCTCCAAAAGAGAGATCCTGTGTATTGTTTGTAATTTGCTATATACAAAATTTTACTTACAGATGTCTAGTTGTCACAGTTAATGCCCAGGTATTTGTTCAATCTTTCATTTAAAAATTTAAAAAAGTTTACATTTAATCACTGTATACCTTTATAATGTACACATAGTTTTTATCCCAGTATGAATATAGTGCATATCAGTCAAATCAAAGACATTACTATACACATTATCATCAGCAGATAACTTTCATTTTTGCATCTATTAAATGTGTTGTTTTTTTCCTTGATCTCCTCCCTTCCATCCCCTATTGCCCACCCCTTATTAATCACCCCCTCCTATACTGTCTCTAGTATCTACAATTGCCCTCCCTGCTATTATACGTCTCAATCTTTCATTTTCTGCTAGAGAGTACAGACACTCATATATATTGAGTGGGGATATACAATGCCTGTCTTTTATAGTCTGGCTTGCTTTGCTTAGCGTTAAATATTCAATATGTATCCACTTTCTATCAAATATCAGGGTCTCTTGCCTGTTTTAAGATAATTGTATTAGTTCTTTCAGATTACTGGAACCAATACTGCATATTCTAGTGCCTTCTGCATCTCTGCTATCCTCCCCAGCAGCCATAATCTCTAATCCTAATGTCATGGGCAGGAACAGCAAATAGACCACTGGGAATCCTGGAGAGAGAGAGAGAGAGAGAGAGAGAGAGAGAGGAGAATGAATCAGTCCTACATGAACTCCTTGGTTCCTATGTGTTCTAACTATTGAGGACATAGCATCCTATACTGGCCTTTGGTTCAATGTATACCCTACATCCTGTAGGACAGGTCCCAACTTTGAAACTTGTTCATTTAGCTAAGTTGTTACATGCCACCATTCTTTTGGTCTGTCTGCTTCTGAGTGATAAAGAATATGGTAATGTTTGTGAATTTTGTATTCCCACTGACTCACATCATTTGCTACAAAATTGATCTCTTAGTCTGAGGTGATACTGTGCAAATACTGTACTATGGAATCAGGCCTATTTAAGTCCTTGGATGACTGAACTGGCAGAGATCTGGAGTGAGTGTCATTCTGTTAAGGCTAGATTGTTTTCTGTTGCAGGATGGCAAGGGTCCAAGATGATCAACATGCCTCCACAAGGTTAGGTTTTTTCTTTGAGTACAATGGAGGCCATGTTGAGACTTGACACCTGTCTCTGCTGCTGTCAGATTAGGCATTTAGTACGGCAGTAGCTGAAGTGGTCTTGGTGAGAAAGAAGTCTATGGTGTTGGGCCTGTGCATAGCCTCCATCATTGTCATCACAGCCTCTCTGTTCATGGGCCCATTGCACTAGTACAGTTGTGGCTGAGGGGAGAAGTGGCTGACATCCACCGGACAAGTCCTTCTACTCTATGCTCATTTAATTTCTCCTTTACTATCAGTGCTCTCCATGGGCTCCTAAGCCTTTTTAGTGGAGAGGGTTTGTCTAGTACTTCCCAGTTGCACATGCCTGAGTGTTGATCAGGTTCCTGGAGGCCTTTTACATTTCAGCATCAGAGAATTGATACAGGAAAAGAGGGGTATGCATGATGGCCAAGGTGAGGTGTTATCAGAGTACAGCTGCACTAAGCTGGGCAAAACTTGTGCATGCCTGGTTACTGTCATGGTGGTCGAGTAAGAGATGGGTCCGATAGAATGGAAGTATTATGCAGTTGTGTCTGAGGATATTAAATGCATATTTGTTCAGTGAAGGAAAAAATGAAGGAACAGAAGTCTGATCTCATAACATATTGCCAATTCTTGACCTCCCCAATATAGAAATCATCTTGTGAGTGGTTTTTGTGTGCTTCTTGAGTCTTATTATTCTTTCTTCCCTCCACCACCAAGCACTGATGGTGACATTCAGGAATAAGATCAGTACTATTTGCTACTTAGCTTGGTATAACCAAGGGAGCACACAGCTCCTCCACAGGACAGCTGCCGCCTCAGAGATTTAAAAAGACTAATAATAAGAACAGCTAGTGCTTGCTGAGCACTTTCTGTATTCCAGAAGCTGTGCATGGGCCTGTTGGCATCATCTTAAACTGTCCTATGGGGTGTTTACTGTAATTGTTTCACAATATTGCCTAGCACACCCTCAACTTCTTCCCTTACAGAAATACCAAATGTCATGTCATCTATGCCTGTAAACACAGCTCTTGCCACATCCCATGACGTCTGCTTGCACAGCATGTTTATCTCATATTAGCTGAGCTGCCTTATAGTATTACAAGGGGCTGTGTAGGGCAAAGTTTAGCCCTTTCGAGCTAAAATGTCACCTCATTGGGGAAGCCCACCTTTTTCTCGGCCCTGCACTTAGTCTATGGAAATTTTTGGTGTTACTTTCAGTCTTTTCTTCTTTCTTTCTCTTGCTTTCCTTTCTCCTTTCCTTTTCTTCATTCTGTCCTTTCCCTCTTTCTTTTTATTGCCAGAGGGTGTATGTGCTTGCCAGAGAGAGACAAAGAGGGGAAAGAAAGAAAGAAAAAGAAAGAAAGAAAGAAAGAAAGAAAGAAAGAAAGAAAGAAAGAAAGAAAGAAAGAAAGAAAGAAAGGAGAAGCACCCTTAGAATGAAGCATCATCACACCACAATCCTTTTTTTCTCCCTTCTGTCAAGATCTGGGGCACACACACACACACATACACACAATCTCAGTGTGTTTTTCAAACTGTTAAGGCTGGGACTTGAACTACTCTTGGCCAGGTGGGATCAGGTTCTCTGTGCAATGATATACATTGCTACACAATGGGGCCAACCCTAGTTTCGATTTCACCTCTCACTCCTTTCTTATTGACCCTCACAATGTGTGTCTCTGTTCCCAGCTGATCAGCCATAAAGTCTCATAATGGCTTCCCTCAGTAATGCTCCCTTCAGAAGAAAAGGCCTGAGGTTGGGGTTCTTTTTTGCATAGGTTGCTGTTTGTTGAGTTTCCAGGTGAAACCATGCCAGACACCTGGCCTTATTTGATGGGCTAGGAACTGTACAAAAGCCAACATCACTTGTGTAGAGAGGAGCAGGGCATGAGTCAAGCCAGCCATCTCTGAGATGCCTTAGCATAAACTCTTTACATCAGTCATGATCCATATTAAATAGTGGAAAGCATCCTAATGAAATCCTTTTAGTTGTGAAGTAAAAATATCTAGAGAGCGAAACGCTCCTTGAGCTCAGATTGTTTTCCCAAACAAAAATGAGGGGGTATTCTAGCTCTTTCCCAGGTGAATCACACATCTTGGTGGGAAAGACATAACATTCATGCAACCTTTTGACCCCTACATGGATGTATAAGAGTGGCCTTAGGTCTAGAGCTCTTCCTCGCCAAGTGATAAAGAGCCCTCATATGCTGTGCTGGGCTTACCACCTTGTATGGAAATAACTTTCTCAGTTCTATCTTAGATGTTTTTCGAAGTCTATTTTTATCTATGATAGAGAGCATGTATATAAATGGGGAGAAAAAAGGAGAGAGAGAGAAAGAAAGAGAGAGAGAGAGAGAGAACATCCTGACAGGGTCTCGTCACTCCATGATCCCCTTACTGCAGCCCTCCAGCTTGTTAGGATTTTGAGCATGCATGCATGGACCTGGCTTGTTTCAGGTTGATCTGGGGATCTGAACCTGCTGTCAGTCTTCCAGTGTCTAGCACTGCAGTTCAGTTTGTCATTGACTGTGCCACCAGGCTGGGTTAATTTTCTCTATTCTAAACACAATGTATACTCTTTTGTTCCACCTAAGTGTGTTTATTATACTGCACGTGGCCAGCCCCCACTACTATATCCATTGCTGGTGGGGAGGGAATGCTTTCCTGCAGCGCGAGGGTGGTGCATGTGGACCATCACCCTCCATTGGCTGTGGGATGGGATCAGTGGGCCATGGGGTACCAAGGCCAACTATTGAAGCTGATCCTACTTCTGTCTTCTCTCAATGTGCTTGAAGCATTGGTTCATCCAGTGCCAGTGTAAATCATATCCAACCAGCGCTGGTGTAAATCATATCCTTCTTGGCAACCTTAATACCTGCAAACCATGCAGTGTGTTCATATCCTTTTAAATGAGACTGGTTTCTCCCAATGGCAATGTCTTGCATAACTATACTAGAGATAGTATGGGAGGGGTAACCAGGGTGAGTAATAGGGAGAGGGAGGGAGGGGAACAGGGGAAAAAAAACACAAACAGTATGTTTAATTGACACAAAAATAAGAAGTTATTTGCTAATGATAATGTCTATGGCAATGCCTTTGCCTGTAGTCATACTGGGAAAAACCATATTGAACACTGTAAAGATGTATAGTAATTAAATGTAAATAATAAATATAAGGAAATAGCAGGTGGCGTGGTGGTTAAGGCGTGGTACTCCCACATGGCCAAACGTGGTCCAAGTCCTGGACCTAGCAGCTTGCTTTCTCACACCCTCTCTGGTGAGTGTGTGTACCTTTATAGCAAGTTAAAAATATATTACAATAATAATAATAAATATAAATAAAATGAAAAATAATGATAAATATAAAAAATTTAAAAAAAACTATAGTACAATATCTCAATAAAGATATTGACATTGATACAGTTGAGATACATAGAGTTCTTTCAGCACCAGAATTCCACAGGTAACCCTCTTATAGTCATACCCATCTCCTTCCTACCCCATCACTTCCTCGATCCCTGGAACCACCAATCTGTTCTCCATTCCTATAATGTTGTCATTTCTAGAATATTATCATGTAGGACCAGCTAATAGTTACAATGGTTGGATCCCACATGGCTGTGTGCTTTGAGTGCCAGACCTGGTGGATTGAAAAGCACACCAGGTGCATTTGTGTGCATGCCCAAAATCCAGAAAGGAGAGAGAAAAGTGGAGGAAAAAAGATTGCAGCATGGCCATCTTCCAAAGGAGGTGCTTTTTACTTTCTCTCTCTTTCTCTGTTTCTCTCTGATGAGCAAAAATTTTAAAAAGCAATACTATTTTTATAAATGAAGTCATACAGTATATCATCCTTTGGGACTGGCTTTTTCCCACTGGTTAATTCTCTGAAATTCATTCCAGGTGTTGTGTGTATCAACAGTTCATGCTTTTGTCCCAACTGCCATGGTGCAGCAATAACCCAAGTGCCCAGCAAGGCTAGAAACCATATGGTGACTATGGGTTCAGATGCTGAGTTGTCTTGAAAACATATGGACTTGCATATGGACAAACAGCCACATATTCATGCCTGCTATGAATGGGTCAACTCAGGACCCAATCATCGTGTCTTTTTCATGGCCTTTGGTACTGCAGAGTGTGCATCATTGCTGTGCCCCAGTGGTTGGGCTTAGAGACTTTTCTTCTTTCTTTCTTTTCTTTCTTTCTTTTTTTCTCTCTCTCTTTCTTTCTTTTCTCCTTCCTTCCTTCCTTCCTTCCTTCCTTCCTTCCTTCCTTCCTTCCTTCCTTCCTTCCTTCCTTTCTTTCTTTCTTTCTTTCTTTCTTTCTTTTTTTAAATAAAGTAGGGGGTGTGTGTTTGTTTATTCCAGCTCCCACTTTCTTCTGGAAAGATGCCCTCTTCTCTGAAGAAATGTTTTTGCCCATGTAGCTAAGGTTTCATAGAGCTCTGTTGGTCACAGCACCTGCTGCTTTGCCATAGGCGTGAACCCACTTCCCTTGTTGATCAGTTGGGGCCCTTTTGCAGGAAACACAATGGGCCCATGAACAGAGAGGCTGTAGTGGCAAGGATGGAGGCTATGCAGGAGCCCAAACCATGGACTTCTCTCTTACCAAGTCTACTTTAGCTACTGTCATTACTGAATGCCTAACCTGATGGCAGCAGAGACTGTACCAAGTCTCAAGATGGCACCCATTGTACTCAAGGAAAAAACCCAACCATGTGGAGACATGTTGATTATCTTGGACCCTTGCCACCCTGCAAGGGAAAACAATGTAGCCTTAATAGAACTGACACTCCAGAAAAAGCCTTCCCTTTTAAAGAATAGGTAACCCCCATTCTACTCACACAATTTCTAGAGATTGCCAGTCCAATCATCCAAGGACTTACATAGGCCTGATTTGACAGTATGGAATGTAAGAAGAAACCTCAAAAACTCAGTAATTGGGGCCAGCAGGCAACATGGTATAGAGGTGCTGGACTCCCACATGGCTGACCACGGTTTGAGTCCCAGACCTGGTGACTTGTTTTCTCACTCCCTCAGCCCCAGCCCTCTGGTGAACACATATGTTCTATAGAGAACTGAAAATAAATAAATAAATACATAAAAATTAAATAAATAATTCTTAAAAAAAACCCTCTAAGATAAACAATATTTTAATGCAGTGTTTTAAAAAACAAAACTACTGCCAAAAAATTCTATGATGAATAAAATATTAAAAGTTTAAATAAAGGCAGGATAGTATTTGCACAGTATTGCCTCAGACAAAAGGATCAATTTTGTAGCAAATGATGTGAGTCAGTGAGATTATGGGATCCACTAGCATTACTATATACTTTTTCACTCAGAAGCAGTCAGACAAAAAGAATGGTGGCATGATAACAACTTTGCTAAGGGGACAAGTTTTAAAGTTGGGACCTGTCCTCCAGGAGGCAAAGGTTCTGAGAGGGCAGCAGAGTCCTGGGGAAAGTCGTTGCCTCCAGAATCCTGTGAGGTGCATGCCCTGGCCTTTTTTCCCCCCGAGCTGCAATTCTGCTGCTCACTCTCCATATTTGAGATGATAAACTGTTCTTGTTTTCCTGGAGGACATTTTGAGGGAGCTCTCTGGCACACGAGACTATAGGTAGATTCTACATTCTAGAATTCTAAATTCTTCCTTGCTTCTTGCTCAGGGTTCCAACTTTCTCTTCTTGAGTTCTGAGATCCTGATCGTCAGAGGCTCAAAGGAACCACTGAAGTTCCTGACGGTCCAGCATTGTTGTCATGGAACAACTGCATTTCTTTCATGGCTCTGATAACAAATCTACACTGAGGACTGGAGTCTGTGGCTTCCTCAGGCCCCCAGAGGGCTGGGGATCAGGGCAAAGCTTTGAAAGAAAACAGAACTCAGTACAATGAGGAAAAGCTGGGAGAGAGTGAGATGGGACTAATTCAGGGCAGGACCATTCCCAAGGACTGGCCCAGGTGAGGGGTTGGGGCAGAAACCTTGGAGTCCTTGCTCTTCTTGCATCCTGAGCTGACATGCCCAGCTGTGGGGTGTTTACTGCGTTTGACCTCCACATCAGACCTGGTGTCATGGACATGTGACCTGTGCAGTCACTCAGAGGCTGCTCTTGGCTTCATTTTCTACTATTATCATTGTTTTGAAATTATTAATAATTTTTGATCAAGAGTCCTGTGCTTCCATGTTGTTCTGGGCCCTGACCCAGGCCAACATGCAGTCATAGATCTAGACACGGTGGACTTGGGACAGCTGTGCTGGCATTGTGCACAACGTGAGGACTCGAGCCTCCATTTAGATTCCTACCCTCCCTACACAATCCTGGAAACTTCTGGCTCAGGGCATGTTTCTTTTCTGAGGGGTTGTTCCTTTTCCTCAGGACCCCAGACACACCTGAGTCAGCATCCTCTTCGGTGACTCATGTGATCCCTTCAGGCAGCCCTCTTCCCTTTTCATCTTTTCTCTCCCCGACTTGACTCACCTCTACTTACTGGGACAGCTCCCCCATCTCCCTGCAGGTTTGGCCCAGGCTAAAAGGTGCCCAGCTCTTCTCAGTGTCTAGCTCGGGAAGCCTGTCCCTCTCCTGGAAAGCACCAAGCCTTCCCTGCACTTCCCACATCTTTCCCAGGACCTGCGGGCTTCTTATTACCCACTGAGGTAAGAGTTGGAATCCGAGTTCTAAAGCTGGTGATTGTCCTATCATATCTTTCTCTTCTTGATAACAATAGTAATTATTTTAACAATAGCTACCATTTATTAGGTCTTTACTATGACCAGGGCACAGTGAGCGAGGCAGCGACCCACAGTACAAAGTGTAAGAAGAAACATCAAAATCTCAGTAATTGGGGTCAGCAGGCAGCATGGTGTCGAGGTGCTGGACTCCCACATGGCTGACCACGGTTTGAGTCCCAGACCTGGTGACTTGTTTTCTCACTCCCTCAGCCCCAGTCCTCTGGTGAACACATATGCCCTATAGAGAACTGAAAATAAATAAATAAATACATAAAAATTAAATAAATAATTCTTAGAAAACCCTCTGCTTAAGATAAACATTATTTTAATGCAGTGTTTTAAAAAACAAAAACCACTGCCAAAAAAAAGTCTATGATGAATAAAATATTAAAAGTTTAAATAAAGGCAGGTTCAGTAGTAGTACCATGCCAACCTGTATTGGAACCTGAGGCAAAAGGAAAGATAGGTGAGAACTTTCTGTTAGAATATCCACTTGTCCGTTTATTCATCTATCTGTGTGTCCATCCATCATCTGTTCATCCATCTAATACAAATTTACTGAGTGACTGTCATGTGCCAGTCATTCAACTCATCAAAATGTCACATGCGGACCCAAAAACATGAGGATCCCCCCCCCAAAAAATTATGCCTCTTTTCTACTGGAGATGAACAGGAAATAAACCCATAAATAAATTAATATATGGTTATGCACATTAATAAATAATGGAAAAGAATATAATGGGGCTCAGAGTGGGCCTCTCTGAAAAAATAGCATCTGAGCTGAGAATTACAAACTGAATAACGTTAGCTAAGCTGAAAAGTGAGGAAAAGAAATTCGGGTAAGGGACATCATTTGTGCATAGGTCCTGAGGCAGGCAGTCCTTGCACATGTCGCTGGCTGGTTTACTTGAGAGCCACTAGAAAGATCATGGGGCCTGCCTTGAGTTTCATCCAGGGACAGAGGAAGAACCAGTCCCCAGAGTTTGTTTAAAGACATAACCCAAACTGACACCACTATGTAATTTGCTCCCAATGTTGCCCTCATTTGAGGCATCATGACATACCCAGGGGGCTCTGGTCTAGGTATGTCATGGTGTGTCTGTCTCTCTTCTTGGGAGTGTGAGACAGGCCAAAAGCTTCCTGGTGGTCCTCAAGGTGCCCTCCTCTAGAGCAACTTCTAGGTGTGCACTGGGCAAAGAAGCCCCAGAAGCCCTTCTTTGGTCTCCTCTCCCTTAAAGCACAGCCAGGTTGCCTTCAAGCCTTGGTGTCACCAACAGCAGCCACAAGCAGACCTATTACCTTCCTACCAACATTTTTTCCATCCCTTCCCTTGCCCTGATATTAGCCAACATATTTCCTGTATGTGGTTCTCTGGAGGTTCAGAGAGGAACATAGCACAGGCCCTGACTCACCCAGCCCATCCATGGCTTGGAAACGGTCTTCTCTGACCTCTCGATAACCACTTCCTTCCAGCTAAAAGGAACAGACTTCTCTTGTTACAAGACACATGACTGAATTATTGCTTCTGCTTTTCACAAAGCCATAGAATAATAAGTCAAGCTCAGGATCTATAGGGGAGGGACAAGGTCGAATTTTATAACCTGTACTTTTCCCTTGGCACCTAGGCAGGATTGGAGAGAGGAGGACCCTGTGATAGAATAGCACCCCCTCCTGCAACTCTGGGGAGCTGGACAGAGCACAGTGATTGCCATGACATACAGGAGGAACACTGCACAGTACCTGCCCCTGCTTTAACTTCAGGTGGAGATAGAATTTGCAAAATGTCATGGAGTCTCTGTCTTATTAGGCAATGAAAGACAGATGACAAGTGAGTAGCATCCCTCTTCCCTCTGGCACTCATGAATCCATTAGTAAGTTGATTCTTCCTAAAGAATATATTTAAGGGCCAGCAGTTAGCGTAATGGCTATGTCGCTGAACTCCCATGTAGTCGACCATGGTTCGAGTCTTGGATCCTGTGACTTAAGTTCACACCAGGCATGTGTGCGTGCGTGCCCAAGATCCCAAGAGGAAAATGGAGGAGATGGGATTGTGGCATGGCCATCCCCCCTGGGGGGTGATTTCTCGCTTTCTATCTCTCTGTCTCTCTTTGTCTTTGTGGCGAGCACACACGTCCGATAGCAAAACATCTCAAAAAAAAAAAAAAAAAAAGAATATGTTTAGTGGGACCAGCAGATGGTGTAATGGTTACGTCCTGGATTCTCATATAGTCGACTGTGGTTGAAGTCCTGGACCCTGCGACTTAGGCCAGGTACTGTGTGTGTGCATGCCCAAGATCCCGAGAGAAGAATGGAGAAGGGATTAGGGTGTGGCCATCTTCCCTGGGAGGTGATTTCTTGCTTTCTGTCTCTCTGTCTCTCTCTGTCTATCAGCGAGCACATGCGCCCTATAGCAAAAATCTCTTTAAAAATAATATATTTAAGGCAAGCTCTGTGTTGTAGTGGTAATACACAGTTCGGGAAAAGTTTGATTCCACGTGGTGACTACAGTTTGAATCCCCAGCCTGGTCAGCCTGAAATATACCAGCCATGCTTGCACGTACCCAGGATGCATGGACTGGAGGACTGGAGGAAGGGGATTGCAGTGTGACCAGATCCTGTGGAGGGCACTCATCTCTTCCCTTGCTCTCTCTAGTGCATGTGTATGCACTCTATCATAACTTTAAAAAACAATGTATCCACAATCTACTGCCTCCTCTCTATTTCCACTGCCTCCACTGTAGTCTCATTTTTTGCTTGGACTCTTGCAGTAGTCTTCTAACTGGTCTCTCTGCTTCCACTCTTACCCCCCTCAAAATCAATTCCCTATCCTGAAGCCAGAATGATCTTTCTAAAGTCCAAAACAACCCAGTCTGCTGACAATCCTTGACCCAACAGGCCAAGAGGTCTGGCACTTAATGTCCTCTCTGACCTCCTAGCCATGCTAGCCTTCTTTTCACTAGAGGAATATACCAAGATCAAATCAGGCCAATCCTAGAGCCTTGGGCTTTCCTGGCTCCTCTTCCTTGGAATGCTTTTCTTCCTCTTGTTTATCTTTTTTTTTTTTTTTTTTTTTTGCTGTATCTCTCTCATCCATTAAGGCTCAGACCAATGGTAACTTCCTTAGAAGACACACCCTAGCTTGTTTAAGGATTTTTAAGCACTGGTTACCATCAGAAATGACTTACTCATTCACTTTAATTTGTTTTCTCCACTCGCACCCCAATCCCTGGAAAGCAAGTTCTTGTGGGCAGGGACAATACTCTCTTAGGCAACTCCCGCATCTCTAGCATCTGGAGCAGTGACCAACACATGTGAAATGCAGGGTGTTGGTGGAGGCAGAGGTTGGCCTTTGGGGCTAGCACATTCTTTCCCTTCCCTTTTCAGGCAGTTCCACTGATCACTTTGCATCTAGCCCAGTCTTGGGCATCCTCATGAATCTTGTGTACAGATGTGAAAGTACAACTTCTTAATTCTTGATTTTGGAGAACATAAAATAGTTTAAGTTAAAAAAAATAGTTTAAGTTACAGTAGTGATGAGACAAATAATTTTTTCAGAGCATGCAAAATGTTTTTATCTTAATTTTTATTTTTAAATAATTTTAGACTCAGAAATTACAAAAACAGTACAGAGAGGTCGTACTCAACATTTACTTAAAGTACTCCAATGATGACATCTTACAAAATTTTAGTATAATCATCAAAACAAGGAATCTAACAGTAGTATAACAGTATTAACTACACAGAACTTATTAAAATTTTACCAACATTTACATGCACTATTTTTTTTTAATGCCAGAGGGTTAAGTTATGAGAGAGAAAGAGAGAGAAAGAGAGAGAAAGATAAATAAAGAGAGAAAACTTTCCCCAATGGGGTCTTGGCACCCTGCAATCCTCTTTCCTCCAATTCTCCATCCTGTCAAGATCTTAGGCATGTACATGCCTGCCTGACTTGCAAGCTGCTGGGGCTGGTACTTGAACCCTGGCTGGGCGTGTGGGATCTGACTACCTATGCACAGTTAACACTACACTATGGGGTTGACCTTGTTCTTTTCTGTGTATAATTCTGTGAGTTTTGTCATATGCATAGATTTTTCACTATGGGGTTGACCTTGTTCTTTTCTGTGAGTTTTGTCATATGCATAGATTTGTGCCACCACCAATCAGATTCAGCTCCATTATAACCTCTACCCACACTTCAGACTGATAACTAAATAGGATCATATGTTCTGTAACCCTTGATATTGACCTCCCCACACCCCCCATCCATCATAAAACCCCTAAGATCCATTCAAATTGCTGTGTGTATAATAATCTGTTCCTTTTTAGGGCTGAGTAATATTCCACAGAACGGATGTACCAGAGTCTACTGAAACATTCACCCACTGAAGAACATTTAGATTATTTATAGTTTTGGGTTATTACAAGTAAAGCTTATACACAGTTTTCTTTATTTTTAAGATTAATTTTATTTTCATCAATAGCCTTTTCTCCTCCAATATAAATAAATTCTCCACAGAGAAAAATACCCAATCCAAATACCAGGAAAATTGAACTTCTTTGCTAATAAAAAAAAATCAAACATATAAATTCCCAGTCTTCAGGAAAGGTATACAAGCTCTTTCTCTTCCTTTATGAATCACATAGTAAACTTTCCAGGAGGCCAAATTTCAGGTAAAGCCCAAACTGAAAATCTAATTTTTTTCCTCAAACTGTGATTCATAGATAATGCTGACAACCTGGTGCTGGGGTAGCATTCATTATGCATTGATTTATTGGCAAATGGACTGAGTGATTGATTAAAGTACCTACAAAGCTCTGGGCAAACCAATTGGAATATAGTGGTGAGCAAAATGAAGATGTGGTATGCTGATAGCTAGGGAGTAAAGAAAGAGGCACACAAACAGAATTCAAATTATAAACTGTAGTAAGTGATCTGAAGGAAAGCCAGGCTGCTCGGTAACAGAGCAACAGGAATTCAACATTGGGTTTGAGGCGCAGAGAGAGCTTCTCCTAGGAATTGTCATTTAAGCTAAGATTGGCAGAGTGGGAATGAGCTGGAGACAGAGTAGGGCAAAAACCCTTCAAGAGGAATATTGAGAACGATGAAAACTTTTTAAATGAACCTTATCCCCTGAAAAGGATGCATTGGTGTCCTTTCTAGGATGTTATTCTGGATTCTATAGAGTTTTTTTTTTTTTTCCCTATCATAGTACTTGAATTATTTTAGAACCCTATAAATTGTTGGGACCAGCAGATGGCATAGCAGTTATGTTGCTAGATTCCCACATGACCGGCCACAGCTAGAGTCCTGGACCCAAACTTTCCAAATCATGCTGGGTGTGTTTGCATGCACGCCCAAGATTACAGGAGGAGAAGGAATTGCTCGTGGCCATTCTCCCTGAGAGGTGATTTCTCACTTTCCCTCTCACTGTGTCTCTCTCTCCCAGCGAGCACAGGCACCATAAGGCAAAAGCCTATAAAAAGTAAACAAACAAACAAACAAAAAACCAACCTTGTAAATTGTTAAACACATAGCAATGAAAATATTTCTTATCTATAGAAATGCAAATGAATTTTGTCTGGTTATGTACAATGTGGATTTGCATCTAGTTGTAAATTTATTTCAGCTTTCCTGTTTACTAAAAAACATGTTGCATGATTTGAATGCTCCATTGAGTTAAATTTTGTGTATAATGTCAGGGTGGGTTCAACTTCATTGTTGTGCATGTGGCTCTCTAGCTGTTCTAGCATCTTTCATTGAAAAGACTGTTCTTTTCCCAATGAATTGTCTTGGTGCCTTGTCAAATATCAACTGACCATAAATGTAAGGATTTATTTCAAGACTCTCAATTCTGTTCTATTGCTCAATGCATTTATCTTTCTGATCTTACCACACTATTTGGATAACTGCAGCTTTGTAGTAAGTTACGAAATCAGAAGTGTGAATGCTCCAGTTTTGTTCTTCTTTTTCAAGATTTTTTTTTGCTAGTTTTGATTCTTTGTATTTCCATATGAATCTTTTTTTTTAAAAGTGTGAATGCTCCAGTTTTGTTCTTCTTTTTCAAGATTTTTTTTTTGCTAGTTTTGATTCTTTGCACTTCCATATGAATCTTTTTTTAAAAAAAAAGAAGTATTCATTTAATTTTATTTATTCATTCCTTTATTTTAATTTGACCAGAGAGAGACACACAGAGAGAGATGGAGAGAGTGGGAAAGTGAGAAAGCAAGCCACCAGGTCAAGGGCTTGAACTGTTATCAGCCATGTGGGAGTGGTATCTTAACCACCACACCACCTGCTTGTCCCTCTATATGAATCATAAAATGAGCTTGTCAACTTCTAAAAAAAGTTAGCTAGGATTTGATGGTGATTGTTGAATCTGTAGATCAGTTGGGGAAGAATTACCATCTTAAAAATATTGGGACCAGCAGACGGTGTAATGGTTATGTCGGTGGACTTCCACATAGTTGACTGTGGTTTGAGTCCCGGACCCAGTGGCTTAAACTCACGCCATGTGTGTGTGCCTGCATGCCCAACATCCCGAGAGGAGAATGGAGGAGAAAGGATTGTGGTGTGGCTACCTCTCCGGGGGTGATTTTTTGCTTTCTGTCTCTCTGATTCTTTGTCTTTCAGCTGAGTGCACATGCCCTGTAGCAGAAAATTCTCTTAAGGAAAAAAAAAAATTCAGCCTTCCCATCCATGCACATGGATTTGCTTTCCATTTATTTAGCTCTTCTTTAGTCTCTTTCAATAATGTTTTGTAGTATTCAGGGTATAAATGTTACATTTCATTTGTTAAATTTATTCCTAAGTATTTTATCCTTTTGATGCTATTGTATCTACAATTTATAAAAATTTCATTTTCTGAGTGTTCATTGCCAGTACACAGAGATACATTTGATTTTTGCATATTGACCGTGTATCCTGCAACCTTGCTGAATCCAGCAAGGTTGTTTTTTCTTAGTGGAATCCTTTGGGTTTTCTATACTAAAGATTATATATGACTTTTCCTCTAAGAATTGTTCTAGTTGAATTGAATCTAGTTGTAAAAGTTTACTGTTTAATTTGTTAATTGAGTTAAAAACCATTGACACATTTAAAAATATTAATATGAGAGTCATGCTTTTAATTTAAAAAATCATATTCTTTAACACAGACAGCTGGAAGGTTCTGAGATAAGAAAGAACCTGAAGGGTTTCTACTTAAAATAGTTCCCATTTTGATGAATTATTGAGACAATAAAAGTAAAGCACCTTGTATAGTGTTGGGTCTTCTGAAAAATCATGATGCATTTTTGCATAGAAAACTAGAAAAATATATTATGACTTTTTCGATGACTCAGTACCTTAACATGGTAGTTGTTGACTAGAGACCATGGCTTTCTTAATGCCATTCCCTGGGTACCTTCTCCTAAGGGTTCTTCTGCTTGGTTTCCAGAGGGTAAAGTTCAGCCCAGCCCAAGATTTCTTTTCCCTGCCTTCCCCCCAGACCTTTTCTTGCTCAGTCCTTCTCCTTGGCACAGCCTCAAGAAATCTTTCCCCATTCTCTGGTTATTATCTGGCTACAGGTGACAGCACCAGACATTCCTGGGTAAACCACCTTCCCCTTTGTGAGCGCTGGTTCTGCAGCCCTGGGTTCCATTGGCTGGAGGAGTCTGAAGACTCAAGGAGTTTGTTCCTTAGATGGTGTTAGATGCAGGGAAACAGGTGTGGTCACATACTATGATTCTTGGAGATGTCAAAGCAGCTCAAGTCAGAACACCGACACAAAAAGTAGGTATTAAATTTTCTTCCTTTCTTCCTTACTCTGTTCCTTCTTCCTTTTCTTCCTTGTTTCCTTAAATGTCAAGTACCCAGAAATAATCTAATTTAATCCTGCCCTTTGTTCATGGCCCCTTACCATCATCGGTTTAGTCCAGGACACTACTGACTTTGTTGTTTCTCTTCTTTATTCTCTGTGTCCACACCCACTCTTCTTCCCCCAGGGCACTCACTCTGATGTTCTTTTTATTTTATTTTTAACATTTTAAAAAGTTTTGCTATAGCAGTGCATGCTCACCGGAGAGAGACAGAGACAGAGGGAAAGTGAAAAATCACCTTGTAGGGGGCATGGCCCGGAGAGAGTATCTCCTCCTCCATTCTCCTCCTCCATTCTCCTCTTGGGATTTTGGGCATGTACACACACATACTCAGCATGTTTTCAAGCTGCTGAGTCTGGGACTCGAACTGCGTAGACAGCCATGCAAGATCCAGTACTTTAACCACCATGCCATCTGCTAGCTGAACTCCTTGTTTGTAGTCTTTTTGATTATGACTTTAGTAGCATTTGAGCAAGAGGAGCACGAAATATGGGTGTTCTGTGTGCTACCTTGAACTAAACATACCATTAATTTCCAACCTGACTCAAGTGTTCTTCCTCTTTGTAAAGAGATCTTTGAACTTGAATTGCTGGCCAGTTATTAAGAACCTCTGTAAAATGTCATAAAAAACAGAGTTACCTATGCCATATATAGTGAAATAAAATTATAGCAAAAGGAAATAAACATGTATAGTTTGTACTGATTTTCCCAAATAAGGCAGATTAACTTTCATAAAGCAAAAAGTAGTCCAAAATCTTCAATAAAATCCTACTTTGTCTGCATCTGATGACTTACTAGTGAAGCACTGGAGACACCTGCAGGTCATTTCTCTACTAGCTGATGTTTTTCCTTCCTTTATTAATTGCTGAGTAAGAGGGTGGATAGACACCACCAGTTACACATGAACCTGCGTAAAGCAAGGTTTATGGGGGGAGAAACTTACAGCAGTTCCTCGAACTCTCCTCATTTTGTGGAGGGGCATTACTAGGCAACACTAGATGCAACATGCGGAGTACTCCCAAATACCCTATGATACCCTCCAAAGTTATTTCACAAATTTGTAGGGAAGTTAGAAGGGGGCAGGGAGGAATTTTTTTTTTTTTTGTATTGACCTTACTTGAGGAGAAAAACATTCAGAGTTTAGATGTCAGTTGTCCAGGGACATCTGCATACCAACACAGGCATTATCTTGCTCATTAGAGTAAATATTTTAGGCTTTGTGGGCCATATGGTCTCTGTCACACCTACTGAACTCTATAGTAATAGAAAAAGAACAGCCATTGGTCATATGTAACAAATGGGTATGACTGTGTTTCAATAAAACTTTTTTAAAAACAAAAGGAATAACAGGCTGGATTTGGCTCCCAGGCTACAGTTTGCTGACCCCTGACCTATAGGTAAAATCCTGTTGATATAATTCATGTTTTAAAGTAGGGTGATGTTGCCTGGGCCATCGGCAGATATTGCCTTCCTATTTTACCCACCCAACTTACCTCCACAGAGCTGATAGTCCTGTAAGAACAAAAAATATGAAAGAAATAACACATAAAATTAATATCTAACCATAAAATGTATTAAGAACTGTGATGGATTAGTCGTAGGATTTTTTTTTTTTTTTGGAGAGGTTTTTGCTATAGGGTATATGCGCTCGCCAGAAAGACAGACAGAGACAGAGAGACAGAAAGTGAGAAATCACTCCCAGGAGGGATGGTCATACCGCAATCCCTTCTCCTCCGTTCTCCTCTCGGGATCCCAGGCACGCACGCACACGTACCTGGCATGAGTTTAAGCCACTGGATCTGGGACTTGAACCATGATTGATTACATGGGAGTCCAGCGACATAGCCATTAGGTCATCTGCTGGTCCCAGGATTTTTTTTTTTTTTTGAGAGAGATTTTTGCTATAGAGTGTATGCACTTGCCATATAAAATTTACGGGAAGTTTAGAGTCACTTAATTAGGCTTTTAAAGCTTCACATGTGACTGAGAGGAATATGTAACATTAAACTATTTAAATAAGTCTCCCTGGTGTGTGCATACTGAAACCTTCCTCAGGGCTTTATATTATTATTTAAAGTTTGCTATAGGGTATATGTGCTCATGAGAGAGTGAGAGAGAGAAAAAGTGAGAAAGCAAGGCACCAGGTCCAGGACTCAAACCATGGTCAGCCTTGTGGGAATCCAGTGCCTTAACCACTATGCCACCTACCGATGTGTGAGTAGAAGTTTTAAATTTAGTCAGGGGCATTGTATTTAGTGCTGGGATCTACTATATAAAAGCTGTGGGAACTTTAGAGTCATTTAATTAGGCTTTTTAAGCTTCACATATGACTGAGAGGAATATGTAACATAAATGATTTAAATAAGTCTCTCTGGTGTGTACATACTGAACTTTCCTCAGGGCTGATATTTAGTCATTCAATAGATGTTCATTACACCAGGCACTTTCCAGCTCCTGCAATACAAAGGCAAGCAAGAAAGGCAAGGCCCCCTCTTTAGATGCTCAAATTTTAGTGGAGAAGTCAAGCAAGAGGTCAAGCTAAAGGCTGGGAAGAAAATAAATCTGGGTGATGTGATAGAGGGCCCCTGAGAGTGGGTGGAGGTGTTTAATAAAATGGTGGTGGGGAGTGTCATTTCAGTGGAGACCTGCTTGGTGAGAATGAGCCAGACCTGCACAGATCATGGAGGAGTGTGTCAGGGAGAGGGAACAGCAAGGGGGAGGACCTTGAGGCAGGAAGGGGCTGGGACATCAAGAGATGGACCAAAGAGCTGAGTGTTTGGAGATGAGATCCATTGTCCATGTCCTTCGCATCTGGTTACTCCACAGTTGGTGCCCCATTCCACCAGCATCTCATCCTCATGGGTGCTGCAGGTGGTGACAAGGCAGGTGTGGCTCATATTTCTTGGGGACCTTGGGTAGCTATATGCTGGAGAGCAGGGGGCTGGATGTGCCAGTTGCTCTGGGGGAAAGCAAGGAAGAGAAGACCATGGATTCTTCCTCCTTTGGACTTCCTTCTCCTGAGAGGGAAGAGGGTCTCAGCTACAGCTTCCTCCCAATAAATCAAGAACACAAATGGGGAGCAGTATCTCCCTCTATTTCCTGTAAATTCAGAGAGGAAGATCAGCAGTGGGAGATGTCAGGAACACACATGGGCAGGGGAATGGGAGAAGCTGAATCCTTTATCACTCATGTCTCTATGACAACTTTTGTCCCAGATTCAAGTTGCTGGTGGCACTGAGTCATCTGCCTTCTGTGCTTTGCTAAGTCCCATGCACCCTACTTCAGAGCTTCAGTCTTGCTTGATGGACCTGACTTCTCCTGTTCAAAGGAGAAGGGCTGGGGCAGCAGGTAGTGTTAAGGAGGTTAAGGCAGCTGGATCTCACATAGTTGACTCTGCAGTTCAAACCCAGACACAATGGCTTGAAAATCATGCTGGCCCTTGTGTATGCGTGCCCAGAATTCTGCGAAGAGGGTGGAGGAGTGTGGCCATCCCTCCAGTGGGTTGATTTCTCACTTTCCCCTTCTCTCTGTCTCTCCAGTGAGTGCACATGCCCTATAGCAAAAACTAAAATAAAAATATAAAGGAGAAAGGTTGGAGTGAAAGAAGGGGCCGTGCAGACGATTAAGGCTCAGAAATTTGTTTTGTTTTTCCTTAGTGAGGTTATTTTTGTCTTTGCATATTGGCACATACAATAAGGGTACAGGCCCATAATAGACTGTATATGTTTTATGAATTTTACTGTTTCTTCAACTCATCTCAGAGTATTTTTGTTCAATGCTGAAGATCAGGCTGTTTGTCGATAGCTCTTTCCATACTTCCTTTTCCCTGATGTCCATCCCTGCAGAGAAGGAAGCTTAAGCAGCCCTAACTGCACCCATGCTGACTTACAGTGATCACTTCCTTTTAAAGGTACTGAAAAAGCGTTTCTTTTTCTTTTCTTTTCCTTTCCTTTCTTTTTCTTTTCTTTCTTAAGAGAGATTTTGGTTATAGAGTACATGTTCTTGCTGGAGAGAGAGAGAGAGAGACAGAGAGAGAGAAAGTGAGAAATCATCCCTCAGATGGGGTGAACATGTCACAATCCTTTCTCCATCATTCTCTCAGGATTTTGGGCACATAGCCACATGTGCCTGGCATGAATTTTAAGCCTCTGGGTCTGGGATTCAAATCGTGGTTGAATCTAGCGACATAACCACTATGCCACCTGCTGCCTCAACAAAATATTTCTTCTTTTTCTTAGAGAGATTGTTGCTATAGGGCACATGTGCTTGCCAAAGAGACAGAGAGAGACAGAAAGACAGAAAATGAGAAATTACCCCCCAGGGTAGATGGCCATGTTTCAATTCCTTCTCCTTCATTCTCTCAGGATCTTGGGCATACATGCACACGTGCCTGGTGTGTTTTAAGAAGCCAGGCTGGGGACTCAAACTGTGTTCAATTACGTGGGAATCCAGTGACATAACAATTATGCCATCTACTGGTCTTCAAAATGTTTCTTAATAAGAACTGTATAGATACAGGAGAAGACTCCTCCATTGGAGTTAAGAACTAGTGCTTTCAGGGACTAAGAGTAATGAATGAAGATTTTCTGCTGAGTCTTCACCCTCCAGACCCCATTCTTGAGTGGTAGGGTCCCTTGTGTTCTTCTCTCTGTCTCTTCATTTTTGCTTTTGTGTTGTTGTTGTTTTCTCTCTCTCCTCTTTCTCTCTCTCTCTCTTTTTTAAATTCTTTTTCTTTTACCTTTATCACTTTGCTGCTCAGTCTCCACACACTGAGTGTCAAGACAGGTCTAAGTGAACCAAATATCTGAATACTATTAGGATCAACATATTCCTCAATTCCCACTGAATCTGCTGCACAAAGGCAGAAAAATGGAATGGCAAAGAGATTGCAGATCACTTCCTCCTGCACTCCTCTGAATGCTCAGATTGAACTTCAAGAAATTAGGAAGAAACACATAACCCATCAGATGACCAGAAATCACCACAGGGGCACAAGAAATATGAGAGTAACTCCTCTTCATCCACAGACAGTTCAATGGACCTCATAGAAATGCCCTATGAAGAATTTAGAATATTCATAGTGACAAAGCTAACAGAGATGCAAGAGAATGAGAGACAACAAACTCTAGAAGGGGCAGGAGAAAAGAGCTGAGTTCCAAGAGTTGAGGAAGTTCTTGCATGATCTGAAAGAAGAAATACACACCACAAAAAGGAATCAAATGGAGCTGTTAGAGATGAAGGCTGTAATACAGGAAGTTAAAACCTCCCCTGAAAGTATTAAAAGCAGACTAGATCATACAGAAGATCAAATCTCAAATGTAGAAGACAGAATCGCTGAACTAGAAAAATCCACCATGAAGACTGAGAAAGTAGCTCAAAAAATGAGAATAATATACAAGAAATATTAGATACAATTAAACATTTAAATATTCAGAGAATCAGTATCCCAGAAGGTGAAGAGACTAATAAGGGCATTGATAATCTACTCCATGAAATCCTGGAAGAAAACTTTCCAAACCTAGAGAGGCATTCAAAGATCCAGACCCAAGAAATACAAAAGACCCCACATAGAATCAACCCAAGAAGATCTTTTCCAAGACACATCATAGCCTGATTGACCAAAACCACAAAGACAAGACACTTAGATTGGTAAGAGAGAAATGTCAAGTTATCTACAAAGGATATCCCATCAGGCTTGAGTAGAATTATCAGAAACACTGAGAGCAAGGAAAGAATGGGAAAATATATTCAAAGTGTTAAGTGAAAAACAATTTAAACAAAGAATACTATACCCATCAAGATTATCCTTCACATGGGGAGAAAAGATAAGAACATTCTAAGGTAAACAAAACCTGGAAGAATTTACCAACACCAGACCAGCTCTCCAAGAAGTTTTGAAGTGAGTATGATATCAGGAAAACTGAAGTCAGACACACAGAAATAAGAGTTCAAAAACAACAAAGTAAATGGCCAACTTAATGGTAGAGGCAAGTCCGGAGTTCAATGCTATCTTCCAGAATTTAAATGGAAAGATCAGACCACAACAGAAGATAGAGTAAGTACATGAGACTGAACTTGTGAAATAGAATTTTATGGCTTTTGGCTTAAACATTACTGATCTTCTTCTATGCTCCCCACCCCCCCAGAGTTAAGGATTTTTGTCTTCTCTTGCATTGTCGACAGGTTCATGTACCTATTTGAACAGAATCCTAACCTACTACCTGGCTTTACATCTTAAGCAAATTTATCTTAACATTTTTTGATTTATTAAAGCTAAAACCGTCTTTCTTGAAATTAAAGATATATTTAAAAATACCTATTTAATGACCACAGTAAGCTATATAGGCTCAGCTAACTGCTACATTATAATACATTCATTCTACTTATAGAGTTTCATGCCTAAAGTCAAACATGTGTTCACAGATATGTATATATCAGATGAACTTGCTATTGAAAGTAGTTAGATTAATTAAGATATTTTATTTATAAAATTTGGGGGAAAAAAGGAATGGAAAGCAACTGTACATACCAGAGACAGTGTGGGAGGAGGGTGGGAAATGGCAGAGGGTGAGAATACTGTTTATATGGCTATTTGACTGTTTAATGGTGTATAGAATTTCCCATATATTGTACTCATTTTTAATGGTTATTCTTCTATTCTTTTTAGTTGCTTGGACTAAATGAGAAGTTTTGTCTTCATGGTCAAACATTCTTTCTTCTGCACGGTCTAATCTACTATTGATACTTTCAAGGGAGGTTTTTATTTCCTGCATTTTATTCTTTATTTCCAGGAATTCTGTTTGATACCTTTTCAGTGTGTCCATCTCTTTATGAAGTTCTTCCTTCAAGTTGTGGAAGGATCTTCTCATCTCTTGGAATTAGTTGTCTGCCTTTTCTTGCATTTTGTTGAGTTTTGTTATAATGGATATACTGAATTCTTTTTCTGATATTTCTGTGATCTTGTGTTTTATCCATTGTTGGTGAGGAGTTATGATCCTTTGAATGGGAGGCATTTACTGATTTTCTCCTATTTCTTGGGGTTCTGCTTTGATTTTTAATCATCTGGTGGTATACTCACTTCTCTTACTTCTTTGGAGTATGTTTCTGTAGGTGTGTGCTCCTGCACTTCTGTATAATATGCATAATCTCTGTGCCAATTTCTCTCATATATTGTGGTTGGGATTGTGGAATCTACAGCAGGAGTTTTGGGTTCAGGTTTTCAGAGGAGAGCTTCTCTCCTTTTACTGCTAAGGGAGTTAAGTGAAAAGAATTTCTCCAGAGTCTCCTATTTTCAGGTGTTTGGTTCTTATTTACCCAAACCTAACTGCTCCCATTGTGGATGGAGGTTGAGCAGATAGGTAAAATATAAGGCGGTAGGCCACTTTGTACCACATATGCTGGAGAACTCCTCCTCCCCCACAGCAGGCTGGGTAAGGTCCTTCTGATGAGCTCAAGCTGAGCTGCTTGACTTGTGTCTGCCTGTTGGTTCTTCTATCTCCCAACCAGTATTCTTGACGTTCAAGAGAACAATCAACAAAATAGTTAGAAGTCGTAGGCTTAATTTAAATAAATAAAAGCATCTTTATTATTCAAAAGGCTGTAACATAGTGTGAAGACCAAATATTCATTGAATAATGGATATTTACAATTTTTGTGTATTGAAGAATTTTGTTCAATATCTAGACAGAATTTAGCACTATCATTCAACATCATCTTGAATCACTGCATAGTATAAAATTTTTAGAGAAAACTTTTTAATAAAAATATAATTCAAAATTGGAAATACACAATCCAGACTGAGTAATTTAAATAAATGAAAATTTAAGTATGGAAAGTTCCAAAGTTTGGTTAATGGGAGGAGGGTTTTAGATACATTAAAGGAGATAGCTTCTGGGGTTGCTGGTGTCATTCTTTTAGCTTAGGCCTCTGCTCCCCAATCTACTAGACTTGGCACTTTCTTTCTGGTTCACTCAGTTTCAGCTCCACATTTCTGATGTTCTTCTGAGCCCAAGTGTCAGTGGGTTTGGCACAGACCAGCCAGCCGCTTTTAGTTTGGAAGCTACAGAGAAGGGCAGAAGGTTTAAGGAGGATACGTCCAAAAGGGAAATTTCTGTGCAAATGGTGGTTCCTCCATCCCTCTTCTGACTTGACATCTCTGGGTCTGACATTTTCTCAACAATCAGCTCCCACACCTTAGGGCTCCCACTTCTCTGAGTATCTCATGGGGGATCACTTCATATAGCTTCCCTCCTGCTATCACTTATTCCCTTCTCTTTCTCTGTACTTAGCTAGCTCCTTCTGGTTTCTTGCTGGCCTGGGTCTGGCTCAGAAAACACTTTAGAGTCTCTTCTGTACCTGTGATGGGCTGAAATTTGGATATTCCCACGATGTTGCCTAGTTCATCTCCCTACATACATGGGGGCTGCTTTGTTCCCTGGGCCTCCTAGTTTCTCTCCTAGGAATGGCATGGAGGAATGACCTTTGCATGACAATAGGCTTAGAGCTCTGGCTTCTGGTCTCATAATAATCTGCTAAAACTCTTAAGTGGTATTTGTGAGAATAAGAGAAGTATCAGGATGCTGGAGCGTCAACCCCAAGTGTAGGAGAAGGTACAGTAAGAGATGAGTCATTTTGAAGCCAAATAAAATCAACTTCTCCCTGCCCCTTGTTCTCTCCCCACACCCCAGGAAGATCAGAAGGAACTAAATGGACATAGCATTTTTGGAGAACTCAAACGAACTGGGGTATACATTTTTTTCCTAGAAATTTGCCCACATCTATGTCTCCATTTTGATTTTTGTTCTTACTCTTTAGGGGACTTAGTTACCTAAAATATCTTATTAACTCTTTCATATTTTGTGGGAGGGAAACTCATCCAGCCTATAATATCATGACATAACAAAGAAAAAGCTAGCAAATCTCATTTGTTAACCAAAAGGACAGGGCTCTTGGGGATAGAATAACTGACATGAATCTAGATTCACCTGCACCAGTGAGAAATAAACAGAGCTGGAATATGCCTCTTGGCATTTACTCTGTAAATTAAGCCTCCATTATCTTATCTATAATGTGGAAATTAATCTCCACTGCCCTCACTCTCTGATCCACTTGGTAGAGTATAATAGCTTAGACCCCTTAGAAAAAAAAACTTGACCAGAGTGATCCAGACTTCCATGTTGTACGCTCTACTGGGTTGTTGGAAAAGTCATGATGCATTTTTGCATAGAAAAATATGTCATGACTTTTCTGACAACCTACTATTTTCACTTGGATCATTGTCATCACGGTCACTTCATCATCTCATCTGAAAAGGCAAAAGGATTACAGATTCCCACGGTACCAAGGAGGTCTGGGAGCAAAGGGCCATAGTGAGGAGGAAAATGGTGGAGGCAATATAGAATGCTTCCATGACACTGGGCAGGAAGGGGATTTTGGGTTTGAGTTTAGCATAACTGAGGCAAGACATGGGTACTTGCAATTGGTGCCTCCTCCTTGTTCAAATAATCACCCCTTCTCTTCACAGAGAGCTCCATGACACAGGAAGAAGGAAACTCAGGGTGATTGGAGGGGAAGATTTTAATCATAATGTTGGTGTCATGTTGTCAATTGATAGTTCTTTATCAATTGAGCAAGAAGAGCTCAATTTCTCTATTGACTGGAGTACTTCTGAAGAAATTATTTGTTAAGTTCATTCTGAAAAAAGCCTCCTCAATGAGTGGGTGACTATGAGTTGGTATGGCCACAAACTTCCTTCTAAGTACATATATATATCTATGAACTATGGGCTGTTTCTCCCACAGAATAGAAAATGCTTTCATAACTGCTCTGATCACACAGAGAATAATTGATAATGCCACAAATAGTCTAAGTCGTAAATAGCTTGCCCTGTCCTGAAGATACATTTCTAAGATGGCTTCCCCATTCACATGTCTGTTGCCTGGGCTAGGATGTTTGAAGAATAAGCTCAACTGGGACTGTCAGCTAGAGCTGTGTACACATGGCCCTTCCAAGATGACAGTTGTGGGGTTCAAAGATGAGTGTTCCTGGGGAACAAATGGAAAATCATGGCATTTTATGACTTATCTATAGAAGTCACACGTGTCTCTTCTTCATTTGTTAAAAACAGTCACACCCTATTTAAATTCAAGGAAGAGGATTTAGACCTCACTTTTCAAGGAGAGGCATGTCAAAGAAACTGTGAATATGTTTAAAAACCATTACAGTGTTATTTTATATGTATTTGTATTAGGTTTTGTTTGTTTGTGTTTTTAGATTTTTTTGCCATAGCTAAGTGTGCTCACTGGAGAGAGAGGGAGACAGAGAGAGGGAAAGTGAGAAATCACTCCCTGGGGGAATGGCCACTCCACAATCCCTTCTCCATTCTCCTCTCAGGATTCTGGGCATTCGGCCCAAGCTACCAGGTCCAAATCTGCAATTGGTCATATATTAATATGTGTGTGTGTGTGTTAAATTGCCTCTGTAACAAATTGCCACAAACTTAGTGACTTAAATCACACAAATGTATTTTCTTACAGGCCTGAAGTTCAGAAATCTGGAATGGTGTCCATTGGGATGAAGCCAAACTGTTAGCAGAATGGCATTTCTTTTCGGAAGCTCTAAGAAAATCAGTTTTTGGTGACTGCCTGCATATTTTTGTTGGAATCAGTAACAATGGTCAAATATTTCTTACATTGTATCACTTCAATATTGATCTAAGCTGAAGGGATCCAGAACACCACATGGTGCTGAGTGTATTAGTGGCATGAAAAGATTCAGGGTGGAGTTTGTGGCAAGTATCAGAAGGGGAATCACAACACAGGTGCCGGTGGTATTGGAGCAAAGATATTCCACCTGAACCATGAACCATTTATAGTCACATGCAAATTAGAATGTGTAAAAACCCATGAGTTTGTTTTATCAATTACTGCGGTGTGTTAAAAACCTCCATTGCAATTGTGATTAGTCTATTTCTCCATGAGGTTTATCCATTCTGACTTGATCGTTTTGAGGCCATGTCTGATCATTCTTTGTGCATTTAGTTCATTTGAATTTAATTCAAATACTAATCTATTGGGTTTAAACTAACCATCTTAATATATACTTTCTATTCTTCCTACTTGTTTTAAAATTCCTTTTATTCTATTTTTTTTCTTTCTTCTGGGTCGATTTTCTTTTTTATTCCAGTAGTGTGAAAGCTATACACTCCCTTTGTTCTTTTAGTTCTTAGCTTGTAATTTACAACTTGCTTATTTGACTTTTCAGAGTCTAAAACTATTATTTATCTTCGCCTCTTCTGAGAACATGCAAACACCTCATAATAATTTAATTACGTTTAAGCGCCCTAATTCTAATTTTATGCTATTGTGATTGTACTTGCTCTCTAAAGGCATCATCATTTTATTAATTGCTTGTGCAACCAATACTGATTTTGACCTACTCTTATATTTACCGTTTTGTTACTCTTCATACATTCCTTCATCTCTGAACTTTGATATTCAACCTTGAGAATTTCCTCAGGGAGGGTCTCTTTGTAGAGAAAACTCTCTTCAGTTTTCTTTGTCCAATTCGTTTGAAAACATCTATTTTACCTGAATTATTGGACAACAATTTTGCTAGAATAGAATTTTAGTTAGATGAGTATTTTCTTTCAGCATATCGAATGCATAATTTAACCACTAATGGCTTCTGTAGTTGTCACTAAGAAGTCAGTTGACAGTTTAATTAGATCTTCTTTCAAGATGATCAGTTTTTAACTTACCTGTGACTACTTTTTAAGATTTTTGTTATCTTCGGTGTGCTGTGGTTGACAACCATGTGTCTAAGTGTAGCTTTTTGTTCAAAAAAAAAAAAAATCTCATCTATTCAAGATTTGTTGGACTTAGAGAATTTTTGAAATAATATGTTTCATTAGTTTTCTAAACATTTTAGCTATTATCTTTTCAAATACATCTGCTGACTCATTCTCTTTCTCCTCTCATTTTGTGATTCTAATTAACCAGATGATAGACATTCTACTTTATCTTCCATGTTCTCATCCTTTCTTGTATTTTTTTAGCCTCCCACTTTTCTTCCATTCATTTTGATCTGTTTTCATTTATCAGTATTTCTTCAGTATTGTTAAATCCATTCTTAAACCTGTCAACAGAGTTTTATTTCAGTTATTCCATTTTCAGTTGTAGAATTTCTATTTAACTTCTTTCCAAATCTGCAATGATACTTGTAGTTTCCAGTTCTTTGCCAAAAATGTCAAGCTTCTTAGTCAGGCATTTGTTGTACTAACACTTGGGATCATGTTTAAAAGTTTTAGGATTTTAGGTTTTCAGATCAGGGCTCCTATTCATTTAAGGACTGATTCACTTCTATCTTACTTTTACCCTAAGGTATCAAGAAACAAAGGGTTGTTTCCTAAAGTCCCTTCATATAGGCAGTCCTTGGCTCTCAGTTTTCCTGCAGTTCATCAAGGCTGGGAGAAGTTCAGATCATTCTCCTAGTCACCTCTTCTGAGTTGCAAACATCCCTAGTCTAGAAGAGTTCAGTAATGCCAGGTTCACATCTATGAATTTCTATCCTTTGGGGGAATCTCAAGCAACAATTCCTTACTAATTTTAAATTTTCATATGCTTTTTTGAAGGTGTTTGTAAAAATAGTGCTGTCTGCCTTTTAGTTCTCTTCAATTTTGTGTAAATTACTTGATTTGCCATTACCAGAACAGCAGTTTTATAGGAATCACATTTTCTTTTCTTTTTTTTTCTGCTCACTAGGATTTTATTTTAAATT